>NC_139480.1:26214702-26814702 GCF_008360975.1 Lichenostomus cassidix | reverse complement strand
GTTTTTGCGGATTGTGTTTGAAAGGTAACTTTAGATCTCACCATGGGTAACCAAACTTCAAGGGTAATCAAACTTCCAATTTGAAGGTTTTTGTTCTTTGATAGTTAAAAAGCTCTAGATAAAAAATGCTCTAGAGAGGAAAACAACATTGATAATAATTCCACAGTGAATGAATTCATGTTATTCTTACTCTTACATTGAATTACAGCTTTTGGAATTTATAAGTTTCTAATATTTAGTTAAAATTTTTCTCACAATCATTCACTTGGCTGCAGTGCTTGAAACGTTCATTGTTGCACCATGTCAACAATTCAAAGAAAGCATGAAATATTTTCTCTCCTATTTTCCCTGTCTTTTTGAGTACCAAAAGAGAGTGTTGCTGACCTTTTTACGGAAGCTTTTATGAAGCTTAATATGTGATGTATTGAAGAGTTTTTCTCATCAAGCATAAGAGAGTCAGAGAGAGACTGAGTGCAGGAGTGTGAACATGCGTGCTGCACAAATGGTATTCATTTCATGTCTCTATCACCCACAATATGCCTTGTGATAGTGCTGCAGCTGTAATGAGAAAAATGGATGTTCTCAAATTGTGTTCTTTTTAGCTTCTGCCTTTTGGAAGGTCATAATATGTAGGGAGTGAAAACTCAGCACAAAATATAACCTGTTCTGGAGCAGCTTTAAATTTCTGGAAATTCAGTCACTCTGTAGCCTGTTTCTAGCACAAAAGCTGCAAAAATTCTTTAGTTCATTCTTTTGTCATCTTCCTACTGAGCAGAATATGCCTTTGAGTTTTAATTTTATCTATTCTGATTCTGAAAATTGTGAAGATTTGCAGTTTCTTCAGTTAACTTCATACAGCAGAGTTACTAATAAGCATCTTAACATACCCTATGTGTTCCCTTTACTTAGGACACTTCATAGGTATAAACTTTCAATGAACAATGATGTGAAAGTCCAAAATTGTCTAATTGCATACTTTCTGTTAGCTAAGGGTCAGTCTCTCAGAAGACAAAAATTATTGATGATACCATTCTCCTTTAGTTAAGCTTATCTGCTTAGATTCAGGGTTTTTTATTAGTTGCGAATATTGGGCTTTTAACTTTTCAGGAAAATGTCAGTGTCACAGAGATGGTACTACATTTCATGTAATTCGTAAAGCTTCATTCATTTCAATATGCAATTTGCAACAGCTAAGGATTTGGTCCTTGGGGGTTTAGCGTATAATGATATCAAAAAGAATAATTTAAAGAATAGTACTAACTGTGAGATTAGATATGTTTGAAGCCATCTACTTTCAGCACTGCTAAGGCACCCCTGGAACACCATCCAGAGTAACAGCCCTTCACAGAGAAAATATAAAGATAAAACAGACAAGCAGGAAGAGAAGGAACAAGCACAGCTGGAGATGAAAGCTGTGGAAATATCAGAGTTATCTAAAAATTCAATATACTAAGAGGAAATATTTAGAACCTAAAATTTTAGCCTTTAAGGAAAACAATTTAAAAGTGATGGAGGCATGTTTAAGAACAAGCAAACCTGTGGGCAAGAAGTGTAGGGCTGAACTACAGAAAAGCAAAACTAAATTGGAGAGGGGAAGGCTTCCACAGGCAAAGCAATAAGACAACAAAAATGCTGCGATTGGTGTTGCATGAGTAGAAAAGGTCATAAAAAATTCAGGCAAGTATTTTGAAACTGAAATATCTTGCTATGCAACTTTAGATTTAATTAGAAGAGCAAATGAAGAATATAAAGTAACTTTTCATATTCCTTCAAAGTCTCGTTTTATTGAAATATGGAGTACTATTAAAATCTAGAGTTTTACTGGTCAGATCTTGGACTTCAAAAAAAAAACCTACCTAATGGAATACTTCTGAAATTTTACCTCTAGCAAAGCCTTCTTTGCTTCTACACTGCATAGTGTGGGAAAATTCTTTTTTCTTTCCCATACTAGATGAAACTGGAAATTACAGTTGACTGAAATGGGAACATTTCTTGGAAAACTTTGGATTTGTTGATAGATTCTTTCATATTTTCATCAGGCTTCTGAAGTCAAAGATGATCAAGAACATTTGTTCTTCTGATCAAGAACAAAATCTACTGAAAATAGCCATTTAATGAGTGGTTTACCAAATAACGAAAAAGTGAGATAGCAATATAAGTGTTTTCCCAGCTATGAAGTTAGTAGCCATTCTGAGATAGATTTGATTCGCCTTTCCATAAAAAATTTCAAAAGGTCTGGAAGTCTTTTGCTCGGGTGTAGAATGAAAACAAATGCTGAAACCTCATTTTCTAAAATGGACTGCACCTGTTTTGCCTGAGCTCTGTTACAAAAATAGAGTCAGTAAGATGTGAAAGAGAAAAACAATAGCAGCTACGACACTATGACCACTGACGGTTATGGAGAGATAAACAGACAAAGGAATTGGTGGAGTCTTGGCTTTGAGCTGGATTCTGTAATATCCTTGTTTAGGCACAGCTTTTTAAACTGAATTTACATTTATGAACAGCTGCACATGAATAGCCCAGGACAAAAAATTCATTCCTTGGACCCAATCCAAAGCAAATTAAAACCAGTGGAAAACTTCCATGTGTTCTGATGAGCTTTTTTATCCTTGAACTAGACAAAGTTTGGCCCCAAATGGTTTAGGAATATCAAGCTTCAATTCCTGAGACTCAATTCAAAGACTTCAATTGTTTCTGAGCAGATAATCTATATCCACTGAGAGGCTTGTGTTTGTTCTTTTGTGTGTGTGTGGCTTTTTTCATCTTTGGTTGTATAATTTAGTGATAATAGCTTTAATAGTACTTATGAAGTGACTATGCTCAAGCTCACAAATGATTTGCTTTAGGACTTGCAAATAGATAATTAGATTGAACTAAGGAAAGCCAAGTTCTTCCACATCTGAAACAGTCTATCTGTGGGTCATTCACACATACATACAGGTGGAGAATGTCAGCATATGTATGTTCAAAAGGAAAATAGGGCTACAACGCATGAGCTTGCTTGCTGTTCCTTAGAATCTTTTGCTCTGTATGTTTTTCAAATCCTATTATTCTATGATGGGAGAAAGCAGGTTCTTCTTCTCTGTATTTACTAGATGTATGGATGTGTACATCAAAAGTATAGACAAGGCAGCCTTCCTGCCTCACCCCACATAGTGCAACTATCACAGGTACTAATAGACTTGACTGATATCCCACAGAACTGCCTCCCCAGGTGCACAAGTCCCTGCTCCCTCACCACCCTCAAATTCTCAATAAGCAGCCAATTATCTAAAGTAGGTTTATGCTTATGAATGGAAAACTGTGGAAGTGTTTCCTAATAGTACTAAGATTTCAGTGCAATAGCAAGCAGGATTTGGATATCTGAACATGTCTGAATTTTTCTTCTGTATTTATTTATTATTGCTTGTTTAGCTTAATCATGCAAAGCATTTTTATTCAGCATTTCAATAGGGTAATGTGAGTGGCTTTGATACGTCTACATGCTGAACACGTGCTATTTGTGGTCTGATTTTACATTGTGCTTCACCTGAGCCACTGTGCAAAAGGAGTTTTAAATAAGGTGAGGATAAAGGGTTAATATTTTATATTTAAGCTAATTATTTGGTGCAAATTTTTCTAGCTTAAAGATGTCCTAAACATGCCCTATGATATATGGGCTTTTCAACTTGTATACCCAGACATACCCTGTCATACCCAGACATTGGCACTAATCAAGTAAACCCTGGGAAAGAGTACCACTACCAACTGCAAAGATAGATTTCTGGTTTCTTGGGGGTTTGATTTATATGGTTTCCATGCAAATGTAGACTGTTTTAAAGGGAAGAAAACTCTAAGATGAATGCTGGAGCTTAATGCCTGTCCCTGTCTATCCTGTGTAAATTAAAGAGCAACATGAAAGCTGCATTTTTTTAAATGCCAATGTAAATTGTTAAAATGCTAATATGATGGAGCAGAAAGTGACAAAAGTAGGAAAGGTGGAAGACAGAGGGTTGTAAATACTTGCTTCAAAACACAGATGGGAGTTCAAATGTGCAGTGTTCTAATATGTCCTTTTCAAGAACATTGTTCTCTTTACAGAAAAAAGTAGACAGAGGCTTAATATCTCCTAGTTTTTTACAAACACAAAGTGACATGAAGAAAAAATCTGTCCATCTACTGGCAGAGAAAGTCTCACTGTATTTATTGACTTAATTATTGGCTTTTAAAAGGCAAATGTAGCCATTCAACCATGAAATGTACTCTGGGAGTAAAAATATTGGTTGAAATGATGGTTGGTTTTTCTCCTGAGTTGTATGGATCCACTATGGTAACTGAGAGAGCAGCAGGGCATTTCCTGCATGTGTTCTTCAACTTCTCACCTTTTTCCCCATCCATGTCAGGCAGACATAGTGCAAGGTTGTGAGGTGAAGTGGTGCAGATGTATTTTCACAGTGCTTTTCAGATACTTTGGTTTTCTGTCCCATACCACTTGCCATTCCCCACAACACCTTTCTGCATTATGACCTTATACTTCCTATCTTCTTAATGCCTAACTTGACTGTTTCCTCTTGTATGTTGACTGTTTCCAGGTTTGCTTGCTTCCTTTCCCAAGACCTATCCCCTTTCTTTCCACACCACACACACATTTCCAGTTCCTTAAACAAGTCTGACATCTTTTTCATACTTCTGGTGACATCTGGTCACAGTTGGGATGCTCTTTGATTTCCCCATCCTGTGCAACATCCACATATATCATATTACTTCCTGCCTCCCATCACAACTCAGAACGTTTCTTCCATGTCTGTGTCATTTCTTTCCTTCTTCTTTCTTCTTATCTCCAAAAATGACCATCTCATGCCTAATACCACCACATTCTGGCTTGCTGCCCCCTGTCTTTTGGCCTCCAATTATTTTTGTACTTTTGCTTGCTTACTCAGTGTCTGTTGTTTACTCAACCTGCTCTTTTTCTCATGCCCTATGTCTGAATCATAATTTAGGGTGTAGATTTTGGGGTATTTGTCTCATATTTTTTCTGTTTTTTCCATTTTTCATTTTGCCCCCACATTCCTCCTCTGCTGAACAGCACTGTGCATATCTGTTTCCTCTCCCATTTCTATTATAATGCTCTGTCCCCCATACAGCTCCTTTCTCTTCTGTCTTCACGTTCATCTACAATGAACTTGACTTCCTTGAATGCTTAGTCAGAAACCACATTCTTTCTTTCTCCTTGTCCATGTCCCTGATTTAATTTCCTTATTCCTCCAAATTGTGGTTTTACTTTTCAGTAGCTTAATAAATGTTCAGCTTCAAGGCTTTTCAAGGCAGTTCAGCAACTTTTATTTACAGCCAGAACACCAAGGAAGGAAGACAGAACTGATAGTATTTAGGCAGGATCACACAACCACACAATTCAAGGGGGAAAAAAAAAAAAAAGAGTAGCTCAAAGGTTATTTTCATGACATTGAATGTTTTCTGTAAAGCTTTGGCTCACAGCAAAAGAACTTGATAAAGCATCTGGCTCTCCCTTGTATACTCCATGGATAAAGCATTGGAAAGCTGTCTGTGTATTGTATAATACCTCTTGTTCAAAGGGACAAAAAGGTATTTGGGCACAGTTATACTAATCCTTTGTGCCATTTAGATCTCTTTACTGTGTCATGTTTTTCTATGATCATGGATGTTTTCTCCTCAAATCTCATTAATTTATGTTACTTGATGGTAAGTCTCAACATTATTAATTTAGTGAGGGTTTTATTTGCAGAAGTCATCTTCAAATTTCCATCTGCTCTTCTGAATGATGGCTACTGATATTAGCTCTCCTGAAGGAAATGACACGCCAAGAAAGCCCAATGATCCAATTATCAGTATCTAACACTTTTCTTTATCAGAAAAAGACAAGTCCCTCTATCACTGATTAAAAGCTTCACTGCTTCAGTACCCCAACAACTTTCTTTGAGAGGACCTTGAATGAACCAAGGCTTTAAGGTGGATATACCTGCAGCTTTTCATTAAACACATTTAAACTAACAAAATTGTGTTCTCAATATCTAAATTTATGTTTTAACAGCACACAAACATGAAAGAATAAAGTAAGATTTTCAAGACAGAACAATCATTTCTGCTCAGGAGACAGATTTTTAAAAAAATCTCTTTTGCTAATGATTCTACCTGGCTTGGGCATAATTTTTCTTCTGATGCTTCTTTCAAGTGCCTGTTCATCTTTTATGCAAGGGATCTCACCCTAGGGAGATGCAATATTTCCTCTTCCTGAGGACTTCAGAATGAAGCAGGCTGAACAAAGCAAATACTCAGCCACAAATTATTATTGCTGCATGATTAACAGTAATATAGTCAATACAAGGAACCCAAATATATTCACATGTTCTTCCATCAGCTATGCAGAACAGTGCTGGTTCAGCGCATCTGTAAGTCCGTGACTTACTGGGACTTTTATCCACAGTTCATTCTATATTGTATATTTGTACAACAGCTGTGAGGTGTTCTGGCAGCTATGCTCTTCCTTCCAAAAGAGTCTCAGATGGAATCTGTGGTTGTCACTGCACTGCCTGTGCAGGGCTGAGATCCATTTCTCCTGCTGTTTTATTCCACCACCAACCAAACCTCCAGATGGAGGGGAGGCTCCTCACCTCAAAAGCACAGCTTTGTTTTCTGGATCAGATATACTAGCTACCATGTTCATTTAAAATTGAAGGACATGTTTCAAAAACTAAGTATACTTTCTTATACTTTCTGCACATAACCCCAATAAAACAAAAAGGACAAGGAAGGACATGCCTCTGCTAGGGTGTCCTGGAAGAAAAAATAACCCTCCCTGCCATTCATTAGCTTGTTTATGAGTCTGTCATTATGAGTCATTAGCTGTCTGCCACATGCTCTATCTGCCATTCTGTTGTGTTTGAAGCTTGATTCTGAGGGATAAACAAAAACAGAGATGAAAATCAAGCAAAGAGCAATTTTCTTGTGGAGACAGTGTTCATGGACACTGTGGAGAGAACCTGCAAATTATTTTTCCTAAGTAGGGAGGCAGAGGAATTAAAACCTGTTACGGCCCAAGCAGCTGAGATAGAACTCAGTGCCCTTGAGAATGTGGAGGACTGGGATGAAATGGGAGAAGTGCCAGAAGAAAGTGAAGAAGAGATGGATTATCCCAGCAACCTCCCAGAAAAGTATTACAGATAGTATGAGCCGTTATCTCTCCCCAACCACTCGACGCCTGCATATCTCAGAGTTAGACATTGGTAAATTTAGACTGTAAATTACTTGTATTCACTTTTCTATTTGTTCTGAAAACTTGTAAACCCGCCTAGTTATGTGTCCTTATAACCTGTTGTAGAGCCTTTGTTCTGGGCTCTTCAGATGTCTCTCCAAACTCTCCTATCCCCTATGTAACCCCGAATAAAGCTGAAGAGACCTCATCTCGTCCCCTCGCCTGAGTCGACTTCCAGAAGCCCAAATTCATCTCCTGTGTTGCTCAAAACAGCCCTTCTCCCCACTGAATGAACTTTCCTGTGGCATTTAAAGCACTTCTGGTTATGACTTCAGAAGTAGCCGCCGCAAAAACCAGTAGAGTTAATCAAAATCCCAGCTATAGTAGATAATTTTAAAGAAAATTCTCTGTTCACTGGATTTAAAATTTTAATGTTGTTATTACAGTAAATATTTATTTTCATTTTTTGTATTTCATTAAAAAAAAATCTGACCAAAAAACCCCAACCCAACTCAACCCAAAACCCTAAAGCCCAAAAATTCCATACAACTTCCTTGAGGTAGTAAGAAAATAACAGTATCCAGTATCAGTATTAATACAATGAAAATATAGATATAGGAAAAAAGGCAAGTTTATTTACAATTCATCATTGAGAAGGAAAGGAAGAATGAAGCTAAAAGATATTTCTCTGCATATATCTCTGCATATGTGGAGAAGGTGGCCCACCTACCAGCCGTGAAATGTACAGCTGCAAAATGAAAATGAGTAACAGACGAGACTGCTGGAGACAGAAACTCTTGTTTGGCCTCCATACACAGATATTACTATATTACCAGTTTATCCACAGAAAGAGTGCAGGATTAGGTGAAATTGCAGAAATAAAGAACAGATTGGATTTTTCTAATGGAAGAGGTGTTTGTGAAAAGCAATGTCGCACAACCTCTGTTAGTTTAATAAGAGCTGCTAACAAGTTCAAATACAACCCTTGATATAAAATAAAACCAATTACTACAAATCAAACGCAACTGAAGGCATCACACACTGCAGATTCTCTGGGAAATAATAGCATGACATTTCTGTTACAGCCTACTCTGAGCGACCCTGCCACACCCGAAGTGACTGCTGGCTCTGTGTTATAATATTCTCTTTTGCCATAGCACAACTGATCAAGGTAATACTTGGCAACATGAGATGTCCTGTTCACATTTTAACACATTCATGGACATTGTAATCTGAAAGCTAATCTCACTCCTCCCATGCCTGGTAATGGTGCCCACCAAGTATATCCACACCTTGACATAAAGGTGTCAAGTGTCTTCCAGGGCAGTCAAAGATGATTAAGAAAGCAGCAACACTAACATATTTTATGAAAAATAACAGTAAAGATAGAAACAATTTTCAAGAGCATACACATAAAAAGTATTTCCAAAGAAAAAAATTTGTGAGGTATCCTTACATAAAGTAAAAAGTCATGTAGAATTTCCTTTGGAAGCTTCAAAAGTCAAATAGATTTCCTTTTGCATCCATTTGTGCCAAGTGCTCTGTGAACTAAGAGAATATGTGAAAATATCATTAGCTTCTGAAAATACCTGAAAATAACCTGGTAAATAAGGAAATGCAGATTCTAAAGTAAGAAAACTCAGTTATTTATTGGGAGTCGGTGGATTCCTCTGAATAGTGTGCCCAAAACTAATCATAAGGTAAATGATAACTTTTTGGATACAAGGCAAAATGCAGGAGATAAACTAATTTGAAGTAGTGTTGCAAACATGCTAGGGTAAGAAGATGCATACAAACAGCAGTGCAAAGCAGAGGCTGTGGAAGCTATGCAAATCAATACAGTGTGTGAAGGGATCAAGGAGGATAAAGTCAGAACAAAACCTGTGCTGAAAAGATCTTCCTCAAACACATATTGCTGCAAAAGTAGAATGGATTACAGAGAATTATTGGCAAACCCAAATCAATTTTTTGAGACGTTCCCATTTCTTTTAAAGCTGACAAAGTATGGGAACAATTTTAATCCCATTTCTCCATTCATGGCCATGAAGTGTCACACAAGCAATACCAATAAAGCTGCTTTCCTTTTAACCAAGTTTTCTTGAAATGGGCATGAATTCCAAAAACACCAACGAGGTTTCAGTGACGTAAAGGTAATTACCAATCCTTGCTCTTTACCAAATTGTTTATATTGATTCATGAGAATGGGTTGGGCCTTTTTTAAAGTTCCTAGTCATTCTTGCCCTTTCTAAAAGCAACTGAACAGGTGGAAGTATGATTTGCCTAAGACAAGTAAAAGTAGGAATAATATAAATGGAACAGTCTCTTTAAATTCCAAATTTCATGACTTCCTCAGGATCAGAGTCCCTCAGACATTAGAGGCAAAGTGTTATCCATTATCTTGACCAGAGAATCATCTGCATTGGTGTCTTGCATGGGAGAGAGGAGATTTATGTGCTAAGACAACTAGTTCCCCAAGACTTAGTCCCGTTCGCAAGATTCTTTGATATCTGGCCGATTTGTCTAAAAATACCATTTATTTGACACAGAACATAACAAACATACAAACATAGAACAGATTGACACACATAGACACACAATGAATACATAATTGCAACACTATGGTAAAAATGCAATTATGGGGTAAAACCTTGCTTGAACTATAAAGATAGTTAAAAACGCAAGAAATGCTTGCTTGAATGATAATGCAAGTTAAGAAATTCTTGCTTGAGCTAGCTGAAATGCAAGTTAAGAAAGGTACCTATAAGTTAGCCGGAATAATACAATTTAGGAAACTCAATGATCTTACCAAGTCCAGTTTTTGGAGCTGGGGATACATCAGCGTCCTCACCCAATCCCTCGGGAAGTAACCACAGGGCTGCGCCATCCCTGGGGAGAGGCCTTACTTCATGTTTTAGTGTCCATGTAGAAAGCTTCTAATTTTACTGAGTTTTTCATGGTGTTTTATAGGGAAAAGAGTGTGTATTTGCGGTCACCTGAAAATTATTCACATTCTCTCAGTGTCTCGCTCTGAGTTCCAGACGCCAGCACTGATAGCCAGGATTAAGCCATTGACTTAATCTGAGCCATCGATCTCGGCTAGCAATCAGGGAGAGAGAGAAGGGGGGGGTGTCTGTCCTGCCACAATTGGCACAAAAACCCAACTGCTAGCTTGTACTGACTACCTTCTGTTCAGCTGGTTATTACAGAAACACTGAAAATATCCTCCCTGGTTTAAGGCTATACTCTTAATTTTTGTCTCCGCTGGTCTGGCAGCTTATTTTAGCCAGCTTCAAAACTAGAAGCTGAAAAATTACTTTAAAGCAATGAGTTGGTGTGAGACTCTGTAGTCATTCAGCCCCAAAGCATTCATGGCCTGAGTCAGTATCTTCTCACAGTACTGTACAATGCCATTTCTCCATACCAAGCTGTTTGTGAATCTAACCTGCATATTCCATTTTACTATGTGAATATATAGCATCGTCTGTTATAGTAAATGAGGTCAAAAGATAGAAAAATAAGGTATACAGATTGTATTATCCGCAGTAAACAAAAGGTGTCCCTGAAAAACCCTTATTCCTGTGTTGCTTGGGATAGCAGCTGCACAATTCCCCTTGTAGGAATTCAGTCCTAGCCTATGAACTGAAGTGTGTAGAGAGAACAAGAGGAACTAAGGAAAAGCACAGAATCTCTCATTCCTAAGATGTTGCAGCCTGCACTGCGCTCAGTCTGATGAGATGATGATCCTGAATGTAAACTTCAGTGCTGGGAATAGAAAATGCAGCTTCAGCATTTATTGAGCAGAGACAGAGGTAAATGGCCTTTGGATCACTCTATAATAGTGACTGAAGGAAATCTTCTTGAGCATCCAGTCCATGGAGGGAGCTTTTCTTGACTAAAAATAACCAAATATGTTGATCCTTTGATTGCTTTAAGTCAGAACTTTTAACTCTTGCAGTTTTCATTAGACTGATGACACCTGACAATTTTGTTTATGACCTACAGACTTGTTATCATCATAATATTTTGGTTTTGCTTTCATTTACAAATATCTTTCCAGATTTCAGTTTTAGACACTGAACAAATAGAAGGCATATAAGAAAAGCAAAATTACTCCTGCACAATATAATTTCAAAGTAGCCTCCTAGTTTTGTAGATCTGATAAGCTTATGAACACAATACATGTTTTTCAGTACTATATTAAAACTAAATCTGTTTCTGAAATAAAGATAATAAACTGATATGTAGTACTCTTTGCTTCCTGCAAGGACAAAGCTAGACAAACACACATAAACTAAAATACTTCTATTCTTTTTCTCCTGGGGATGAAAGTCTTAGGGATAGTTCTGCTACTGTAAATGAAAAGACTGAAGAGGATGAAAAAGAATCACATAAAAATATGTTCCATAACAGTTTCTCTGCTACATGTTTGCTTTTTAGCCTTCTAATTGTGACTGTATCTTTGATCCTCTTAGCTTACTTGAATGTTATTTTATTTCCAGCAATTACTTTGAATTTTTCTTACATTTTACTTTATTGTATATGTGTTCTGTCAATCAGTGAGATGATTTTATGTTACTTAAAAATATTATCCTCCTGTCAGCAGCTAATACAATTAAAGTCTCTCAGTACTGTGGAAGTTAACTCTTCCATTTTATTTATTTTATAAGGAACAAAATGTCTCTGCAGGGATTGAAAAATGTCTCACAAGCAAGAATTTAAAAGTTGGTATAGTTAAGTCTGCACTTTTCTTTTTGCTGCTTGAAAAAGTAATACTTGCAAAAAGACCCTAATCAACCACAATAAGCTGATTATTCCTGTTTTTCAGTAAAGAGTTATGAAGATCTTACTGGATTTTTTTGCATAGAAACATTTCTTGTTGGGACTGGTATTTTCATGGGAAACTGCTAGTAGATATAGAAATGTCTGCAAAACTAATCTCAAAGTGAAAATTTTAAAGCAACTGATTATGTTCTTTCTCAATAAACAATAAACAAAAATATAATGTGCCTCTATATAGTATACATTATTATATCTATTTGGCCTAATACCTTCTGAAAGAAAACAGAAAGAGTCATCTTAAAAAAAATCAAAAAAGTGGCTGAATACTTTAGTCTTATTTAATTAAAAATTTTTGAATAAAAAAATTCTCACGAGCACTGATTTAATTTCATAGTTGTGTGGGTTGCATTGTGTGAATGCAGACTGAGCTTGGAGATGCTACAGGAATCAGAATAAAATAAACAATGCACTGCAATGCTAGGGATTCTAGTTATGACAAAAGACTGTATGAATATATTTTAGCTTTTTTAAGTAAGTGAAAATTCAGTATGTTCTTAACAGAGCCAAAATATGGTGTGCTTTCTCAATATTCTCTAAAATTCTTCATATAAGCTGTACCAGAGCAGGTCCTTTCTCCTTTTGCAGGACTTTGCCACTCTAGACCTTGAAGACTTTTGTATATTTTCTCTATAGGTGTAGTTGAGAGCAATGAGGGAGAAACAAATGGTATAAAACAACCATCACAGGATTTTTGCAGCCTTAATTATGAATCACTTGTGGTATATTTTAAAATCAAAATTATGTAGAGGAGAGTAAGGTACTCAGTAAGCATTAATACAACATAAAGCCTTTTAATTTAAATTTTATTTTAGTGACAAAGAGATTTTAAATCCTAATTTTTAGGTAGAGTTGAATTATTTTAACTGGATGTTTACTTGCATTTAAAAAAAAAAAACAAAAAAACCCTAAAATATTTTTACATAATGTGTGAGATTTTGACAATTGCCTATTTTTTTATTCCTTTCTATTGTAAATACAAAATTATGCATTTCAGAAAAAAAAAAAGATGGTCTTCTTTGTTTATCTTTAACACTTCCCAATATAATTATCCCTGATCCCAGAACAGAGCTAAACATGATGTATTGTAATGGAGTATTTCTGTCAGTTTGAGGTTTAGATCATTGAACAGACAGGTAATCTGAAGGAGGCTCTAAAATTAAGGATAGATTTGTAGCACCAGGTTTGGCAGATGATCTGAAATCACAGGACATAATTGAAAAAATCCTATTGAATTTATTTGTGCCTCGGGCTAACAACTCTATTTTGCAGCAAAAATAGAAATTTAAATAATACTTACTTGTTAAAATAATTTTTAATAAGATTTCCTTTATCATCTAACACTTCACAAGTTAAATAGAATATTTTAATTATAAATTCCTTAAGCAATTAATTTCAATTCTCTTTACTAAAAATCCAGAATGCAAAATGATATGTGAAACACTGAAGGATATAATTACATAAGCTGTGGGTGATATTCTAAACTAGAATAAACAAGAGAGGCAAAGGGAGTGTTAAAACATCACATCTAGTCCCAATTAAGAATGAGGTTAATTACCAGAACTGTTGAGGCTCTGGTAAGGAAATTAAATTGTTCAAGTTGTACATAATCCATAAGCAGAAATACAGGCAATTTTTGTTAAAGAGCTATAGATTTAGGAGCATGTTGAATCATTATGTACATAACAGCCTATTCTCACTCTTGTTTTAATAAATTTGTAAAATGTATAAGGGGACAATCTTTTTCAGGACTAAGTGTGATCTGCACTGACCCTTCAGTTCCTCCAGAACTGTCCTGACTGGCCAGCAGTTAAAAAGAGCTTTGATGGCTTTGGGTATGCAGCTAGGGAAGAAAGTATCTAGCTGTGTTGGTATGGCTGGCTTCCACCAGCACCTCCTTTCAAGAGAGAGGATAGTTTCACTTTGTATTTTCTAAAACTCAGAGTCAGTGCATTTAACAGAAAGCAAAAGAAAACTCATTTTTTTCTTCTGAGCACAAATAGAGCCATAATTCTTCTTCATCTGATTTTCCTAACAAATAGACAGAAAAACAATGGAAAACGAAGAAATCAGTGAAATACTCTTACACATTTTGTTGAAGGGAAAGTCTGCACTAATTTTCTGCCTTCTCTTTTAATGGGTACAAATACAAATGAATAAGATATTTTCATTTAGAAAATGAGAAAGCAGCCGACTTACTATTTTCTACTCCAGTTTTCAAGCCAACATTTTGTGTATTCAACCCACAGAGTACACAAAGAGCATGTGTCAGGAGTCTCAGCATGGCAGGCACTGGCAGCAACACTGCAGCAAACCATTGTACTGGTAGGGAGGTGGCCCTGAATGAATACCAAGCAACAGGAGAGGTCCTGGTGGAGGTCAGGTTCCACAGTAATGGCAATGTCTGTGCCCCCAGATGCTATTGCTGCACTGCCTGGATTATGGATGTCACACACTATGCCTGCTCTGCTCTCCTTTGAGCAGAATGTGTGATGTCCCTGTGAGGCACATCTCAAAGGCAGTCTGGTAGAGGGTAAGTTTTCTCATTTTTTTACTTATTTTTCAGAAGAAATACTGACCACAGGAATAATATTTGCTGAGTTTTGTTACCAGATAGGTCTCTTGCTTCCACAGAAACACTCACTGCACAAGCAGTTGACCCTCGCAAGCAGGTTACTTAAAGAGACCATGAGGTAATTACACTGGTGAACTATACCAAAAAAACAGTTTATGTAACATGACTTTATATGTCCTGCTTTACACTCTAGTCATTATGCATGTGTAATTTTAGCAGAATTTCCTTATTCAGAACACTGACAGCGCAAAGAACAACTGTTGTAATGTTTCCTGCAAGGAAACATATCCCAGGTCTATGTGTCATGCAACCCAGAAAAGGTACTGATGGACAATGATTACTGCACATCTAATATGTGCAAAATAAATAATTCATCAAAAGGAAAATAAATATGGCTGTATATTCCTGAATACATTTGATTTTAATCTAAATAGGAAATGGAGTTAAAGACAAGGCTAACAGCATGCATAGCAGCATATGTGAACACAGTGGTAAAGGTAGGGGATGAAGCTACAGAGTACACTCATGTAGCAACTTCCAAGTTGTGGGATGTGACTGTCAATAATTGTATTTTATAAAATA
This sequence comes from Lichenostomus cassidix, assembly GCF_008360975.1. Classification (NCBI taxonomy): domain Eukaryota; kingdom Metazoa; phylum Chordata; class Aves; order Passeriformes; family Meliphagidae; genus Lichenostomus; species Lichenostomus cassidix. Next base: position 26,799,496 of record NC_139480.1, on the reverse strand, counting down.
AAAAGGGTACAGTGTGGCTTTCAGCATTTTTTCTGGGTTAAACTCTTGCTAAACAGAGCCTTAATTAGAGAAAATTTGAGCTGAGTAAAAAAGGCCTTTTGAGATATGAGTAACTAAAAAGAAGATCATAATATTTCTAATGTATCTGTGCACCATGCACATATATTTTTCATTGACTATGAGCAATTCTAGAGTATATAAAAGTGAAGAAAATTCTTATCCTTAACCAGATTTCTTCAAAATCTTTGTCTTCAAAAAACAAAAAGTGTGGGAAGACTTTATTACATATTTTCACCTTTTCTCTTTAAATTTCTTATTGTTGTTTAATCTTTACATTAAACTGCCACTGATATTTCTGTCAAACACCGAGTCTTGAGCAAACATTTTTCCTTAAAAAAATTTTATATATATATGTATATATGGATTAATATACTATGTTACATGAAAGAAAACCTTGCTCAAAAAACTTTAAATATATAAGAAAAGCAGGTTTTATAGTAAAGACTCTAAAGAGTGAAGGCAAATTATTTAAAGAACACTTTTTCCAGAAAATTTTGGAGTGTAAATGACATTATTTTATTATTATAACAACATGCTAATGGGACTTTTAGTTCTGTTGTGTTGTTTAACTGTGTTGTTCTCTGAGCCTAAGATATGCACAAAATAAGTAGATATTTGATGATTAAACCCTTAGCCGTGATTATCTTCCCAGCTATCACCAGAATTGTGTCTAATATTGCTGTGATTGCACTGTTTGAAAGATAAACATGTATATTCAGATACAGCTGCAAATAAATACATGCATGTACACATCTACATCTAAATACTTATGTGCATCTGTGACAGGTGAGCTTTGAGTGTTTTACTTGCATATGACTGCAGAATCATTGGGTCTTTCCACTGCACATCTGTCTCCAAAAATTCTGTACATGAAATTGCAGATCTTTAATGAAATAGCTGACCCAAAGTTCAACTTAGGATACATCACAGGCAGAGTTTGAAGAGCTTACATAGCCTTTTAAAATATAAAAAAATGTAATTTCTTGCAATACTCACTGCCGAAGAAGGTACAAAGCTAAGAGAATGGTAGTACTGATGTTGGCAGTTATGTGATACTGATTAGTCTTAAGTTCATTGTAAGATATTGGGAAGGCTTGTGACTCTCCTGGCAGTTAATGGGTTAGAATACAAACTGCTCAACTAAGACCTAATTTACAAGGAGATTAGAAGGTCGAGCATGCTGGCAGTAGACAGGAGTTGAGAGTTTAATGAAAATGCATCAGAAACATTGTGTATTATTTAAGAAAATGAAAAACTTGGTTGAACATGACATTAAAGAACAGGGCCACAAAACATGGAGAGTGATGTTGTGGTGAGTATGCTTGACCTGACCCATCAGAGATGAGCTCTGGCAAAACCTCTGCACAATGGCTTCATCAGCTCATGCAAGATAACTCATGCCAGTTACATAGTGAGAGTGCATTTTTTCACAGTGTTTTCCTCTTCATACTTTTTTCTTACCAAATTACTATCTTCATCTATTTTATATCTTTTAGTATTATCAGAACCATCACCATAAAATTAAAAGTTTCTTGAGAACAAAGTATCTGCAATACAGAAGCATGTCCCAAACTAATTCTTTAAAAGGTAGATAAACTGGATTGTGGTTGAAAAGTCTAGGATTTAGTTGTTGAGCTCCTCTTTCAGAGCCAGGTTGAAAGCATATAATTGCATGGTCCTGAAATTAACTGTTTCCTGATGTGAGCATGGAGATCACCATATGGCTGTTAAAGAAAAGGGTGTGTGTATTTATGGGTGCTGTTATTGAATTCTTTAAATAGCAGCTGAGATCTGAAAAAATACTTATGATGATAAAAATATAAATTTTATTTTAATAAAGATTAAGTATGTTTCAGTACAGTGTTTAAGCTACTTTGGACCCTAGGTCCCTAGCCATTCTGTTTGGAAACAGGAAGAGTTTAACAGTTCATAAAAACCACTTAAAAACGTATGTGGAGCAGCCAATACAGAGAGAAATGCCACATAGAAGGGTATGCTGGAAATTGTTACCTTAGCCTTACCCACCTGATAATTTCAGCTCCGTTTTGAAATGGCAGCTCAGAGGTCTGGACTACCTGTCAGATGTGAGAATGACCTAGGGATTTTCCTTTGACATATGCACAGTGGATGTGTTAGCCACCTTTACACAGTTCCTTACTAAGGAGCTTGATATTAGCATCATTGCTAACTGTTTGGGTTTCAATCTTCTGGGGCTTCTGCAGTAAATCTTAGTTTTTTTCTCATCAATGTATTTGTGCCTTTGTCTTCATAGTGAGCTTGTCTTGCTAAGGTGTGTTAAACAAACATTAAGATGACCAAAAGATGCAGACTTCTACAACAAAACTGTAGTGGACCTTTTAATGAATTTTCTTGGAAAAATTAATGCGTAATACAAACTTAAAAAAAATGTTTGCTGAATTATTTTTTTAATTAGTCTCATAAAATTCACTATTGGAATTTTCTTCTGGTAAAATTCTGATACATAGAATGTTCTTGTCAAATTATAATCTACATCAATACATCAGCAAAGTACACACAATTGTCCCTCAGGTACAAAACACATTCATCACCAAGGCAACTAATGATTATAACTATATATTTGAAATGTTAAATGACATTGTATGAAGTACTCCATCAGAAAGAAGCAAACAGAACAGAAATAACAACATGACCAGTTTGAATTAGATACAAAAATGAAATATTTCACTTAAAGAAACAATAAAACCCAAACCCAGTATGTTTTGGAAAGAATTAAAAAGAAGCAAGAAGCATTAATAGCTCAAATTGATCATGGTAAGCCAGGTACAGCACTTCACAAATATCCAATAAGTGAAAAACTTGAAGTATATGAATAATTAATCTGGACACAATACCAACATAAAAATAGTGTTGCAATATTGCTGTCCTTTTTGTCTCTAGAGAAGTCTTACTTAATAAAATAATTTAGATTATGAATGAAAATAGAATATCTCCGTTAGAAATAAAAACTGTCTGATTTATGGCATATGGTAATTTCATTTTTTTCTTTGAAACATTGTTTCTTGCAATTAGATTATAAAGTTTTGGTTTTTATGTACTGATTGTGAAATCCAGTCGACAAATGAAAAGAAAGTTATTTTACTTTGACTATTCATGATAATATTTAGTTCATGGAATTTAGTTCGCTGAGTTTTTGGGGTTGGAAGAGATTGCTGGAGGTCATGTGGTCCAAATCCCTTGCTCAAGCAGGATCACCTAAAGCAGCTGCTCATGACCATGTCTCTGAGAAATGCACAGCTCAGTGTAACATGCTGTTTTATAGCATATTGTATTTCACGAATATTTTGATGCTTCTGTCACTAAAGCTAGTCAAAAATGCGTGAGGAAAATAATTTTACAACTTAGGAAAATTATTTTATGACTTTTAAGATTATGCTATAAATAATTTATGCTACAAATATTCATTCTAGGTATAAAACTGCTATAATTATGAATGGTTTCCCAGAAGCTACAGCATGTACTTGGAAATGGTGTTACTGTTTAAAATAAAAGCAAAAGGCACACTGTGAGCACAGCAGAAGATATGAAAGATACTTAGGGAATGGAAAGGCAGGGACTCTGACAATAACAGCACTGAACTTATGGAATACATATCTTCAATATTAACAGCAAACTATATTTCAAATAGATATGAATGCACTTCAGAAGCCCTCAGTTTAATTTCTTAAAGCATGGCCATTTGGCCAGCCCTTTCAGTGCCACATCACGTTGGCAGTTTGAGGACTCCTGGGCATGCAGAGATCCAGGTCTCTTATTCAGTCTCTTTGAATTCCAGTTTGACAAATGTGAGGCAAACTTTTCTCATATTGAGATGAAATTAGCTTGAAGCCCTGCTAAGCCTGGTGCTTAATATTATTTGGATAATACTTGGAGCAGTTTTTCTTATCACTTATTTTTCTTAGTGGCACATAGCTGGATACCAGCAATGAGTGACAGAAAAAGGAGACACTTTAAATATTCAGGCTTTTTTTAAAAAAAAGCTTTAAGGAACAGAAGCACGAAGCAAAAGGGAACCAAACACGCCATTCTTAAATGTTGAGGAGGCATGATAAATTTATTACCATTAGAAAGCTGTAAGATACTCTGATGTGCCTGGCAGATTTCAGGGGCTGGTACTCAGAACTTTCTGGTTGTGGTTTCTTTAGGGCAATTTGAAAGATTAGACAGTATTTAAGTTTTGGCCCAGTGTATGTATTTTTATGCAACTGTTCTCACAAAGAAATACTATTTTCTTAAACAGAGTTAATTTTTGTAGACACAAGTTTGGTGCATACTTTAACTTAATGACATTAACCAAGTATAGATCAGTTCTGTGGCATAACTGGTCAATATAACAGAGAGTAACTCCAAAGTTGACACAAGACTTATTCTCATTTAATCTAAAAGATTTATTACAGTGTTAATAGTTATGGCAGTTTATAGTGGAAGGTTTAACTGTGTATATTGTACATAATAATTAAGTTTACAGGTATAGAAATATAGAAGCATGTATCACAAAGCTATTTGAAAAAAAAAAATGAATCACTATATATCCTGTAATAACATTTTAATGACTGAGTGAAACATATGCTTCTTTTGTTAAAAAAACCATTTAATTCTTAAGAATGTAAACTCTGGTCAAACACTTGAAACAATAGCAATGAAGAAATTAATAATTTTATAAAGGATGGATGTAGTGTGAGATTCTTCATAGAAACTTGCCTAGAACCAGAAACTTATATTAGATTTTATCACTCATTGTTAATGTCAATAAATACTGTACATTGGTTGCATATCAAATATGCCTACTGCAAAAACATTTTTTCAGAGTAATAATTTCAAAAATTTATGAAGGGATTATTTATTTTCTTTTTTTTAAACTGAGGGGGTTGTAGTGCATTTTAGTTCTTGGACTGAAGGCTTGATTTATAGAAATAGAGGTAAACATGGTATGGGTAGGTAAAGAATCAACATTTTTATTTCTGAGAATTTGTTCTTTTTCTTCAACCAACCCTGGTATTACAGTCAGAAATAATTTAGAAGAAAATCTCAGTTTTGCATGTCTGGGATTCTATGTCCTGAAGAAATATTCTATAAAAACTTTAGTAAAGCTCTTTTTGACCTGTATTCAAAATTCAGATTGAAATAATTCTGCAGAAAGAGAAAAACAGATAGATTGGGATAGTCCTTACAAAGTACAGGGATTTTTTCCTATTTCAGGAGTACTAACCACCATAGCTGCTATACAATGATGGATTGTTAATAAACAGTGGTTGTCATGCATTCCTGGTAATTAAACTAAATACATGGATGAGCAACAAGGTAACTTTTACCTCCAATTAACCTGCCCTTTCACCTATTAAATGTAATCACACTCAAATGTTGAGTATAAACTGCACTACATTTTATAATCTTATTAGTATTCATGCTTTGTTAATGAAATTTGATCAGCTTATTAAAGATGCTGAGTTTTTGTAGTTAACTTACATCTGTTGTCAGAAGTAATTAGATCAGGTGGCAAATGACAGCACCTTTCCTGACAGATGCTTTAATGTTGTGAGTAAGAATGCCCTAAATGTCTCTTTGAATAATGCCAAGATTTCAGCTAGGGTTTATTTGCCTTGAGCTTTCAAACTGGAACTTTTGGAGCAATCTGACATAGTCGCAGACAGGAGTATGTGTGACTTTCACTTCCAGTGTTGGAGGAAATAAGAAACTCCTTCAAGATGATTTTTAATAAAGATTTGTCTTGAAAAGTAGAAGACAATGTTATCAAACTATCTCAATATGTTTTCCTTTTAGCATATATACATATACTCTGTTAAGAGACAAAAGATACTGCATTATGCATTTAAGCATATCTCAGACAGTAAATTACACTTCACTCTAATATCTCCATTTTTCAAATAAATGTGCTGACAAGCTGGTAAAGATATTATTTTATGGCAGGGTTTTCATGAGAAAGCCATAATATAATGCTGGCTTTCAGACTGTGAATCAGAGAAAACAATTTTTTAGTGAATTTAACTCATAAGTAAACACTGCAAAATGCACTATAAAAATATCTCTGCCATCATTTATCTACAATAGCAGTGTGTGCATCCCAGGTCTGTTTTGGAAAGACACATTCATGCTTCTTGGTCCATATGATTCTGAATAAAACAAGAATTGTAGGAATGGCTTCAACCAATTCTCTGCATTGTTTTATCCTTACAAATTATAGTAGAATCACAACTGCTCACTAGATTGACAGTCCCTGCCCCTGCACCATCCAACCAGTTGGAGGAGGACTTCAAAGGCACAGGCTGACAGCCTCCAAAGAGGATGTTCTTTGTTATTGCCACCCCATGCAAAAATGCTGCAGGAATTTTGGTGGTAGAACAAAAGATTGTTCTCTGTGCATGCTCAAAGACCAGAGTATTCTTCCTTGTGTCTCTGACAGGTGAATGTCGATGGTGTTTCTCTTTGCTTTTTTTTTGGCCAGGCATCCATCAGAGTGCTGTCTGGGTCCATACAGTTAAAGATAGTCCTATTAAACCTGATGAAACAAAAATGTTTTAACTATGGTAATTACTCCCTTAACAGTAGTATTGATGAGCAAAATGAAAAAAAATGAAGTCCATCCCATGTGACTACCCTTAAGCTCCACAGGATGTCTTCAGTGAGTCACAGCTCGAGTCATTTGGGTCCATAGTTCTGGATTGTTTCGTCATTCTTTGTTCTTAATGATAACTCTTTACACTTGGCAATTTGCACAACAGCAGTCATATTATTTTGGTTCACTTCCTCCTAAACTGGCAAATTCTGATCAACATAAATTGTAGAAAGAGTAGTATCATAAGGAGATGAATTATAATCTGAGGATGATACTTATGTGACTCCATATATCTCTGTCTTCTTTATCCTTATGTAAGACAGAATAAACACGAGAGTGGGCATTCATTGCAGGTCAGAAGCATCCTCCATGAATGGATATTCACAGTGACAATAATTTCCTGGTCTGAAAATGGGAGTAATTCTAGCTGCCCTTCAGCATTGCATTGTGTCACATCTGGTTACATACGTACAATAACACACACCAACATGACAACTCAGTGCATCATAGTTGCCTAGTGTGAGGAGATAAAGCATAAATTGAAAGTGACTGGCTAGGAAAGTGATGTATCATGCCTCAAAACAGAACCTGAAAAGAAGAAATAGTGCAGGATTCATACCTTATGGAAACAGGCAGCGAGATGGCCAAAATATTTACAGGTCCAAAACATAAATATAAGAAATTAGTAGAAGGAATAACATTTTTACTTTAAAATAGCACTCAGGAGCGTAAACATAGTGCAATAGAGTGTTGTTTATGCATAGATCACTAAAAAAAGAGAATAAAGGCGCATGGCAATCCATGCATAATTCACTTAATAAGGCCAAACAAAGGGAAAAAAGTTCAGTACAGTGCTTGCATACAGGGATCACTAAATGTACTTGAGTATGCTAGGCCCTGTGGCAAACTGTGTTAGTACATTGGACTTCTGGCAGAGAATATGTTGTCTAACTTCTGCTTTGAATTAGTTTCATGTTGACTTCTCAGTGACACGCCCAATACCACTGATAGACAGTGCTGCAACCCTTCCACAGATAAGGGTTTATAGCCAGGAGTAGCCTGAAGTATGAAAGACAAGTGCAACTGCCTAAAGAGGACAGAAAATACAGAGAAAATAGACAAATGTGTGATTTTCCTACTTACCCCACAGGACTAAGCAAAGGGAGGGAAAATATTCAGCATACATGCTTCTCCAAAAGCTGTCAGCACTTTGTTAGGGGCAGCAAGAGGTAAGTCCTGATTACACCAAGACTTATCATCATGCCATGTAGTCACTGAAAATCTCTATCATATCAAGTGACAGACCCTTATGCAGACAAAAAGCAAAAGTAATCGTGTAATATCTGCATTATTTTTGTTATTATTTTGTGGATTATTTATTAACAATCCATGTTCGAAGCTATTATCAGAAACTGTTTCAGTCCAATGAATAAAACCTTTTTTCTGGACTTGCAATATTTGAGTCTCTCAGTGTCTTCGTTTATGGTGACTGAATGATCTTCACAAGATTTACTAATCTGGGTGTATGTGCTTTGTGCTTGCTAATCATTTTGCTGTATCAAACATCTCCGTTTCTGGATCAGTTTAAAAAGATGAAAAAAAAAGAAGAAAGCTAGAAAGATTTATTCTGGGTATTTCTACTTATTTCATGCTCTTGCTTATTAAACTTATTAAACTTTTCAAAATCTTTTCTATTCACGTAGTTCTAACTTCCATCCAGTTTGGCTTGGGGATATAACCAGTGTCTCTTGAAAAGAGCAAATTTTGACCCATAGCCCACATATTCCTATTTTTTATACCACAAATACAATTTATTATAGTAGAATAGTGGAATTCAGAAGCTGTAAAAGGCAATTTTATATAATTTTCCTTTTAAAAAGCATTCTGTAGGATATTCTCTTTATTGTTGCTCTGTAAAATCTTACTCGCCTGTATGCTGTCATTTCCACTCAAGAAAAAAGCCATTCATTTTCTTTTCTTTCAGAAGTATAGTAGAAATCCATTGTAGTCCAGGATTATTTTTTTCCACAGAAGTTTAAGTCATTCATTTACTAGCTCTTGAAGTCAGACAAGTTGTGCAGAAGTACTTTATGCAGTCAGTATGATAAATTTCAAGCTGTATTGGTAGAAGAATGTGAATAATGGAAAAATTATTCACGAATATATTATCCCAAAACTTTAAAGAAACCATACATATTAAGTTCTCTTACTCACTCTGGGAAAGGAGTAAATGATAAATAAATATTTCAGGAGTAATTCATTCAAATAATTTATTTTAAAATTATCCATGCCCTGATTGAAACCCTATTGAAATAATTGATCTTGCTTCTGCTTGTTCAGCTCCATAAAGAAAAGCACAAGAAGCTCCAGTATTTTATAGAATCAGGCTCTTTTAACTTCTGTCAACTTTTAACCCAGTTTAAAGCACTCTTTTAGTAACTAAAGGTTAACTTTTATATTTAACTTTCCTATATCTTCAGTTTTCTCACCAAAATTTTTACAATTTAAAAATGTCATAATTCCAAAATATGTGAAACAGTTATTTCTTAAATTATTCTGATGGTACTTTATATTTTTTATTTAACTGAATCAGTAGGCAATTATATCACAATTACCTATTTGGTAGATAGTTCAGTAATTGATTTATGTTGAACAAAATATTATGTTGCAAAATTTGTCTACTTCACTTTTCTATAACTAGAATTAAACCTTCAATACTCTAAAAAAAAGTGGGTTGATTTTTTTAAAGTATGCAGACATTCACGTGCTCAAATAAATCTTCAACAGAATACAACAGCAAAAGGCAGTAAAGTCCCTTGTAATCCAAAGCTTGAGCAACTAAGCCTTCATGTAGGACATGTGAGTGTGGAGAGGAGCAGGAGAATGTAAATGTCTCCCATCTGATTCAGTCACTCTTTGGATCCAGATGGGTTAGGATACTGTCCTTTTCTATGAGTAGATCCATTTTACTTGCAGGTTCATAAAGGTAATGGAGACACCACAGCACTAAGTCTTGCAGCACCTAACTTTTACAACTGCCAGATTAGGCAGCAGCTTCTTTATGAAATACACAAAGAGCTTTAGGAATGGCAGACAAAAAAGCCATCGCACAGCTCAGCACCTTAAGCTAGAGACTAAGGAATACTAAAAAAAATAATGTGTTTTCACAATTCTTTTGTTGTCTTTCTGTTAGGTTCAAAGAATTAATTTTTTTATTCAAAACAAGAGAAAGGGTAGTCATTTTTAGGGAGGAGAAAGTTTAACTAACCAGCACTTCAAGGGCTAGGACATTGATTTAGGATATAGAGTACCTTTTTTCAGTTTCTTATTGCACCTGATGCAATTTGACTTACTCTTTTTAGCTAAACCAGGGTAGTATACACATATTGATTCAACTGGACAAAAAACAAGCATGCATTGTTTTGCATAGTCAACAGAACACTTGCCTAAGGCAGATAAATCTGAATCCCATTCCTGATTCCAAAGACCTATATTTTTATCTGAAGTGTTTAATGGAGCCAGGGCCAGATGTAGAACCAGAGCATTCCCAAGTGATTTTCTTAAACGTATTTTAAAGTCACATTCATATTCTCTGGACCAGTGAGTGTTGAACTACCTCATGCAATGTGCAGTTACCGTCAGGAAGGTCTTCAGAATACCTTACAGTGCAATAATAAAATATTCACAGAAGGGATGTGATTTCAAATCTTTGCAGCCAGAAGAGGCAGTTATCCCCATATCTCCTGTCTCCCCTTCCTCCTTAACATGAAACTATTGAAACACACATGACTAAAGAAAGAAGTTCAGATTTTTGCATCTCAGTTAGACACAGCTCTTTCTACTCTATCCATCTACAGTTGTTTGCAGAGCAACTCTTCTGTACATCTGGAGACAGAACTCCATGGTGCACTCAGGGCATGTAATTAAGTGAGGCTGCTCTGAGCAGGCAGTGTCACTGAGCAAGTCTGCAGTAGGTCTAGTGCATTGACCTGTTGTGCTAGGGGTGAGTCTTCTTTCAGCTGGGAACTTCACCTCTCTCTTCAAGATGATGTTTCCCTCTCTGCTCTGTACAGTGAGTCATTCACATCCACAAGAGTGTCAGAGGCTCAGCCAAAGTCCTCCACCTGGCATATTTTAGAATCTGTGTTTGTGGCTATTCATTCTATCGCATTTTGGTGTTACTTCTTTATGTGACTGTCCCCAGATATTTTATAAAGTGCACTGTATCTAGCTTAAGTACTCACTGCATTGCTCAGTACCATGACACTGCTGTTTTTCTGTAGATTTAGCCCCAGGTGTTCCAGTCATTTTAAATATTTTATGTAATTTTCAACACACACAAAAATCCATGACTTATTTAAACCTCTCAAATTCTTCTTTCACCAAAGATGCAAATTAAATTTCATATGAAATTAAATTATGCTGCTTATTTCAGACTATTTTCATTACTGATTTCTTAACACATAAACAATTTAGGTCTCAGGAGTACTGCTGGAAGAGATTGCTCATTGTGTTCCAACCTTTATCAGTGTAAACTGCCCAGAAGCAAACTTGTACTCCACAGGTAGTTTTCAAGACATAAAGAAGCAAGGACTAGAAACAAGAATGATGGAAGGATTTATATATTCTTCAGAAAATCTTTCAAGATTTAATGTCAATTTTGGTTCAGAAAATAAGAAGGGATTCATAGAACCTTTGCTTTATAATTGAACAAAATGGATATTTGTGTGAAAATATGCTTACACATACATATAAATTTGTATATACAGATAAAAAAAACCCCATTAATAAGTTTTCAGACTAGAATTTGGTCAAAAGTTGACAAGGCAATGGTTCTGATGTTCCTCCAGAATACACAGGAACAAAGAACATGGGTTTTCCCTCTTCAATTAAAAATTTAAATATTTGATAATCCATTTGAATGAACTTTTAAATCTATTAGTTACTCCATGGGCAGCGTTTCTCCCCATCAAACTGTTCTTTACATACATTAAAATTATTCAGAAAATGTTTCTGAATCATGGTTGCTTGTCTCTCAGCTGAGCTAAAACTTGACATATGGGAAATTTCCTGAACTTCTGTTCAGAGGTTTAAAAGTTTTGTGAGATGCCAAAGTACCTTTGTACAGCATGTCTACAAAAAGTTTCATGACTCCTAAAAATCAGGTCTCGAATTTCATTTTATACATTTATGTTTGGAATTATGTGCACACATTTATAATGAAATGTAGGTGACTTTTTACCCAAAAAGCACTTCAAAACCATTCGGTTCTGCAGCTTTCTCATCTAACTTGTTCTTTCTCTGATATATTTTTTCAGATAAGAAGCTCTACATAAAAGTTTTTGAAAAAGTTATTATGGTATTTCCACTGCCTTTTTTCTTTTTCTTTTTTGTCCCCCCATTCTCTGAGATCTCGGTAAAATATAATTTAACATACTTGATATGACATGAACTACAACATTGTGGTTGAGAAAAATGCCATTATAATTTTTCATCAAATTATAATTTTTCAATATCTACAGTTAAGTTAAAATAAAAAATAATTCATATTTATCTGGTTTGAATAGTCTATTGACATTTAATAATAATTTTGATTAGTTATTCTGTACAGTAAAATAAATTTTGGGGGCTTTTTTTCCCTTTTATCGAATTTGCTGGGTTTTGTGGTATGGTTAAGGAAAAAAAACGTACTGTTAAGGTGAGATTCATGGTTGGGTACAGCTTTTTTTACTTGTAGTGAAACATTTTCAAGTTTTTCTTTTGGGGCCCTTAAGGTATTTGTCATAGTGTAGAACATTTCAGCTATTTTGTCAACTGTCACAGTCTGAATAAATCTCTCAGTTTCTCAAGACTTTGTTCTTTGGAAATGGTATAAATCAATGCAAGTCCATGAAGTGCAGTAGAATTAAAGTAGAATTATATTAGTTGCAATTCTGAATAGTATGCTCTAAGCATGAGATTTCATTTAAGTTTTCAGGCATACTTATTAAAAATTTTCCCTAACAACCCTTTGTTTCACAGTTAAACATCAAGAAGTTGGATTATGGCCCCACATTTGTGATCTTAGATTGCTTTTCATGTGGAACAGGGTTTGTAGCCCAAGTCATTTAGCTGTCCAGGTGTTCAAGACAGCCACCTTAAGAAATTAATTCTTCTTATTATCTGAGGGGTGTCAATGGAAAATGAAAGTTTAATTACAGAAAAGGTTACACTATTCCAGGTTAGTTGAGGACAAGCTTTCATAACAATATTCCTTATTATGCTAGGTCAAAGCTGAAGTTTAGTCTTTTGCATCTGCTAAAAATGACATAATCTTAAAGGGAAGAAGGGATAATGGAGCTCATGTAGAGAATTTTTCCATTCAGAACTACCAAATAAATGAACATATTTTAATTTTCCATCTACAGTATTTAAACCTTCTTAAACCTTAAAGCTGAGAAAACTTTTATATGCTGCAAATATATGACACAAGATTTTCTTTCATAAAAAAAGAGAAGCAACAGTTTAATATTTGTATTCTTGAGCTCCCTGAGCACCTCAATAATTCCTCTCAGATTTCTGACATGTTTAAATTATAGTATCATGAACATATTTTTGATCATCTTACTTAATAGTTTAATATTCCCACAATCACTATTTTTTTAATTAAAAGTGCTTTATCAGGACATTTTTGTAAAGAGGCAAGGATAAATGTATCTTAAATGAATGAAAAGTCAGATAAATGTTCACAGTGGTAGAATATGAAAGTATGTCTAAACTAAATATTTTCTGTTTATGCTATTTACTCCTCCTGTCCTCCAGGACTAAAATGAGAAATGAACCAAGAAGAGCTTTAGAAAAATGTCATAAGCACTTGATTCATCCTCACAGTTTTTGACTTTAGAGATGTTCTTTTGGGAACTGTTGTGCATTTTGAGGCAGTAATTTATAGAGTCAATTATACAGTAATGAAAAAGGCAATGTCCAAAACCTGCTTCAATATGAAGCATTTTTAAAGCCAAAGTCCATTATATGTGTGATCTCAGTCCAATTAACATTAAAAAGTGACTCCCTTTTAATAAAGATCTTCCATCTGTTGGTCAGAAATGGTAAAGTTTTATGTATTAAGCAGATTGATACACTTGATTTTGTTTAAAATTGCAGTCACAACATATACACATTTCATAATGAGGGTAGAACATGGTGGAGAGCCAGAAAGACTTTCAAATGAGACAAACCTCATTATTTGTGTCAGGACCAAGATGTGACCTCATTTTAATGTTGATTCAGATGTTTCAGTACATACAAAATACACATTAGCCTTCCCTCTCCAGCCTTCATTTGAAAATTATTTAATGACAAGAAATTATTTACTGCTGAAACATGGAAATTCAACTTGCAGAGCCCAACTACACAAGTTCTCAAACAGGGAGCCCTGCCTGAGGGGAAAATTACAACAGTTTGTGTGGGAGGGTGTAAGAAAAAGCACTGGTTTTGGTTAGGATAGAGTTAATTTTCTTCACACTGACTATTGTTGGAGCTTCTTTCTGAGATGGAAACAGCACTAAAAGTTCTACAACTTTTTAAGGAATTAAGATAAATAGCGTTTAAAGATATATTTTTAGAATTGATGTATGGCTCCTGACCTATGTGAGTGCACATTCTGTTAAATCTTTGAGTGTGCAATGTTTCAGTTCAAATTTACAATTCATCTGTTTCTATTTTCAGAAATGGTTTCCATTTCCCTTTTTTTTTAACAACCTAGCTCGATAAGTTGCTTCAGTTAAATGACGTCAAAATATAAACTCATGCATTTGAAATCTTATGCATTTCACAGAATGAAATTTCTTTTTGCTCATTTTGTTTGCCACGATGCAATTTTATCACCAAGAGTTGTAGCCAAGTCTATATTTGCAAATTAACACACACTAATGCACCATGACACAAATATCAGGACATACTAAATCAGATAGCTGTAAAGACTATACAATAAAAAATTATTTGTTCTTTGTGAAAAAGAGGATGACTCCAACATTCCTAACTTTATCACACTTGTCACAAAACCAGCAACTACACAATCCTTACTAGTACAACTAGGAGTAATTTCTACAGATTAATACTTTTAAAAGTTTGCAACTGGAGAATATTGAGATAGCTATCATATAGGGCCTAACCTGACAATTTCCATGTATTTACATCTGACAAATGAAATATCTCCCATAATTCTAAAACTTTTTGACAAATGAATAATAATGATCAGTGAATTGTGTCTGCAAGATTAAATTATGGCTCACTTATAGCTTACTTTTCAGTATTATGCAGTATATGAACTGAATTATTAACCTAACACATATTTATTCTCATTTCCCATTAATCTGTGGATAGAATTATGTCTCCCAAATTCAGCACTAGAGTTATCATTTACCAATGATAACACTTCGTCAATGTTCAAATAATTTGACTGTAGTACACTTTCTATATTTTCAGTGATGCTTCATTACTGCCCCGAAAATCATTTAGTGAAGAATGGACTATTACATTTCCAAGTGGCTGGTGATTAAGGAACTTAAAACTATTATGATATTTGCATGTGTTTAAGGCATGAGTGGCTACAGAGAAAATTATATTCTTTTGATCAAGCCTTAGTCTAAATAGATGGCCATTTCAACTAAGACTTTATGTATTGTGGGCAATACAGGATACTCTGGTCATGTCAAGAAGTATTTCAGCAATAGGTAGTTTTAAGAACACAAGTTCACTGTTAAGTGATCCATGTGAATGTCTATGGCTGACAGTACAGTATGTTATTCTTCCTTTTACTAGCATCAATTTACCTTTTTTTGTACTTTGATTTTTTAGAAATACTATTTTGTAATTTTGTTCTCAGAAGCTGCACTAGAATTAATAGTTCTACCCATTCACATGCTGTTTTACATCTGACAGTCTATTATAACAAACTGAGAAACCTCTACCTCATAAACTACAGCTTGTGATACTTATTTCCCATGTTACTGAGCCATGCAAAATAATTTCTCTACTTATACCAGGAAGTTCCTCTACCTTTAGCAACATTGCAATCACAGCCTTCATCAGGGGCACAGCCTATGTGGGTTGCAATCAACCAATTGAAAGCACACAAATGATATTGTTTATGATATCATCCTTGATCAGAATCTGCTCTTCAACTTTAGTTTATTGTATTGAAAGACTGTAGTTAGTTGCTGTATGTTTTCTAGTTATTAGGACATTTTAAAAGTAATCTCTGAACACTAAAGTGATCATAAAATTGAATTCAGCTCAAATTGTATGTTTCTTGAAATACATTTCAAGGTTGTATGTTTATTTCAATGATGGTTAACTGTTTTTTGTGTGAAATTGTGGAGACATTTATATGTCTAAGTTATATGTCTTTATTAAATAAAATTCATGAAAATGAGTATGCAGGGCTTGATCAAGAAAGTGAAAAGCAGGAAATTAAAGCAAAGATACCACAGATTTTCAGTTGCATTCTCAGGCATTCACAGTTCTTTGCTTGACTAACAAGTTTTCATGAAGAAGTTTCAGTGTATGATTTGATGGGTTTGGGGGAAATTTAAAGTTTTAAGCATTTCAGATCTCTTTTGAAATTCTCATCAGCTTGCAGTACAAAACTCAGTACTACAAAGCCCACTTTCCATAACCACATAGGAGTACAAAGTGCCCCTGTGGCACACGATAATGGAAGACTTTGCAAAGACTCATCCAGTTATGTCTTACTGTGTCTGGATGAATACTTCAGGAGAGCTGTGGTAAGACTTTTCCACCCTGTGTCTGAAGAAGTTGATGAGGTGCTATTATTTAAAGCCCAACCCTATAGTTGTATATAACAAGTCTTTCAAATAAAATTTAGCATTTGTCCAAAAATATACATTCCCAGTTAGAGACTGTTATAATTGTTACTATATTGTAATTTTTTATCTAGCTTTACACCAGAAACAAGTCATCTAGTATAGTATCAGACTTTAACAGATGATATTCAGCTGAAATATATATATAAAAATATATCAGATATAACAGCTGAAATTTCAGCCACAAATATATACTTGTGGTGGTTTTTTTCAGATAGGCTACGCAGAACAATTTTAGGACAACTTTACAAGTTAAATGTTTTCTGAGTTTCATAATTAGTTCTCATCTAAATATTAAATCTTACAAGATCTGTGGCATTATGAAATTATATAATCTAAACTTCAACATTCCTGCTGTCCGTTAATGAGTCTTTCACAAGACTATTATTTTTCAATTTAAAAAACTCTGGTGGGAGTTGATAAATTTTGTTCTTCTAAATTTTAAAAGGCCTTTCAACCCAGAGAATCTATTTCACTCATTCAATTTAGTAACCTTCAGCAGACAATGTGGCAAAATAAGGATGTTTTAGTCAAAATATTATTTGTCTTTATTTCAACAACTACTCAAAAAGCATAAAAGCATTCTTTCCTGGTAACTGAGTGGCAGGCTGAGTTGTTCAGTACAAACTGGTGGAATTACAAGTAAAAACAGCTACAAAAATAAATCAAAGACAACTTTTTCTGAAGGCCAGGAATTGCAAGTAGAGCTTCTATATTGTCACTCTTTCAGTAGCAGCTATGTTTCCTCTGTACAAAATAGATAACATCTTTTGCAACAACATTTATTTCTCTAGGACCTTTTCCTTTTTATCCACTTTTTTTGCTCTTCCTAAGATGGCTCATATCATTATGTTCTATTGCCACGGGGAACTGAATTGGCTGTGCAGGTCCAATTAATTTCCACTGCTATTGGATGACATCAGTTTCATCGCATGCATGTCACTATGTTCCCACAGGTCATCTTTGGCTTTTGGGTAATGACACTTCTGGAATTCCATGAGCATTTTCATGGACTACTGAAATACTGTCTCTGGAAAAGGGAAAAAAAAATAAAGGGTGCTGGTTACTCCCAAACGTTTTCCACTCCTTCATTGTTATGCCAAAATACTTGTAAAATTGCAGTCTCTATAGAAAACCTGTGATTGAAAGACAAATCAAGAATAATTTCTCAAGGAGCTGAAACATTTAATCTTCAAATGGCTGCTTCCAGAGTCTTGCCAAGAATCACCAGGAAGGGATAAAGCTAAAAATATAACTACAGGAAAAAGCAATCTTAGGGCTGTTTTACTGCTAATAGAGATGTTACTAATACTGTAGGTGTGGCAGCTTGAGGATCAACTGGTGTAAAAAATGAGCAAAAAATCATTTCTCTCAAAGAACAAGATTAAAGAGTGAATGTATTGAAGTGGGTATCCAGTCTCAAACTCAAGTCCTTAGCAGTATTTACATGCAGCAATAAAAGCACCTCTCAATCTACAGTCTGGTGACAAACTGCTTGGTAGTAGCTTAGTGGTGATGCAGTGTTCTGCACCCCAAGGTATCACTTTTTTGGGGTTGTTGGAGTAGGTGTCTTTAGGCAGTCTGCTACCAAAAAAAAATTGTTTTCTTGGGTGGAATATCTGTTACTGTTACACAATCAGTTAGTGAGATTGGCTGAAAAGTCATTTACTTCACTTGTTATCTGCATATGCTTTCTAGAAAACAAGTATTTCCAATGAGGCCTAAAAAGTCTGAGTTAAATACAAATGATCACAGTATCTTCTTTAGAGAGGAAAGCTGCTTTAAGTCTTGCAGGCCCAAACACCATTGAAAAATTATATAGATATTTATGTAAGTATCTGAAGGGATGGTGTTAAGAGGATGGACCAGGCTCTGCTCGGTGGTACCAACCAATAAGCCAAGAGGCAATGGGCAGAAACTGATGCACAGGAAGTTCCACCTGAGTGTGAGAAAAAACATCTTTATTGTGCAGGTGACTGAGCACTGGAACAGAATGCCCAGAGAGGTTGTGGATTCTCCCTGACTGGTGACATCCAAGAGCCATCTGGACACAATCTTGTTCCATGTGCTCTGGTATGACACTGCTTGAGCAGGAAGGTTTGACACAATGATCCCCTGTAGTCCCTTCCAACCTGACCCCTTCTGTGAAAACATTAAAGACATGTTTTAATTCTGACTTCACGTACTCCAAATTTAAAAGTAAGTAAATGAGACTTGCACATATATTCATTAAAAATATAAACACAGAAATGTTAATAAAACATTTCAAACAGTAATGGAAATGGCAATGTTCAATAACATGCACTCTCAAATTCTGTTCAGGGCTCAGAAATCCCAGTTATTTACATGCATGGTATATTTACACATGCAGTGATTATCTGAAAAAGTAATTACTTAAGGCAATATAAAATATTGTTCACCAATTATGTATGATAACCCAAGTAATAACAAAAACAAAGAACCCTCCTCCCTGCAAATCAGTCAGTTTAACTCAACCTGAAACAAAAAATGTCCATGGTTTCTGTTCAAGCTCTTTCCTCTCCCTCTCCTCCAGCTCCCACTCATGCTTCTCTCAGCTCTGACATAGTGATTTCCTTAACAGAATTCATTAGGAAAATAGAGAAAAGAATATTTTTATAAAAAGCACTAGTTTGAACAGAGGAAAGTTAAAACCTGGAAAAAAGAAAAAGCAGACACAAGGAAAACACAGAATCTTGAAAGTAACCTCTTTTGAAGCTAGAATGCTTTTCAAGAATATTTGACATTATCTTGATGAGTATTTTGCATATTATAGCAGCAGTGATAAGGTTACACTTCATTTTAAGATGAATGAACTGCATTTATTAGCAAGACATTGGAAAGTTTCTTAAAAAGACAGCTCATGAAATTACAGCATTTCTGTTCTACTTTAGTCTGATCAAAGACCACATTTGGGCTTCTCACTTATTTAAAAAATACACCCACTATTATTGACAGGGGATTTAGACAGACAGGTGTACAAATATTACATGCAAGGATTATGAAATAAGGAAGTGTTGGAACATGAAGATAATTACTATTTTACCATTTTGTGCTATTGTAACTATGAGCATATACTTTATTTGACTTCTGCTATGATTTTTTAAAAAATTAATACACACTAAAAAGCCAAAGAATTAGCAGTTTGAGAAAATACTGAAGAAAAAACATACAGAGCAGCTCATTTTAACGTTTTTTTTTTTTTGTGAATAATGAAGACCATGATGTTGCAAAGGTATCTGCTCAGTTAAAATTCTTAAGCTATACAAAATATTAATCATTGCCACAACCAGGTATTGCCACCTGATGAAACATATATTTGGCAAAGTGTATATAACTTACAAGTGAAGCAACAGTGGTTTGGGATTTTTCTAAATGAAATGTGTATGTTTATTATTTTCTAATGTTTTGTAATTTTTAAAAGACAGTAATCTAATTTTATGTTAGTTTAAGCATTGTAGCTGTAATTTCATCTTGCCCTTGGAGTCATATAGGCTTAATCACATTGATTCAGCAGATAGATAAAACAAAAAAGTGTTCTAGAGATTGAAATGGTACCATCTTTTGAGGCTGTTGATTGTGTTTCTTAAACATAAAAGCCAGCAACATGCCATGTAACAATACGTATTTTTATGGCAAAAGCCACTGCTCTTGTAAGTGTAGTGCTTCTTGGAAAAACCCAGCTTCCGTGCTGTATTAGTTTGAAAACAAACCAGTGGGAGATTGCACATCAGGATTATAATTTAATAGGAAAATTAAATAAAATAAGTGCAAGAAGGAAAAGCACTGAAAAAGTCAGATACAACCTGACACCCTGTTTGGTAGCAGTCCAAATGAAGTAGGTAGGTTGAAGCAGTGATCCTGTGAAGATCTGGTCTCCACCTGAAGGTCCAGTGGTAGCTCTCATCCTCCAGGAATCCTGTGGACAGAGGCTCCCTAGGCAGTTCCAAGGCTAGGTTATATCCAGGTGGGAATGCTTGGCTCCTCTCCCTGGGTGGAGCATCTCACAATAGGATGAGATAATTCCATGAGTCAAGCAGTGGTTTCTTAATGGCTCATTAACAGTTATCAGGGGTGAGCCACAGCAGGAGATAACAACCAGTGCCCCACAGCTGGTGGTGATGGAACACTAAATACATCTATATTGCAACCTAGGACACATGCCTGTTGTAATGTGTGTCCTTCTGTCCCTGACCCCGCCCCCCTGACCCCTTCTGACTGGATGTGAGTCAGGACCGCCCCCCATCCCTAGAGATAAAATCCCCAGCAAGATCCGGAACAGCCTCTTTGGTTCTGGACTCATATGGAACCTGTACCCTCCCTCGCCTTCCCTTCCCCCTCCCCAGTCTCCCCACTCCTCCCCTGTTTTCCTCAATAAAAACACCATGCAGACCAGGAACCAAACAGCTGCCTTTCTAAACCTGCAACGCTTCTACAAGAACCGCGTCTGACCAGCCCCACAGCTCGTGGCCATGGAATGACCATCCTGCGTGTTCCGGTTCTAGGGCAGCCCTCCCCCGCAGCAGGGGAGAGCTGCCTTCAGGTTCTGCACTGCTGCAAATGGTGGAGAATGCGGGCAGCAGTAAGAACTTGCCTACACGCCGGGGGGCAGCGGAGCCCGCGGGAGCTGGGGGGCGGCGGGAGCCGGCGGTGCTCGGGGAACGGCGGGGCCAGCGGTGCGGCCGCGCCGGGCCGGGGCGGCCCGAAAGGCCGGGCTGGGCCGGGGGGGGGGGGCGAGCTGGCCGCCGGCCCACGGGGCCCACGCCTCCCCGCCGGCCCGCGCGGGGCTGCGGCAGAGCGGCGAACACACGGCAGGGAGCCGCCGACGCGGCGGGACGCTGCCTGCGCTGCAGACGGAGACCACCCTGGCCGCGTGGCCCGCACATGGGCGCCGCCATCTTGTGAGCCGCCATTTTGTGTCGCGGGCGCCCCTCCCCGGCGAGACCAACTCTGCACAGCCAAACACCATCTCTGCTGTGCAGCACACGCGGTGGCCGCGAGCTGTGAGACTCTCTAAAGACACAGGCGAGTCCCAAGAAGAGGACCCTGAAGGGACTTGTAGAAAGCTTGTGAAGTCTGTATTGAGTTGCTGAGGATAAAACAGTGACGAAGAGGACTGCAAGGGACCGGAAAGCGGTGACCAGTCTTGTCAGTCGGCAAAAGTCTACCCAAGAGTAAGAGAGGCTCTGGGGGTGAGCCGATAGCGCCTACAGTGCCTATTCAGGGAAATTTTCCGACCCTGGACCTCTGCTAAAGGTGTAGTTTGCAGCAGAGGAGGAGTGAATGTTTGTATGAATGTGATTTGGAGGCACCCCCCAGGGGAGGGGGTGGGAAACGTGTGAATGGCTGAAGGCACCCCCCAGGGGAGGGGGTGCAGAAGTGTGAATGGTTGAGTCATAGAACACGGCAGGGTGTAGGGCTCTGTTTTAAAACCCAGCTAATTCTTTTTTATTTTAACCTTAGACAGATTAACAAGTGTTGCATTTTGAGAATTGGGCTAGAGAGGGCTTCCGGAAAAGGCCCTCTCCGCCCAATCCTCAAAAAAGAAAGGTATTTTCTTTAGTTAAAACCCTTTTTCGAGTTACAGTATGTTTTGTTTACCCCTATTAATACCTTTCCTCCTTCCCATGTCCCTTCTTCCCTCCCATTCTGATAAGGAGGTAACTAGCAAGGCTGCATCCCGTCAAAAAAGACGCTGAGTTGCTACCGATACTCTCAGGCGCCTTGCCAGTCCCCCCCTTGTACCATCACCCTTAAAAAATCACTCCTCACCCCCTTTTTTTCTACCCTCTTCTTCCCCAAATAGCCCCTCTACCATGCTCTCTAAAAATTTGCTTTTCCAAAAATCCCTGTGTCTTTCCAGCCGTGTGTAAGCTCTGCCCCTCTCCCTGCATGTCAAAGCTGGGGGGGGCACTGCAGACAGCACAGCCCCGTCGTGCAGCAGAGCAGCAAGATATACCTGACCTCAGCCAAGCAGCTTCAACTCCAGCCCTACTGAAGAAATTTCTACCAGCTCCAAAAGACTCTGAACTAGAAATTTTTTTTTTCCTTTTGTATAAGAGAAAAAGTGGATTTGTTGTAATGTGTGTCCTTCTGTCCCTGACCCCGCCCCCCTGACCCCTTCTGACTGGATGTGAGTCAGGACCGCCCCCCCAACCCTAGAGATAAAATCCCCAGCAAGATCCGGAACAGCCTCTTTGGTTCTGGACTCATATGGAACCTGTACCCTCCCTCGCCTTCCCTTCCCCCTCCCCAGTCTCCCCACTCCTCCCCTGTTTTCCTCAATAAAAACACCATGCAGACCAGGAACCAAACAGCTGCCTTTCTAAAACTGCAACGCTTCTACAAGAACCGCGTCTGACCAGCCCCACAGCTCGTGGCCATGGAATGACCATCCTGCGTGTTCCGGTTCTAGGGCAGCCCTCCCCCGCAGCAGGGGGGGGCTGCCCTCAGGTTTTGCACTGCTGCACATGCCTTTATAAAAATGCACGTAGGTATTTTTCAACTCTCTCCAAATTTAGGAGTCATGGCCTGATTACTAGTTGATGCATTTAGGCATTTTCTGACATCTCCTTTTTAAGGGCTGAGGAGTTATTTAGATCAAGAATTTCATCTACTGATAGGAGCATGGAAGGGAAACTGCAAACAACAGCAGGTCTTTGAATCTTGAAGCAGAACTACTTCCTGGGAGCTCTACACCTGGCTCAGATTTCTGTACATAACAACTCTGTTACACAGTCACATATGGAACAATCTGTGCTGATTTCTCTTCCCAAGCAAGGCAGTTATAGCAGGTGATGGGCTCTGCTCAGAGAGCAAGACTTTGTAGAGCCATACTGCTCCCTCACCATTTTACTGTATCCTTTGTCTGCTGCCTACAGATGCTCAGAAGAAATTGTAAGTTTTTCTCAAAAACTGCTTTTTCCCTGTGAATTTTTATCAGAGACCTCTCATATTTTCTTACACTGCTACCTCCAGCTCCTTTTTCTTCTACTTCTACATACATTGAAAAACAACCATGGTCAAATGGGTTTTACATTATTTTAATTTCTGTTTTCAGATGCATTATTTTGACAGGAAGCAACAATACCCCCTAAGGGGAACTGACATTGAAAAGATATACAATAATTCCTCCTGTAACAAAAGGCTTATTTTATTTAAAAAATCATGGTATTAATAAGCTGTGTATTTGTGGGTGAGCATATATTTTGGATGCACTAAAATATATTATTAGAGAAATTAACTATTGTTGGATTGAATAATCAGTTGTCCAAAAGGAAAAAAAAAGAACTTAGTAAAATAGTCCTCTACAAAGGAATGGGCTGTGTGGGACCCTGAGACCAAAATCCCATTTTACTGAGGTGAAAACATTGTTCATGTTCTGATTGGTATAAATTAGTATGCTTTACTAGCTTGTCTCATTTTCATCATAGACATATTCTTGTACTTGAACCAAATAACTGACAATGAATGGAATGATTTTCAATGTCTGTATTTGGAGAATGAATTTCCTAAAACTATAATCAAACTAGTTTTAGCTTAATGATAACTTTATTGTAATGCAGTAATTTTTCCTTGACTGCACCAGTCTGGCTAAGGATCTCCATTTTTTCTACCTATGACAGGTCCCAGTGGAAAACAGCTGCTCTGAAAAGCTGTAGCAAAACCAGAACAGTGACAGCAGATAAAGAGGTTGTAGGCCTATTTGAAAGGCTTCAGAAACTGAAAGAAATGGTAGAAAAAGTCCCAGAACACATAACTTTATTTGACTTTATTGGCTTAGGTCAAAAATTTGAAGTACCTTGTCTAAATTAGCAGCCAAAAAAATTACAAAGATAGGAGACTAAATTTAGCATGTCTGGTAGTTCTTGTGCATTGTCAATCTATAACAATTTTGGAAGCTTTCTAAGCCATGCATCAATTCGGTGTATCACTGGCTTTCTCTTCCTTACACACATCTAGTCCACCCTTCAAGTGGTTTAAATTGTCATCTTTCCAGAGTGGATATTGTAGGTGGAATAATGACCACTATTATTATTATTATTATTACTACTATTACTACTACTATTATCATCATCATCATTATTTCTGATAATATATTTTGTTCACTCTCTTATAACCTCCTTGACTTTGTAGACCTGTATCATATCTCCCTTGATTGCTTGATAGTCCTAGTTTATTTAGTTGTTTCTTGGATACAAGAAGGCCCAACATGGTGATAGATGTAGAGACCTTCTTGAATCTCACCTTTCAACCTGTCCTTATATCCTCAAGAAAAGGAACCAGGATTTAAGTAGCAAGTGAAACATAAACTTATTCCATGCACAGTAATTTTCTATGTTTTATACTTCATTTCTCTCCTAATAATTCCTGACATGCAATTTACATTTTTCTTTTACTCAATTTGCATTGTCTAGGAACACTTAGAGAAAGGTTGACAAAGAATAAAGTTACTGAAAAGATGAAGAAGAGAGTCTTTGCAGTTTAACAAAGGTTTTTTTGGCTAGAAGGCAATGACATGTACAAAGACAGATTTTTTAGATTTCATTACAGAAAATGATTGTTCTTGAGGACATCACTTCACAGTCAAGCTTTCAGTTTATGGATTGTAACTATGTTTTTTATTGTTGTAGAAATGGCAAGTTGCTGCAGCATTTGAGTGCTGAAACAAGAAGTCTGCTGTATGTGGCCTGACCATGACAGTCCCATGGATCACTTGTACATCAGGACCCTTAATGTTTACTTCCTGTATGATGACATTGTTTCAGAAGCTATTCTAACAAATTATAACTTAGTCTAGACGTAATAATGCCAAAACTATTGCATTCAAAGGAGTTCAAGCCTATTGGCAATCTGATATCATCCACAAAATTAGAGCTGAATTAGTAGCAATCCACTTTTTTAGAAAGGATGCTGTAGTATTATTAGCAGGTGTTTTGAAAAACATCCCAAAAACTCATTATATTTATTAAACTTCAACTGATATTTACAAGTGTTTTCCTTCCCTTACCAGTAAAGAAATTGCATGACTTAATAATATTTTGATTAACAGATTATAAATGCTCACTTTTTGCCCTAAATTTGCTCAGCCTCTGTAAGCAAAATTTACAATAGTGTCCTCAGAAAGCAGGTTTTTTTAAACTCTTGGTCTTGGAAAAGTTGACTAAACCTTGCTGTATACAGCTCTCTCCACTTGTATTGTTCCTAAGGTAACTTACCCTAGATATCCAAAAAGACACCTGAAAAATGTATGGATTAAGAAATGGGATGCATAAGTCAATACTAAAGCAAGAGTTTAACTAACTTACCGTGTTGGTTCTGCTAGCATAGCTTTTGCAGATTTGAAAATTCAACTTCAAATATGATCTAGTAGTGCCTAATAACTTTGCCCTGACTGCTGAAGAACTGGTATTATATCAGGCATTCTTGTCAGTAGATTGCACGTCTGTAGACACAACAAGACTTGATTGCAATAGTTGCCTATACAAATTGATTGTAGAAGTGGAGCTCTAAGTGGCACTTAAAAAAATCATTCCTGGGGCTTCTGTAGGTACTTAACAACCAATGATTCTTTGGGTCAAATGGTGTATGTGCTGCTTTGGAGCTCCTCTAAGGCAGTACTATATGGCCTAAGTGCAGCACTGTGCCTTTGTACGCTTGCAATTACACATTACAGTGATATGTCAGCAATGGAAAGCCAAAAAAAAACCAAACAAAAACTAAAGGGTTTTGTACATACTTCAAAGAAGTACTGTAAGATTAATATCTTATTTGCAAACAGATATGATTGCACATATACTCATCAAAACATTTGTTATGCATTCTCTGTAAGCAAACTTTTTGGTATATATTGCCTTTATGCTGTTTTTCTGAGGGGAAAATTAGTCTCCGAATGTTCAATGGGAGTGGTATAGGTCAGGATACTTTATTAATTCTAAATTAGGAGCTGAATTCTTGATAGTCAAAATTCTTGGAAGGTCAGGCAGTGAGGGTGTCTAGAATGAGACTGCTCATGAAAGGAGGGACTGTCGTGAGCACACCAGCTATTGGTACTTGAACTGATCACAAATTCATGTGACTGAGCTATAGTAAATGGAAATGCCACTGACTCTCCCTATGAACAATCTGACTTGATTAGCTTGAACACTGAAGAGAGAAGCCTCTGTTCCTTTCAGAGCCATGTGAGATAGACTATTCCCAGGTCAATCAGAGGGGCCCTGAGCTTGATGGGGATCTTTCAGAAGAGTTGTCTTTCTACATAGTAAACAGCCTTTTTGAGGGAAGCAGTTAATAGTTATCACTGCAACAACATTGGAAAGTGACTTTGTAAAGATTGGTTCAGTTAGAATTATGGTTTATTCAGTCTTATGAGGCTGGAAAACCATTTAAAATTTGACATGAAAATTAAGGCTCCTTTTCAGGGAGAGGAAAAATTTTTTTCAGACCATGACATAGCATTTAGGTCCTGCTACTGTTTTGTATCTTTTAGGTTCTCTGGGAAATTTCTGTGTGAGAAAATAATTGAGCATTTCACATTTAGACAAATATTATCTGACAGGACATTTAGGCATTATGCACTTATAGGAAGTTTCCACCTTCCTGATTTCTCAGTCATTCCTGGGAGAAAATATCAGTATCTTTTAATAAAACAACCATGCTAAGTAGAACAAACAGCTGACACTGACATTCAGTTGGGTTTTTAGTGACTTTACAGTGGTGTTCTATATAACAGAAATACATTATAATAATAAGGGCTATATTACTGAAGTGCTCCAGTTTTCTTTTATCCTAGAGAGAATTTCTTCAGTGTGGCCTGTGACTGGAGAGGTTATTTTTCAATTCAAGGTTTCATAAATTGCATATTTCTAATCTAAACTGAGTAATTTGTGGCTTGTCTTTCTGCAGGGAGTTGTTCAGGCGCATCACTACCCCTGCCAACCCATTTTGAGGTACAGAATCAGGGCTGTGTATACAGTATCTACCACATACACATTACCTGGGTCCACATACTGAGGATTTTGAGGTAGAGTCTAGCTCTATAGTTTGACATGTGCTAGTAACATGTAACAGACACTTTAAGTGTAATCTTTTTACTAGTGTTTCCACTATTATCATCTAAACAAGCTCAAAAGATCCAGAACAATGGGAATTCAGGTCTTTTATCTAAGTAGAAGTGAGCTCAACATGGAATTATTTGGGATTAATACAGCTTCCTAATTAGCTCAGCAGAGGATTTGTTTTAAATTAGCAAAGTTCCTGAAAACACAAGCTCTGTGGTTACAGCATTATAAATGGTGTGCAGTCTTTATCTAGGCTTATTAGTGGCATGAAAAAAACACTTCCGTTTTGCAAAAATATTAACCAACTAAGCCTCACAACCCTGCTATTTGACTTTGTTAAAAAAAATAGAAATAAAGACATTCATTAATCTAGAATGTTTAAAATTATTTCTCCTATGCACAACTGCTATGATTTAGACTACTTTAAAATAAGTTGTGAGAGTGAGGTTGTGTGTGATACCTTGCACAGTTTTTAGTAAATACATTCAATACTGGAATCACCAATTACTAGCGTTTTCTGTAAAGTCCAGCTCTTTCTGAGTGACATGTATTCCCATAGTAGAGGAAGGTTCAACATGGTGTAGCTCTGTATTGTGCTGTTCTCATTGCTATTAACAGACCACAACCTTGTACAAGCTGCAGTTAAGTTTAAATGCTGTTTTAAGTGTTGTTAGTCCTTTAGGCATAAAGTTAGTCAAGTCTTGGCATAGTTAGCACAGGCATCTACTCTGAAACTTGTGACTCAACAGGAGGGTCTTCCATATTCCTTTTTTCATTACCCTTTCCTGTAGTTCTCTTCCTGTCCCATCCCACCCCTCCCCCCGCCCCAGGTTTCCACTGATAGTTTTGGGATTCAATTGATTGATTTTGGATTTTTTGCTTGCTTTTTCTTATTTTAGGTTTATACAACTAGATAGTTTTAGCCTGAAGACATTATACCATATACTGCAAATGTCTAAAAGACCAAAGTTTTGAGTTTAACAACTGTTAGACACGGTTCATGGAATAGCCATCACAGTTTTTCCTCTAAGCAGATGCCTTCAGGTCAACAAATATTTCTCCTGTTCAGAGGAGTAACTTTGGTGTACAGGACAGTTTGCTAAGAAAGGTGCATAGCTGAAGCTGCTGTGATGGCTGAATTTTGCCACAGCACATGTGTTCACCAGACATGGTTGATAATGCTTTAAAACCATGGCTGTTGCGGAAATAAAATTGCAAACCTGCACAGCTACTGCTATATCTTGCCAAAAATACCACAGTGTGGGAACCGTTGGTCTTCTGGGCAGGTCTGACTTTATCTGATCTGGTCCTTACTCTTCCTCATTTGACCTTTGATTTTTTTTTTGGTGTTTTTGAGACAGCTGCAAGTGGCCAAATATATTGGAATTCCCTGACACTGAAGACAGAAATAGAAGAAGACAAGGTTCCTGTGGGAGAAGGGCAGGTGGCAACAGCAAAGCTAGAGTTTGCTTTAATAGATTTTCCACAGCCATGAAGGATTGAGAGGGAGAGAAAGAAATAATTGCCTTTGCTCTGAGCAGATGGGTTAAATCACATTGCCTTGCTCCCACATTTCTCAGCTAGGAAAACAAAATCCTGGACAGCAGTGATAGTCCTGTAGTGCTAACCCTTGCCAAAAAACACACTGTTTTTTGCTGCATGCACAGGAGCATGCTGTGCCCAAGGCAAAATATATGCATCTCCCTGCCCCAGGCACACACAGCAACAAATCTCTTCTGGATATCTGAGAGGAAGGATCAGTGATGTAGAATACCTGAGTCAGATTAAATTTCAGATAATGGAGTAGATTATAGATATATCCTGAACTACATTCTTATATATTTAAAGAAAGCAGTACAAAACATCCTACTTATTTTGAAAAGGTTATTTTAGATTTCATGAGATTTCACTGCTCAGCTCTCCCCCAAGCACTGTATGCCAGAAGTAATCAAGAATTGACACAGATGTGTTGGCAAGCAACCTGAGCCAGTAGACCAGAAATCCTCATGCAGACTCCTTTCTCTACCCTTGGACAGCTGTTATCTACATGAGCAATCCTGTACCACTGCTGCAGCCTGAAAAGTGAACAACTACTTGCTCTCTTGGCACAGAGGATTTGAGAGTAGCCAGCTTTACCCTTTAGCTCCCATTAATTTTTGGTTCTTAAGAAATTGATAGGCAGTGTAGATAAAACATGTGTAGTACACACTGACCACCAAGTACTTGGGTTTTCAGTGTCTGAGGATGCTTCTCTATCTTTCAGTCTTGAGAAAGACAAAAATCCCTACATCCTTTGTTCCTTTTCTTCCTGACTCTGAGGAAGAGAGTGGTATACATCACACGCCTCATTCAAGACAGGTCATCTACATCTCTCTGTAAAACAAGGACACAGAATATTTTGGTCCCATCATAGCTACTAGCAGGGCACTAAGGATGAGCAATATCT
The DNA here is from genome assembly GCF_008360975.1 of Lichenostomus cassidix. Classification (NCBI taxonomy): domain Eukaryota; kingdom Metazoa; phylum Chordata; class Aves; order Passeriformes; family Meliphagidae; genus Lichenostomus; species Lichenostomus cassidix. Next base: position 26,769,433 of record NC_139480.1, on the reverse strand, counting down.
TACAAAGTATACCGTAGGCCAGGTCTTCAAACCTGCAGGAGCCATCTCCTTTGGCAGAAACAATTCACCAAATCTTTCTAATTGTATTTAGGGCCATAATGATGGAGGACCCTATATCCCATGATGTGTTGATGAGGTCTTGTTTTTTCAGAGAAGAAATTCTTAGATCTTTCTTCATTTTAAGAACTGATGTAATTTAGTAATTGTTATTAATGATTAACATATGAATCCCCTCCTATGTCCATCTGTCTTGCCTTCTGGGAAAAAAAAAGGAAAAAGGTTTTCAGTAAAAATTTTTAGCATTTACATTGGTCCTTTCCATCTGTCTTTGCAATGTAATGGAAAACACAGGAAAAATGTCACTGAGTGAGATGTGATTTCTTCAGCTTTAGAGAGCTGAAGTCAGCTCTGTCCCAGTGTGGTGACCAAGTGGCAAAACCCTCCTCAACCTGCAGCTACAACATTGAGGGGTTTGAACAATTCTTAACATTGTATTTGGGAACTACTGCACATCAAGCATCTCAGAGGAGACCTTTCTATTAAATATGTCTGAACCTAACTTTAAAATGTGAGAGCAGCAGCTGGGAATTAAGCTTTTGTCAGCTAGGTAATTTCTGCGCATAAGCAGAAGCTTTAAAAACTTCCCTGAAAGGATAAACTAAGCTGAAATGGATAATGACAGTCAGAAAATTTGCCAGAGAACTCAAACCTAAGCTGGAAGTTTAGGTATGGTCTTGAGGATGTCTTCCTTAAATTATTCTTTAAAAAAAAGAGCTGTTTTCATGACGTCAAGCCTTGCTATTCTCATCTGTAAAGCTTTTTAGGATGCGGAAGCACATCCCAATTAGTTTAAATAAATCATTCTTGTCTTTTGTTACCTGAAAACAGGGAGGAAAGGAAAGGAAAGGAGTCACAGCTCTAGGGTGGTGAATGTGATTATCTATACATAGCCCTGTCGCTGTTGAGCAGCTAGCAGAGTAATGAATGCATCGGTTCTCAGTGGCAAGAAGGAATGACCTTTATTGTTTTGATTTCATCACATTTATAGAGTTCTCAAAAGTCACCCAGATTGGTCAGTCAGAAGCCTTCCCCCAGGCCTGATTGGCCAGGCCTGCACTGTCCAAGTTCTGGGACACTGTTCCAAAACATCCAAACTTTATCTTTATTTACAAAAACACAAGAAAACTTCCCATGGGAAAAACTGTGCTAGCCACATAGCCCCAAAGTACAAACCATGATTTCAACTTTGCTTTGGTATAGATAGAAATATGCAGCTTGCTTATGATAGTAATGGCAAAACTCTTAAACTATCAAAGTTGTGAGTTCTTTTCTGTTCTAACAAACACAAAGCAGTATCCTGGATATACTTTGAGTTTGATTTGAGTAAAAGGTAACAAAGGCATTCCTTTCCCCTCTGGGAAGGAAACAAACTATGTCTACCTGCCACAAAGTAAAGTAGCATTGACCTGTGATTTTGGCGTTTTCTTTTACCAGCTGAGTCTCTTCTCCTGTTGTTAGAGTTCTTTCTTGTCTCCTTTCCCACATATCAATTATAATAACTTCCTGCACTACAATATGTTGTCAAATTTCTTAATGCTTTTCTTGGTAGCTGCTCAGTAGGGATACCTGTTTTGAACATCTAAGATCCTAAAGTTCTCTGAGTCATTCTCAAAACACAGCTGGAGCTGGTAGCCATGCTATTGTCCTAAATAAAGATATTGGAATAGAGGGCAATCTGAAATATAAGTGAGTGAACAAAAGAAGATAAGATGAAACTCTCCAGAGAGTCATACTGCACAGTATGTATTACAGTACAGGTATGCTGTGAATTACAATATTTTCATGGTTATTGCAATAAATTTTAATGTTCAGCCTTCTTAATTATAATTGTTTGTTTCTGCTATGTTGAAAACCTGTAAAAAGAAATATGAAAACACTAATTTAAGTGTCATCTTCTTCTTGCTGTGTATGTGGCAATAAACCAGAACTTATTCTGACGGCATTATCAGCCATAAGCATTACAAATTGACACATTTCCTAGTATGCTCAGCATTATAATGAACTTTGCATAGTGCACATTGATATTCAACCACTGTAAAATACTTTCATTACAGGACATTTTTGTGTGCCTTCAGTCATGTAGAAATCTAACAAAGAACAATCTGCAGAGTTAAGGTTTAGTTTGAAATGTCAGTTTCTATTCATAAACATCAATAAAATGTATTTGTCCTAATAGCATTTGGAGGCAACAAAAATAAATCAATTTGGGCTTCAGAATGGCATCAAGAAATTATTACTTAAAGAACACACTGAACACTCTATTACAGTGCATTTGCTCTTCATTTTAACAGATGCTTAGAGTACTTCAAGCCCAAAGTTTGCTGTTTCTCAAGACTCATAAAAATTGCTCATATATAGAAAACTCATTTCATTATTCTGCTAATTGATATACTAGAACTTCAAGCTTCCCTCAGCCTTCATCTAGTAAAGAATTTCTAGTGATTCATGTTACATGGTAGCATGGTAAGCACAGTTTTTATAAATTTTATAGTGGAAAAAGAGGTTTGAAACAAATCAAGAGATTTCTTTGCTCAGTTTCAGTGCTTGTTTTTATTCTACAGCCACGTGTTGAATTGGTTTAGTAACAAACTGATCTTGCATGGAGTTTATGCGCTAACCCCAAGATTTCTTGAAACAATGGGCTGATGACTATGTATGTCTAAATTTGACACTTACCAAGGTAAATATCTGTTTCTAAATTGAAAGACATGCTTATTTTTGTACTTATTTATGCATTAGCTCATAGTCTATAACAGACTTGAAGTTTAAGCAAGAAAAGTGGAGTAACCATTTTACATTGCTGCTTTCTTGAGAACACTAGCAACTGACAAGTACAACCAAATTCCATAAAATAGAAGGGGTTTTGCATTTAAAAATATTTTGATTACACTTCTGAACAAACTGATTTCATAGTGGCATCTAGTAGGTTGGGCCAAGAATACAGATCATAAAATTATTGTACTAGCTTAGTGTACATTTCCAAACTAAACAAGACAGTGTCAAAGAGAAGACTGTCTTGTAATGAATCTGTACAAAGAACCAGGCTCCTCTGGAGGGATGAACAAGAAAGTAGGAACTGGAACAGTCACTCAGCTGGTAGGCTAGAAAGAACTGTGCTTAGAGTGGGGGTGCAGAGGACAGAAAAGAAAAAGAGTAATGGGCTGACTATTATGTCTTCTTTAAATCTTTATTTTTCTACTCTCAACAGTTTGTTTCAAAGCACCTCCTTTTCTCACGCTGCTGCTTCAAAGGGAAGCAACTCCTTTTCTCATGCTGCTTAACAGCTACTGTTGTCACCTGTTTCTGTAGCTCAGACAGCAGAAATCCCTGCAGTAGGTCAGAAGTAGGGACAATTTTTAGCAATAAAAAGAATGCCTTATATGGGTCTAATTCTTGCAGCACCTAAATGTACAAATAGAACAAGAAGCTGAACCCCTGACTCACAGTCGCCTCTCTTAACTAGAGATACACACACTTTTTCTTACTTGTCTAGCCCCAGTAGTTTTTACATGCTTCTCTCTGAGACATAGAGTAGAATATACTATGTTAATTTCATTATGGAGATATTCTGCTGGCTTCATACATGTTTGAAATCCCACAAGCCAAAGAAGGCCAAGCGCTGAAGTGTGCTTGGATGCCAAGGTCCTTTACAAGTGACAAACACCATTGCTTTATCACCATTTTAAGTACAAAGGATTGGTTCTGATAAAGTCTGTCCTAGGTTGCAATATAGATGTATTTATTATTCTATTACCACCTCCACAAGCTGTGGGGTATTAGTTGTTATCTCCTGCTCTGACTCACCCCGATAACTGTTAATGAGCTATCAAGAACCAACCGCATGACTCATGGAATTATCTCATCCTATTGTGAGATGCTCCACCCAGGGGAGGAGCCAAGCATTCCCACCTGGATATAACCTGGCTTTTGAACTGCACGTGGAGCCTCTGTCCACAGGATTCCCGGAGGACAAGAGCTACCACTGGACCTTCAGGTGAAGACAAAACCTTCCAAAGGATCACAGCTTCAACCTAACTACTTCACTTGCACTGCTACCACCACCCTGACTAACAGGGTGTCAGGTTGTATCTGACTCTGTCAGCGTTTTTCCTTGTATTATTACATTTATTTTTAATTTTCCTATTAAGTTATAATCCTGATTTGCAATCTCCCACTGGTTTGTTTTCAAATTAATACAAGTCCATTCAAGAATATTAGTTTTTTCCCTGGATTCAGGACAGAATGCAGAGGAATCTCAATAGGCTGATAGATCTTCCTCACATTCCTCCTGCAGGCAAGGAGAAAATGGGAAGGTGAGCCAGACAACCACATTATGCCTTTTTATTTAGTTTGGGGTTTTTTTTAAATTTTTAATTACCTTTTTTTATCATGGGATTCTTAGCATTCGTTTTCTGAGATGTTTAGTTCTCTATCTGTTGTAGAAGAAGTCAAGCATTGAGTTGTGAGTCTAGACTCAGGTGTAATATCCCTGCTGGGCTCCTTAGACTGAGGAGTTGCAATGCCTTGCTTACTGGTGCAAAGTTTCCAGTAAAGCAGGCCTAAATAGGTCCCTTTTGAAAAATATTAGAATTAAACAACTTTGCACAATAAAAATAGAACAGAAATCTACCACTATAATTTTTAACTTCAGAAAGGAAAGCTGCAAATAGAAATAAAAATAGTTACAATGAAAGTCAGAAAGAAAGTGAAGTGAATTAATGTCTAAATTCTCTCAGACAGTACAGAAAAGTAAAAACCATACATGAGGAAAAGTCTCTATGAATACTGATTTGAAAGGCTAAAAGTACTAGTTAACAGCTGAATGTAGGTGATTGTTAGAAATAAAAAACACCTCAAAACCAATGATGATGAAAAAAATACAAAAAAACCCCTCAAACACCCAAACAAAAAAACCCAGCAGTTATTCAAGAGATAAAATTTGGGTACAAATGAAGAATGTAGGAGAAAAGAGAATATGTGATGTTGAGCTAAGTGTTGCAGTTTTGAAGAAATGTTTAGGAGGGATTTATTAAGAGCATTAAAACTTCTAATAGAGAATTTTTAAGCACAGGAAGACAGTCAAAGATTTAATGAGAGTCAAAAGATGATACAGGAGCTAAAGAAACACTTAAGGGAGAAATGTGTATAGCAGAACAGCTAAAAATGTAGTGTATTTGTTCTCCTAATGTGTCTCCATAATGGTTTTCTTTTTTTTTTTAATGAGGGAACACCTTAAGGAACTATCTTAAATTGAAGTGTCAGTAAATGGCTATTAAGATAAACCAATAAAAAGATTAATGAGACATTGACATGAAGAGGTGATATTCAGCCAGGAACACTAAAGGTAATCAAATATGAAATTGTGAACTACCAGTAAAAATCAGAAGGATGGAAAGGATCAAATAGGACATCAATTTTAAAAGAGTCCAGGAGAGAAATAGGAAAATGAGCTGGTAAATCTGATTTAACTTCAGGCAAACTATAAAGATTGGAGCTCTCAGACTGGCAGGGGAAAAAAAAAGAAAAGAGAGAGAGGAGACAGAGAGAGCTGGAAAAGAAAAAAGAATCAATGGAGATTCTATAGAGAGCATACTTTCCATTCAAAATCTATGCAATACTCTAAAAAGGTCAGTGACTACTTTGGGAAAGTTCCTAGGCCGTGGAACTTGATTCTATTCACCAATAAACTGTTAGAATACTCTATGGCAAGGTTGTGACTCATGCCAACTGTCACTGTACTCTTTACAATTTAAAAGCTAAAGCAATCCCTAAAGACCATCCTCAGCATGGATCCACATGTTTTGGAGAATATGAAACACAGACTGTGCCCTGCTTCTGAGCTCAAGTGTCAGACAATAGTTGTGGGCACATTAAATACATTGGTATTAATACATGCTTAAAAATTGAGAACAATGAAGATCTAATTGTCGGAATGTGCATATGTTTCCAGGGCTTAATAAGGGCCTTCACCAAAGTACCCTACATAAATGGTACCATTTAAAACCATCCAAAAATATAAATCTGTACCTGGAGAGAGTAGAAAGGATGGGAGAAGGGCACTGGTCCTAACTCTACACACATAATGAAAGAATTTAATTTCACTGCAACTGAAGTTGAAAATATTTGATGCTATTTGGGGTAGTTTAATAAGGGAAAATGATTTCTGAGAGCAGCCAAGAAGGCAGGAAAACTGGTGTTACTGTAAATCAATGAATGATAGAATTATTTAGGTTGGAAAAGACCTTTTTCTCCAAAGTAACCTCAAGTCATTGATTCCTGTAAGAATGTTATTAGGCCTTTGGGTCTTTAACATTAGCTTTACTTACAAAGTTCACCAAGAAGAAAATTATATTTGCTGTTTACAATATAACATGTTCAATAAGCTATAGTGAGGTAGTGCCACTTTGGCTTCAAGAAGATAGTTACATACTTGCTATTGAAATCTCAAAAGAATGGAAACTGAAAAAGGCTCTTAGGTATCAATAGCTGAAGTACAGCTGAGTTGTGTAACTTAAAACTGAACTAAAACTGAGGAGGAGGAAGACTGATGTACAATATAATACAAGAAAATTTCATATTCAAGTTTAAATCTTGTGATTATATGGAAAAATAAACTTTTAATTATCAAGTAAAATTTTCTACTGAGTAATAGTAAATATTTAACATTCTATAAATAAAAATCAAAGTTAAACTGCATCTAATATCTAATCCAAAAACTAGTAAAAAATAGAATAAAATAGTTCATAATCTGAAGGCAAGAATAAAATTCCTATATTCCCAGACCATTACACAATTAACAAAGACCCTGTTGGACCAAAAATACCCTCTGCTTCCTGTAGCATTTTTTTTCAAAACAAACTTGCATGCCAGGAGTAGAAGCATGAGGGAGAGGTCATGCATAATTCAATTTTACTTTCTAGTTTTTGTCAGCCACCACTGTAGGGATGTCATACCTGGACAAAAAAACCCTTCAAATACGCATTGATGATCCTAATTCTAATTAGAGAATCTTCTAATTTGAAGATTCTCAGTTCACTTTAATTATATAAATTTTTTTCTAGCTTTTTTTCTGAGTGAGGAAATTCCACAGTTAAATTCCGAGTTGTGAGAAAGCGATTCTTTTTCTGCAATTTAAACTTTTTGCCTGTTGTTATACTATTAGGTTCCTGTATTCCAAGAAATGGTTTTTCTTCTCGTATGCCATTCTTTTCATTATGTCATTTTTGCTTCCCTTTGCTGGTTTTCTTCAGGCTGAAAGCACCAATATGTCTTGTGCTTTTCTAATTAACCTTTTTGAGGTGATCAAACACATCTCTTCTTCTTTTGAGGAAAAACACCCCTCTTTCTCAGGACTGAGGAAAACCATAAGATTTATACCCAATTATTCTGCTGTAATTTGTCTGGATAAAAAACTGGCAGGATGGCCACGCCCAGAGAGTGGTGGTGGATGGTGTTATATTCAGTTGGTGACCAATCACTAGTGGGGTTCCCCAAGGCTCAGTATTGCGGCCAGTCCTGTTTAATATCTTTATCATCTATCTGAAAGAGAGCATCAAGCACACCCTCAGTGAGTTTGCAGATGACACCAAGTTGGGTGGGAATGCTGGTCTGCTGGAGGGCAGGAAGGCTCTGCAGAGGGATCTGGACAGTCTGGTGTGATGGACCGAGGCCAGCTGTATGAGGTTCAACAAGGCCAAGTGCCAGCTCCTGCCCTTGGGTCACAACAACCCCAGGCAGTGCTATAGACTGGGGAAAGAGTTGCTGCCCAGAGTTGCTGGAAAGTGGCCTGATGGAAAAGGAGCTGGGGGTGCTGGTTATCAGTGGCTGACCATGAGCCAGCTGTGCCCAGGTGGCCAAGAAGGCCAACGGCATCCTGGCCTGCATCAGCAATAGTGTGGCCAACAGGATCAGGGCAGTGATTGTCCCTCTGTACTCAGCACTGGTGAAGCCACACCTCAAATCCTGTGCTCAATTCTGGGCCACTCACTACCAGAAAGACATTGAGGGACTGGAACAAGTCCAGAGAAGGGAAAGGGAGCTGGGGAAGAATGTGGAGCACAGATCTGATGAAGAGCAGCTGAGGGAGCTGGGGTTGTTTAGCCTCAAGTGGAGGAGATTCACAGGGGACCTTTTCACTACCTACAACCATCTGGCAGGAGGCTGTAATGAGGTGGGGGTTGGTCTCTTCTCCCAAGAAGACATAGAACAAGAGGAAAAGGTCTCAAGTTGCAGCCAATGAAGTTTAGATTGGATATCAGGAAAAATGTCTACACAGTCAAGCACTGGAACAGGCTGCTCGGGGAACTGGTTGAGTCCCCATTCCTGGAGGTATTTAAAAGATGTGCAAATGCATTACTTACATGCATGGCTCGATGGCAGACATGGCAGTGTTAGGTAGCAGTTGGACTCAATAATCTTAAATGTCATTTCCAACTTAAATGATTCTAGGACTCTATAACCAGTTCTCTCTGACAATAATAACAGTCATATGAAATATGTCTAGTTTGTTTTTTAAAATTACTGACATATCTTGTACTGACTGAATTAAAAGCACAAAAAATAAATAATTGTTTATTTTGCTGCTTTGTAAAATAAGAGATTTAGCATCTGATCTACGCAGCTAATTACATTCCCTTCTTTTCTTGGTCTATCAGCCACTTTTTGTGTAGGAAAGTAGGAATATTTTACTATTTTAATAATTTTTGTCACCAGTCAGATGATAACTGAATGCTCACAGGTAGTCTGTGCTGGAGTTTAATAAGCGCAAGATAGAAAAAAAAAATTTGCAACACTTACACAAGTAGTATTTTGTTTTCTATTTTTTAATCACTTTTCTGAATTCAATTTCTTTTAGTTCCTTCCTTTTGTTTTCATTTTTCTGCGACCATTATCTTCTTACTTCACTACTACATCTTAAACTCACCAGATTGTGATGAATCTGTAATCCAATTCAACTATAAGTCTTGACCTCAGAGATATTTTATTAACAGTAGATTTTGTATTATTTTGTTAGTTATGGTGGCACTCTCTTCAGCACTTAATTCACCTTCACTTCTTCCTCCTGGAAGCAGATTCTGACTTCTTTTATCCACTATAGCACTTGAATAAAGGAAGAGTGGAGTGGCTTCCAAAAATCACAGGCAGAAGTGAGAAAAATGGAAACTAAGAGGACATAATGGTTATATCTCTCAGCCATGAAAGACAATGCAAGACTTGTCAAAGGGCATATTTCACATCATTACCCTCATCTTATCATAACCATCTGTCATATGGTCCTCAAGAACTAGCTTTAAAACTTTCATATATTAACAATTCAATGCAGTCTTTAATGATAGGCAATGAAATTGCCTAAAACTATTTTGCAGCTAAAAATCTTTGGGTCAATATCCTCTCTACTAATAATGTGTGCCTCCTAAAGACACTGCACAAAGAGAGTATTTGGCCCATTCTGGTTTTCTTCTCCTAGAGATGACATCTATAATTTTCCTAAGTCAAACTGAGCCAAACTAAGGCACCCACAGCCTGGCAACAACTCTTCTAATAAGAACAGGAGCATATTTTGTAGTAATAAAAAATGACAGACCAAATACAGTGAGCTTTAACTTTTATAGGTAAATTACACACAACAGATTTTATTAGTTCTAAAGTAATGATTGTTATCTGTACCTGTCCTTTTATTATCTCATGTCTGCTAAAGCAGCATTGTTCAGTTGATTAACACCTCCCAACTTTCATAGACAACTATAAAATAAAACATAACAGCAGTAACAGCAATTGTACTATAAATGCAGAATTAATACTAATACAAGATGCTAAATTCATTATTTATACAGTTTTTAAATATTAAAATAACTCACTCCATGGTATAACAAATTACTAGAGCAAGTGTTATTTTATTGTTGATGTAATCATCAATTAAGCTTAGAAATTATTTCAAAGGTTATACAAAGTCCAACATCTGCCAATGAAAGATTATTCTCTACAGTATTTTTTCTGTGCAATTTAAATGATGAAAGTTCTTGAAAAACTTCTTTCATTCATACAAAAACAGTTTTAAAACACAGATGACTGATCAAACAGCAGGGTATATTCCCTAATCCAGTGTAGTTCAGCTGCAATAAGAGAATGTACATTCTCCATGAAGACTTCATATGGCTCAGTTCAAATAGTCTGTTAAGTACTGTTAAGTATCTGATTAGCAGGATCACAGAATCACTGAGGTCGTAATGGGCCTTTGGACACCATGGAGTCCAACACCCTTGTTCAGGGCACTATCAGCTACACCAGGGTGCCCAGGTCTCTGTCCTCTCAGGTATTTCATCTTTTTACCTGCTAGAAATGCTTTTCCTTCTGTATCTCAGCATACTGTAGCCCTTTTTTGCTCTCATGGGACACTAGTGGTTCGTGGTCAAAGTATTGTCCACCAGGAGCACCAGATTCTTTTTTGCAAAGCTGCTTTGCAGACAATCAGCCTCCACTGTTTACTGGTGTGTGGATTTTTTCCTGTTCAGGTACAGCACCTAGAACTTTTCTTTAGTCAGCTTCATAGGGTTCCTCCTGGCCCATTTCTTCAACTTGTTTAGATTTCTCTGAATGGCAGTGCAACTTTTTAGCATTTGAGCCTCTCCTTGATGCTTTATTTTCATCTGTAAAATTACTGAAGTTGAATATCAAAGGTAGACTTTCTAATACGTGGAACACTTAGTGATTTGGAAAGCACCTGCTGAAAATTTGGACTCCTTTTAGTTTAAATGTCAGTAAGGTAGGCATGATTTAAGGAAGTCTGTTCCTTTGGGCTTAGATCCTTTTTTAACTTTGATCCGTTGCTTACCAAAGAACTGGATATACATTTATGATTCTACAAATACAACCTCATGTGCTTAGAGAAATTTCTCTCTTGGGTCTTAAAAGTAGGATTTAGTTTCCTGGGAAACAGGAGTCATGGGATACAATCCTTCATGAACTGCTCCTACATTAGCCTTTCAAGGACTGCTCCAGTGTGGGTCTTTTCTGCATGGTGCAGTCCTTCAGGAACAGACTGCTCATCCACGGAATCACAAGTACAGAAGACTGCTCCATTGTGGGCTCCTCTCTCCATGGGACCCCAGGTCCTGCCAGGAGCGTGCTCCAGGGCAGGTTTCACTCAGGGTCACATTCTCCTTCAAGCACCTACCTTTAGGATCTGATGTGGTGTACTCCATGGGCTGCAGTTGGATCTCTGCTCCAGTGTGGACCTCCATGCACAGCAGGAGAACAGCTGCCTCACTGTGGCCTTTACCACAGGCTGCAGGGGAATCTCTCTTTAGTACCTGGAGCACCTCAGTCCCCTCCTTCTTCACTGACACTGGTATCTGCAGAGCTGTTTCTCTCACATAATCCCACTCCTCTCTCCTGGCTGCTGCCCAGTGTAACTTAACCTAAGTTACCACAGAGGCACCACCACCATTGCTGATGGGCTTAGCATTGGCCAGTGACAGGTTCTTCTTGGAGCCTGCTGGAACTGGCTCCTTCCAACACAGGGGCAGCTTCTGCTGTCTTCTCACAGAAGCCACCCATGCAACCTGTCCTCCTACCAAAGCCTTGTCATGCAAATACAATATGCTCTGTTTGCTCAAATTCCTATGTAGAAATGGGGTCTGCTTTATATTAAGGATCTTACAACACTCCAGTTAAAAAAAAAAAGAAATCATAGTATGGGTCATATATTTATTCTAACCTACATCTTCCTCTGCTGTTCTTGTTGGAAGAGAAATTCAGCCTTTGACATAATGTAGGCCACATATGTATCTGATTTTACCAAAGTAATAGAATTCTCTTAGCACTGGAAAAGAAATGAATCAGGTGAGATGAATCCTATGATAAAAGCTTGGCTATTGTTCATAAAGGAATACTTGCCCCCGGACCAAATTATCTATTGATTGTCACAGGGAAGAAAGCTATAAATGAAGACAAATGAGCCCCAAAGTTCTAGCCTTATACAGGCTAGCTCATCCTCTCTGTTCATACAGAGCCTCTTCCTCCTCATACCTTGCAGGCTGAAGGACGTGGTCTGTTGTATTTATTACACACCTTAACAATAAAATGTTAGTTATTAAAACAAACCATAAAGCAGATGTATGAAGCCCAGAAAGAGTGCAAACACATTTTATGGTGTTACTTTGAACTCATTTTCTGTGAATGAATCAAGTTGGAGCAACATTTGAATATTGCTCCAGCTAAGTCTCTAAACCAGCAACATGAAAATGCATCTTATTTTCATTTCAGTTGTAATAGCTTCATTGTAATTCTATTAACCTTGCTGTAATGCCAGGTAACTAAATTAAAAGTTCATCTACATGCATAATTAATTTGTTTATATTTGAATACTGGTCTTGTCATACTGTATATTAATGACATAGTAAGCTAAGGATCAGTTTAAGGACTTTGCCTGCTGCATAAATTTCTTTCAGAGCATAATAATTCCTTTATTAATACTGCATGTGTATCAGGGCTACACATATAATTTTGTTTGAAAGTCAATCCTGGTTGTCTCTAAACCTTGAGAGAATCCATGTTTGAGTGGTAAGTATAAACAAAGTGTCAGGATATATGCAAATACAAGTGCAACTGAAAACATGTCCAGTTAAAATGTCTGAACAGCTAATGTGCTTTTGTTATTTGACGTACGTCTTCTAGCTATATACCTTAGTAGAATATGTCTGAATTTTACTTGCATTAAGCAAATTGAAAAAATAAATTTTTATTCTTGAGTTGAAAGTGAATATGGTTTTAATCTGAATGTGTGTGTAGAGGGACTGGCAGCTAAAATACTGGGAATAGAACACCTTTGAATAGAATAGAACAGAATAGAACAGAATAGAATAGAACAGAAAGGGACATGAGATTCTCAGGTCATTAACTGGTGTCATGTATGGTGTATGCTTTGTTTGAATCCAGAGCCCTCTTTTGCCATGATGCTTATCATGCCTGCCAGGGTAGGACAAAGGTGGGAAGAAAGAAACCAGTGTGGTGATCAACTTCAGGAATTTTTTTTTTAATTAGTTGTTGCCTTGTACAGCATAACTACACAGATTGCACTTTCAGCTCCCTTTTTTTTTTTTTTTGTTTTTTTTTTGTTTTTTTTTTTGTTTCAAACTCATGTTCATTTCTGACTCCATCTGCTTTCCAGAGGAAACAATGTACTCTAATCCCCTCGCTTTTCTCTTGTGAAAGAAGATACCAGGGGAGAGAGCAAGAAAAGAAACTGCAAGGGTATCGCTTTAGGGCAGAGAGAGGCCAAAACAAAAGTGGAGTGTCCAACTGCTGCAAGTTCCATGTTCTGGCAAATTCACATCTGAGCAGGCAATAAAAAGATGTTGCTACACTTCACTGAACTGTGTGAGCTGCAGTAGTCATTCATGACTGCTCCAATCTTACCTTACATGTAAAATAAAATGTGTGAACTTAGAGTATCCTCACCATGTTTCACCAGTAGTTAAAGGTTGACATTAACTTATGCACTGTGCTTTACCAGGCCAGGAATACATGCATCATCAATGGGTTGAAAATAATTCATTCTTTGAATCAATGGACCATGCTTTTCAGAAAGATAACATTTTTTAATTCTATGGAATCATTTCATTTTTTCAGAATCATCTGTTCTGTTGATACCTCCATGTGAAGACTTCAGATTTCCTGTAAATAAGAGGTACACAGTTTGCATCCATTACATCTTTTATCTGCAGTGTAAACTAAGGCTGCCAAAAGTCCCTGTTGCCCTTAAGACAGCAAACATTTTGAGTTCTTTTGGGAAGAACCTGAGGGCACCTTCAAGGAATAATCTCCAGACTATTTTCTTGTATTCCCTACTTGAAGTCAACGAAATGGCAAATAGAATAGCTAAAGGATACATGCAAATATTGTTGCTGATGGATTGGGTATGTCACCAATTCCCACTGCCATCCAGGAGTATCAGCAGGTTTGCCCCAGAGCTCGCCTTTGGGATGACTGAACAAGCAATCAAGGTAGATGGCAAGCTCCTCTGGCCTTGAGGCTACCCTGAGGGCTGCTCTACACAGTAACATAGACCCAGCATCTGGGACTCTGCAGGCGATCAGTGAAGCAGCCTGTGCTTTCAGAGCTGATGCTTCAGGCTCTTGGCACACCACTTATGTCTTGCTAAACACTCAGTTCACACTTTCAAAGTACTCAGAAACTGTATAGCAATAAGCCTGTTCAGCTATGAGCTACAATGGAGATGTGAACATATTGGGTGCAAGTGAGATAGTATTGATGAGTATTTTAAAGTGGAAAAATTTAACGGATATAGAGATTAAAATTGGGAGAGCTTGAAACAGAGTATAAAGATGAATGAGAAAGGGCCTGATCCTTAACTAGTTTTATGTATGATTGGTACTGTCTTTAATTTTGACTTGTAGTTTTCTTGCATTTCTTCACCTTCCAACCATTAGAAAATGATCTTCTGTTTATTGAAGTCCTAAATACCAAACTAACATCTCAATTCTTTTCCTACGTATGACTTTAAGAAGCTGTGGAAGTGAAAAAAATAATTATGCTTTTGCCCCAGTAGATATAACTGTTCAACAGATTCTCCTATAGTTGGTCTTATTTGCATGCAATATATGTAGAGAAAAGCATGCAATGAATTTAATGGCTTTTTTCTTACTCGATATACTAATTTATGGACTTATAAACAACATAATTTGTTGAATAGCACTGGAGAAGAAGTTTATCAGCTCATTAAAATCTTGACAATATAAACTGCAATTAACAAAAGGGAATGCAGTGTGTTACAGACTTTGTCATTCAGCTAAAGGTTTCTACCTATTTGCAATAATTTGAAATGCCACATTGCAAGAGCTTAATTAGTTTAATTGTAGTTCTTGGTGTTCTAGATGAGTTCATACTTGGACAGTATTCTAAATATTTAAAATTCTCCTGGAGAATTGGATGGCATCAAGTTGCTGCTGGAAAGCAAGCAGCAGCAATAATGCTATGCAGTGGCATGTGATGGGGGATTTAAACAATCAGAGAAAAATAACACCCACACATCTTAAATTAAAAATTAACTTTTGGCAAATCTCAAAGCAGGCTCTCTTGAATAGCATTTCCAATTAATCCATTATGAATATTCTTAGAAGGGTATTAGGCTAAATTGTTTCCCATATAATTATGGGAATTAAGAATGGACTGGAAGCAGCCCTGAAGAAAGAATCTTGGGAGTGTTGGTTGACAAGAAGCTCAACATGACCCAACAATGTGCACTCACAGCCCAGAAAGCCAAACATGTCCTGGGATGCATCAAAAGAACTGTGACCAACAAGATGAGGGAGGTGATTCGGCTGCTCTGCTCAGGTGAGACCCCACCTGCAGTGCTGCAGCTCTGGGGCTTCCAACATGAGAAGGACATGGACCTGCCAGAGTGACCCCAGAGGAGAGGCCCAGCAAGATGATCAGAGGGCTGGACAACCTCTCCTATGAAATCAGGCTGAGAGTGGGGTTATTCAATCTGGAGAAGACAAGGCTCTTAAGCCTTCCAGTACCTGAAGGAGGCCTATGAGAAGGCTGGAGAAGGTCTTTATATAAGGACATGTATTAATAGGACAAGGGGGAATGGCTTCAACCTGAGAGAGAGTAGATTTAGATTAGATATTAGGAAGAAATTCTTTACTGTGAGGGTAGCAAAGCACTGAAACATGGTCCAGAGAAGCTGTGGATGGCCAATCCTCGAAAGTGCTCAAGGCTAGTTTGGTTGGGGGTCTGAGCAACCTGGTCTGGTGGAAGGTTTCTCTGACCATGACAGGGAGATTGGAACAAGATGATCTTTTTAAGATGCCCTCCAACCCAAACCATTCTATGATTGTATGACAGCTATCCTGTTTAAGCAAGACCATTGCTTAAAATCCTAGGCAAGAATGTGTTTAAATATAAAACACCTTTGATATCTGTGTGAAAGTTTATGACTACATGAACCAAAGAAATTAAATTCCCAGGGTCTATTAGTTCATACAGGACCAGGGACATAAATGAAGGGATTACTGGCAAGCATCAGACCACAGCTTTTTAATAGAGAACTTAATCGAAATGAACATTATGTCCCCTGGCCTCATTCCACAATACCCTATCTATACAAGACGCCACATAGCTTTTTCAAATAGATGCTACTAATGGCTGATTTCTTTCTATATAATCACTGGATTTTGTTTGCTTGTAAATTCTAATCTTTTTTACTTTCTTACTTGTGAATGAGTGTTCTTAGGAACTTCATTTTGTGAAGCCTGAAACTTTTCCTCTCACAATTTTGTTCACCACTGAATCATGTTCCCAGTTACATCAAAAAGCTAGACAGAGAGACAAATTTTTTCCTCATTTGTATCCAGTTAAAAATTTACCTCTGACTTGTATTCAACCACTCAATTGCCATATTTGCTACAATTTGCACCCATGAGAATATTGGCAAATTTACAGGACACATGTGACCTGTATTAAAGATGCAAATCACACCATGGGCAGAAGACAAATTTTGAGTAGAAAATTAAAAGCCTTACTGTCTTGCAGGAGTGGATATGCTTTAGCATACATTTGTTTGGTTTTCCAGTTTTTAGCACTTCAAAATTACAATTTCTTTCAGGAAATAGTGAAGGCCATTTCCTTCATTGTTCATCTAAAATAATGTGAACAGATCAAGAATGTCTGTAGCTCTGCTCATATATGTGAAGCTGTAACCCACGGAAATGTATGTCCTTGTGTATCAGTAATATTTCCTAAGAGCAAATAAACACTCATTTAATCAGAAATGTTTCAATCAAAGTTTTGCTCAAATTAGGTACTCAGAGAGGGAACGTTTCAAGATTAAAATGAATTTATAAGCTGTGTTCTCACGTCCATTAGCTCATTTTTATGGATATTCTGTCAGCTGAATACAGTACTAGAAGTGCTGGCCAAAGCAAAAAAAAATATTTTCTGCAAATGTTAAAAAAACCACATAGAAGGTGATTTCAAAATTCATAATGGCAATTACATGTACAGTAATTTATGTTCATTAAGTCAGAAAGAGAAACCTCTCAAACACAAGCTTCTTGTCTGACTAAAGCAGTTTGAGTTTCAGATACAAAATACTCCCCGTAACTCAGTTATGTACAATGGATGTACAGAATTTTGTTTATACCACTGAACTCTTTGTTAAAGCTGCAGGATTAACACCCAATTCACTATATGCTCTTACTTCATCTGATTTCATCATCTTTTCTCAGCCTCATGAAGTCACTCCATTTCTCTGTCTTGTCGTACTTTTTCACACCAGAAAACAGACTAATGCTTACTTTCTCATCTAACTAAAGCTGAGGTTTAAATGGCTTCAGACAGAACCTTTTTTTACAGAAGGACAGTGTTTGACTGAGAGATCTTTAAGACTTGAACTGACTTTCAACATTTGCCCGTATAACTTCTTGCAGTCTGTAGCAATATCATGCAGAAAATGGAAAAGACAACAAATTTTCTTGGTTTTTTTATAATTATTGGATGATGAAATGGAAACATATGAATTTATTTTTTTTTTCTTGGTAAGCTGGAGAACTTAACTCACTCCCAAGGAACTGAAGCAATATGCCACAGATTAATATGTGGAGCAAATTACTCCAGCTCATCATGTTGGTGGTTGTGGTTTCTAATGGAGATTTCAGTTAAAAAAAATTATAGTGAAATCTTTATCTTTTTTAAAGGTATTTCCATGCAAATATGTTTGTTCCCTTATGGGACTACTGAAATACAAGTTATGACAATGAAGATATAAACTGGGACTTCATATGGTGAGTAATTTCAAATATCAAATTCATTCAAACAGTAATATCATCTGTGAGGAGATCATAGTAAGCCATATATTGTCAGTGTGATTGCTATATTTAACTGCAATTAGTAAAACCTTTTCCTTCAGTACAAAAAACAACTGTAATCCTACAGAAAACAGGATGTATTTCCTTTTTCTAGGGGTATTTTTTTCAATTTAATAGCAAACTGATTCTTTTGATACTTCAATACCTAAAAAATTCTATTGCTATCAACTGTTAGGGTGATGTTGCCTACAGTTCAAGTAAGACTTGTCTTTACGCCAAGAAAAATGCTTGCAGTTATGTGTCAGATTTTTAAGTTCATATGAAATATGAACTTAATGAAATGTGTCTTTTCTCACTGCAATAAAGCTGGATAAATTAGTGTCTTTCTAACCCAATGAATGCTTTTCATCTTAAGATATCTTTGACTCATGTCAAGATCTTTCCTCGAAAGGTTGATATCTGTCTTTTTGTAACAAAGTGAATATCAAAATGGGAAACAGAAGGAAATTGGAATAAAAGAGGTGAAAGGGACACTTATATTTTTGAATGAAGAGGTAGATCTTTAAAATTTCTGTAAGTACAGACAAAAGTGGTGAGTGGGTGGAAGAAACTTATATGGACTTTTTAGTGAAGTTTGACAGGAAATTAAGCACCTTTATATCTGCTCATCTATCATGCATTCACCTTTATCTCTTGACATGTCCTTAAGAAACGGTGACATTTGGAAACAGTTCAATTAAAGTCACTGTGTTCTGGGTAATGCTGCAATCACTGTGTGTGAAATAAATAACTTGTAAATTGCATTGCATGAATATCACTTCTGAAACAGCAAGGAGTATCATAACAATGGGTATGTACAAAAAAGCTGAATGAATACTGATTAGTTACTTATTTTATGATTATTCTATGGTCAAAGGCCATTGCAAACTTACAATTTAATATTCATAAAAATTATGTCTATGTTAGAAACAAGACTGGAAAGATTAAACTTTTCTGTTAGCTGAAATGCATTGAGAGGTAAAAGAAAAAGAATAAATTCTGTTCTCATAGCTTAATCTCGTAGCTAAAGGCAGAGTTTTCCTTTATTTTAGTGCTAATTTTTTGAAGGTAAAGTCTACTAGGAGAAAATGTCTCACTCCCTTTTCCTCCTTTTTTTCTGCAATTGAGCTGTGAAATGTAATTAAGAGCCATGTTTGGGGAGGAGGGAACCTTTAAATATTAGTAATTTTATTAATTACTAATTACTTATTTGATTATTAATTAGTAACATTCTACTCCTCCACCAGATTTCCTTTTCTGTGATATAGGTAAGGTCATGTCACCTGTTACACTCAATGAAAACATTGATGAAAAGAATAAAAACATTATAGATAGTCATCTGTCTAAGAAAATTAAATGGAAATTAAAGCATGAGTTATTTCAAACTAAAATTCAAGAGAATGCAGCTGTGGAATTTCTATATCAAGTATTTTAGTTTTCAGTTCTTTGTAAAAGACTTGGCAACCCTTCTAGGCGCTGGGGTGGCAGGGCTGGGGCAGGGGGAGGAGTGGAGGGAGGGGATGGGGTATGTGCAAGAAAAAAAGGATTTTAAAGATATTAAGAAGTGGGAAGTGACATTTTCCAACTGGCTTACACATTAAGCGTGTATGCAAATGCATAAACAATATCTTTCTTTGTTTTTTTAATGTTCTGTTTGGGCATGTATCAAGCTATTTTAGTAAAAGAGGAGTCTATGATATAGGATTGCTGGTATATTTATTGCAGGATGTCTACAATTTTCTTGGATGTGCTTAATTCTTGAAGAAGTTTCTGTCCAGGTCAAGAATACTATATTAAGTGAGATTTTGAACCATGTTATGTAGAAAACAATATGGAGGAGGTACTTTCTCACCTCAGTCTGTAAAACTACTTTTGCAAAAAAAGTTTACAATGAGTTCCCATTTTACAAGTATCAGAGCTATTTTACTGTCATCTACAGTCAACTGCTCTCCATTTATGCAGAAGATATAAATCTGGGTTGTTAAAAATAAATGTTATATTGAAGACTGGTTCATCATGTATGTGTGGTGGGTCTTTTGGCTATCCAGTCTTCCCATAACTTGCCATAAATGTGCACAGTAACACTACAGGCATGCCAGGTGTCATATATAATGTAAGACTCAAGACACTGGATCACGACTCACACTGCCTTTCACACACATTAATGCAATCGTGCAGTAGTCCTACGCTTTCTTTCCTGAGGGGAATTTGATTGAGTTGACAGTGATGGCCATTTTTTCAGAGTGAACAGTAGGCACTGGGGTACATATCTACCAGCATAGAACAGCTCCCAGATCCTCAAGGTGGTCATGTTCTTCTTATTGGCAGACACTCCTGCATAACGGATCTGTTTTGCTGAGTTGTTGCACACTGTGAAGTGTCTGACGGACTGAATCCTTATTACCAGCCAAGAGTCAAAACAGGAATAGGAGTAGATGATGTGCTATAAAGATCAACACAAATGTTATGTTAAATCTTGTGAGCTTTAATGTGAGCACATTAGTGAGTACGTACATACTAACTGTGCATATGTTGAGATGTTGAATGCAGATTACACGCTGAAGTATCAATTGTTGTACAGTGGTGTAACATTTCAACAGTAGAAAAAAAAATTCAGTAGAAAGTAGGTACTGCCATTGTTTCAATTACTTCAAAAAAACGTAAATTTATGCGAATATACTACAGATCGTGTAAGTCCAATTTCCATTAAAATAATGTTTATATCAATAAAAAAACCATACCTCTGCCATATGAAACATAAGACATACCAAATTGGTATGAACAAATGTAAACTATAGATCTCTGAAGAAAGCAAATAACCAAAGACACTCTAACATGGACAAATCTCTGCCAAAGACAGAGAGCTAGTTAGTGATCATCAGCATCACACCTTCTCCACTATGAAAACCAAGAGCTGCCTAGTGACTTGTGCTGACTGCTTTAGTTTGGCAACCAAGTTTGTTGAATGCTGAGCATAATGGATTACACTCATAATCTTTTTTCTATATTTTCTAAGTTTTCTCTTTTTTTTTTGTAATGGATTTAGAAAAAAGTCCATATATTGTCCCACCAGTCCAGCTTCTGCTCTGGTAGGATGATGATGCCCATTGTAACATTTCTTATGAGTACAGTAAACTACAGAAAATACTAATTAGAAAAAGGACTATCTGAATCTTTATGGCTTCATGTGTGTTTCCAGTATCAGTTTCTTATTAACCTGGTCTTGCCATTTGTTAAGAATTTCAGCCTAAGACAAACAGTGAGTAGATTTCGCTATATAGCATGTTTCTTCTTTTTTATATCTCTATATGCACACCACAAATTATTTTTTGAGTGGACTGTTTTTGTGAAGCTATATAAATAGGGACAGATAGGCTGCTGTTTTGGGTAATTAAACAAAAGGGAGAGAAATGCCAATTCAGGATGCCACAAAAACATAGATGGAGATCATACAGAGGACAGTTTTTTAACCTTCAGCCTAAAGGAAGGTGTGTGAAAAATAGACTGCAGAAAAAATTGTGAGCAGAATTCTTACAGGAAAACTACAAAGCACGGGCATTTAAAATTTTTTTTAATATTAGTATAACATTTTTCCTCCTTCACTCTTTCTCCTGCTATCCAGTTTTTATAACTTGCAGCGAGTTTAAAATTAGACTATCTTCTGAAGTCTGAAAAAATGTCATTGCATTTGATCTACAAAGCATACAACATGCTTCAGAATGCTGTATAAATAACATGGAGGTCTAATTCTGTGCTCAACCTCAAGAGGTGTCAGAAGGAGCAGAAAGATGATTTTAAAGTTATTTTTATTCTGTTTAGATTTTGCTTTGACTGAGAACAGATGGTGTGTTGTAACTATCTTTTCGAATGAGCCGAATGTCTACAGGTTTGAAAGTTTATGGTAAATCTCCTTGCTATGCTCTGCACGAAGGAGTGCTACAGAAAGAACTGTGCAAGTACAGTGTAGTTTCTGCACTAGGTGAATCTTCTGCTGGGGTGTTAAAATATCTTCATTACACTGGAATAATATACATGGGGAAACTATAAGAGGCCAGACAGACCTTTAAAGACCCAGAAGTGCAGAGGGCCCTGTTTGTCAAGACAAATAGGTGCCAGAGATGGGAAACCACACGGAAGCCTGTTTTCCAGCTGGCAGATTTAAAAGGCTTCCAGTCAGAAAGAGGATTCATGCAGAGAGTAGCTTATTAGGTTGAGGACAGAAGAAACTAGCTGCCTGATTTGAAAGGTTCTAGAAATTGTTTTCTTTTCCCCTTCTCTGGAGGGGATAGGATTGTTCTCTCTGTTAGCTTGATGGTTAATCAAAGTCATGTGTATGCTGTAGCTGAATTGCACTGGTACTCATATCAGGCTTTGACCAGTGAACAAACACTGCATCACAAAGTTTTGAATCAATATGTTTTAACTCAAAGGAGATTAGTCACAGAGGCTGGTTTTCTTGGTTTGTTTCTTTCACTGAGTTTTCTTTGCAGTCAACACAAAAACAAAGCCTCTTTCAGGCAGAGCTTAGAAAATATCCAAGTTAGGCTGGTTCAGTCATCCTTGAAGGACTTTCTTTTCTTTCTAAGGAAGGTCATTAGATTACTTGTCACCTTCAGCAGAAGTACGTCCTTTTGGATACCTTTTTCTGTGCAAACTGCTCTTAAAAATGTGATATTTAGCATTTTGTCAATATTAGAAGACCCATTGAAGCAACATTCTGTGCATTAAGCTTAAGCATTCCAAACTGCTGCCTGCATCTTTCTGTTCAAATTCATAAAAATCTTCAGCATTGTCTAAAGAAAAACAAAATTTAGACAAATCATTGCAGAATTCATTGTAGGATTATTCAAGTAGCATTCATTGTAGGATTATGAACACAGAAAGGGGTATCTACAGTCTATTTCAATATTCCATATAGTCCACAAACGAATTATGATGTGGGTTTTTTTAGGGGGGGGAGAAACTACTAGTACTAAAACTTTTGGGTTTATTTCAGTTTCCCTGTGGTAATAGAAAACTTCAAAACACTTAAGTTTTAAAAGAAACAGATTTTGTTAGAAGTCTTGTTTGTTTGTTGGTTGGATGGATGGATTCAACACTACAAGGTTGTTAAATCTTAAAATGAAAGATGAGGTGCAGCTCTTTCAGCTTACAAACATTTGTTATGATCCTTTTTGTGGCGAACATTTAAAATAAGGAAATACATTTTCAACTCATATTTTATGTGGCAACTTGAAAAAATCTGTGACTTTCTTTAGTAAAAAGTTCTACAGTAGGATTATGGCTACTTGCCATGCTGGATTTGACCAGTAGCTGATTACTCTTATCCTGTTTAGCTCCAGCAGGAGACCAAGCTTAAACGTTATGAGAAGCAGGAGGAAAGAAAAAGGACCTGGGGAATCAGCATCAGATTCTACATGACTTCATTCAATTTAACACAATTCCTTAGTTTAGAATTCTTCTCATCTGTGAACAACACATAGTCCCAAAGCTTTGTGCTATGATATTTCTCTCTCTCTGTCTTTTGAAAAGTTCCTTTTCTGTGGATGCCACACAATGTTCCTATCATAAAGTCCTTCATGTGAGACTAGTTCTTGTGTGCATGAATTGCTATTAATCCTTGGTGACTTCAGCAGTTTTTTTCAGAGATCTATAAAAGTCAATGCATGACCATCTGAAAATCAGCATGTTTTTTGTATAGTTGTATAAGCAATTTCACTGTCATTCAGTGCACACAATTACTAAAAATTTATGGTGTAGGCCTCTGTGCATACTCCAGTCTACTCTATTTCTCCATTAGAGAACAGTTTGAATACATGAACTTCACTCTTTTCACCTATTACAACAGGAATCTGCCAGAGACATTAGTACTGATATAAAACACATCTTTAGCAGTTGAACCAAAATTTTGTAAGAGGGAAAACTGTCGGTGAGACAGTTTTTTTGACTGAACTCTTCTCAGATACCACCTGACAGATAGCAAAACCTTTATGTTTCCTGAATATGCTTTAGCAACATACTTTTTGATTTTCTTCCTTCATGGTCACAAATATCTGCTCTTTTCTTTAGTCTGTGTGGAGGTCAATTATCTCTCATCCCTCTGTAATTCTGTCTGCAAATGATTTGTCATTTGATCTTTCCTATCTATGCTTGTTTCCTTGTCTTCTCTTTTCTCTACTGGGCATTTTTGTCGGTGTCTTTTCCTTTTCTTTTTCCTTTTCCTCTTGTTCTATCACTGCAGTCCAGCAAATTTGTTCTTGAACTTTTAGCCTTGTAACTATCTCTTCCTCTGCCATGCATTCATGGTAAATATTGAAGTCCAAAATTGTGTGTTCTAGGTATTATTCTGCAGCCTTGTATCCTGTATATCTTTAAATGCCAGCGTGTTGCACAATCCTTTTTACCTTCTGTTTTGGTTTAGCCCTAGGCAGGAGCCAAGTACCGTGCAGCCACTCACTCCCACGACAAGCTGCATCAGGAAGATAATTGAATCAGAAGGGTAAAAGTTAGAAAACTTGTCAGCTGAAATAAAGACAGTTTAATAGGGAAAAGAAAAGCCATGCACACAAGCAAAGCACAACAAGGAATTAATTCACTGCTTCCCATAGGCACGTGTTCAGCCATCCCCAGGAGACAAGAGCTCCATCACATGTAATGGTTACTGGAGAAGACAAATGCCATCACTCTGACTCTCCCCCTCTTCCTTGTTCTTCCCTTCACTTTATATACTGAGCACGATGTCATATGGAATCTCCCTTTGGTCAGTTTGGGTCACCTGTCCAGCCTGTGTCTCCTCTCAACCTCCCAGGCACCCCCAGTCTCCTCCCCAGCATGGCAGTATAGAAAGCAGGAAAGGCCTTGGCTCTGTGTAAACCTGCTCAGTAAGAGCAAAACCCTCTCCTCACTATCAGCCCTGCACCAGCCACTGTGAAGAAAATTTACTCTATCCCAGCCAAAACCAGCATAACTTCATCTTTACTTCCTGAATCTTTACTTTGCTAACCTCTGCCAGATGATACTAAAAATACAAGAAGCTTGTATGTGCTCTGAATAGAGACTTGCATATCATGCTGGGTTTTTTACATCAATTTATTTCTGTTGCTTTTCCTCCTTCCTTAGGTGACTGCCAGTATTGTCTGTGGGCATCATCACTTTCCTTTTCCAGCAGATATCTCTGAAGAGAAAAGATAAAAATTGGAAAAACTATCCCCTAACTCTCTGTGTTAAGTACTTTTTACACAACTTCACATACCTGTGTAACTGTACTGCTGAACTAAAGAAGAAATTTTCTTCTAAACTTGGTTGGTAGTCATTTGAAGGTCCAAATTCTACGCCAAATCATTTTATGTGCAGAATTTCAATTGCTTGCAACCATATTATTCATCAAAATGACTGGTAACAGTAGCCAGGCGTATATTCAAACTTCATTAATGTAGCTGGTCATGGGATCAACAAACATGTTTAGAATGAATTGGGAAAATAAAAGTATTTAGTAGTTAACCCAAATGTTTTGGATTGAAATATTTATGCAAATTCAAAATGACAACAACAACCAAACAAACAAACAAAAGAAAGAAAGGATTTCTTCACCTAAAGAGTTCAAATCCAGTAATTTTGACATATAATTTGAGTGCAGTAGCTGGAAGAGGTTTCACACAACAGAGGTTTCAGGACTGCCTTCTTATTTTTCTTTATATACATTTTAGTTTAAACATTTTGACAAAGCTTGATCTAGCTTCACAGCTTTAACCATCCTTTAATTTTATTTTCCTTATAAAATAAAACAAAAATTTCAGCAACCATCAGCTTTTATCCACAATGCTAACTAATACATAGACTGATCATGGAAAATCTGTCATTCTCTTCTGTGTTACTTAAAATTGTTCTTTTAGTATTGGCAGTGCTGATTAAAGAGCAAACTTCTAACAGTGGCATGCAAAGCATCACACAATGAAGTTCAATACAAATGAAATCTTTACATCTATATATATATATATGCATATTCATACATGCCTATATTTATAAATATATACATATAGATCTCATAGATATATCTATATGTAAGAGGCATTTGTTTCTCTCTGGTGGGTTTTGGACAGCTAAATTTCATAGACTTTAGCTAACACTTGAGATCCATTATAAAATTATTCTCCTTAATTTAGAGTGTAAAAGAGGGGAAAAGTGAAATTACTGAAAATATTGTACTTACTGAGTTTTGAGATCTTATATTTGGTTTTATTTCTTAAAAAAAAAAAAATCTATGTCTAGGATGTCATCTTTTTCAAAGAGGAGGAGTAGACTAATTGGGTGATGAAACTAGTTATGTACATAGGCCTGGATCCTAAGCCTGTCACAATCAAAATATGTGTTTCCAGTGATCTTCCACTTGCTGAAGTGTTACCAGGTACCCATAAGACAGGAAGAAAATAACAGAATAAAAATGAAAACACTGAATGTTTTTTCTTTTTTTTTTTTTTTCCCCTGTTAGTAAAGTGCAATATGTGACTTTAACTGGTAGAAAGCTTTCCTGGGGAGCAGAAGATTGTACTTAAGTTGTCAGAGACACGGTAATCTCAGCTACTCTCTTCCCTTCTAGTAGCTATATTAATGAATAATATTAATAAAACCTGAGAAAAATACCATGTGCTAATGAAAACAGTTCCAACTGAAGACTATAGAATATAGTTATGAGGGATTTTATTTTTCAGGAACTCTCAGAAGCACTGGAAGTCAAGCATGACAGTTCAGGTAAGTTCTGCTTTTGTAAAGCTAGTTTTTAAGCATGTATTCTGTACATTGCTAACAGAATAATTACAGGTGTAATCAGAAGTGCAAGACTACATGTATCATCTCAATTTGGTTTTATCTTGTCAGTACTTTTTATTCTGATGGAAACTAAACAGAAACAGAAATCTCATTAATACATTATTTATACACAACTATATGTTACATTTGATTTAATATCTATGAGGATCTATTCATTTCAGAAGCAACTCACCTCACAGTTTGATTCACACCTCCTCTACCCATCAGTGTATGTCTTGCCTGCTGGCTAGAATCAAGGTAGAAGCCTTTGGAAAAGAAGTATTTTTGGAAATTAGAACTAATTTTCAGTAAGTGTGCTTAGCAAAATCAGCAAGCAGCCTTCTGTAAGATGTATAGTTGGAAATGATTCCTTCACAGCAGAAGAATATGTTAAGTGAGTAAGAAATCTTATTTCAGACTGGTTTTTTTGCCAGCAACACTGAATTCACACAGGGGAAGATTTCTTTTGGCATGAAAAGGTGCAATAGTTTAACTCTCCTCCCAAACACAGACACTCTTATCTTCTTTGCAGTTACAGTGAACTTGGACTGTTTGTTCAATTGCAAGAGAATCTCTTAGCTCCTACTTAAATGCGAGAGGACTGACATCACAGGTAAGATAGATTCTGATCCTCTAGATATAGTATAGTAGTCTCTGACAGTATGCTGAAAATCAGTGGCATTTAAATGTGATAATACTCATGAGTTGGTAAAAAGAGTTGTTAAATCTTCAAGTCTAGAAAAAAATTAAATCCCCCAAATTGAAATAATGAGAAATAAAAATACTTTTTACTGAGATTCATCAAGGCACATTTCAAAACCAAAATATTTATCTCTCTCTTCAGCTCCTTTGGCAGCATATTTTTTCCAACACTGTCATGTCTGTTCTGTTCAAAGGGTGCACTCATTTTGACTACAGTCATGTGGTTTAGGACTGTAATAAGATCCTGACAACAGAGCTTTTGAGCATGGAAACAGAGCAAAGGATTTTATATCTGTTTTAGAGGCACGTTGTCAAGCAAGGA
Source organism: Lichenostomus cassidix (assembly GCF_008360975.1). Taxonomy (NCBI): domain Eukaryota; kingdom Metazoa; phylum Chordata; class Aves; order Passeriformes; family Meliphagidae; genus Lichenostomus; species Lichenostomus cassidix. The sequence continues at coordinate 26,741,674 of NC_139480.1, read as the reverse complement.
AAAAAAAAGTTTAGAATTCTTACCTTTGTATTTAATTCAGCTGAATAGCCTTATCTGAGTTTCATTATCTGTCCTAGACAAAGTCATCCCAAAAAGTCAAAGCTCCAACTTTCTGTCTGATTTGAAGCTAAAAAACCACCCATATTTTCACATGGTATTTGCTTAACATTTTTTCAAATGTTCTTTCTTCCACTGAGAGAGAAGGTCAGAGCTGAAATGTTGAGATGGATTTGTTGAAACTTTCATAGAGGGGATGTTGGTCTAATGCAAGGTCAGACTCAGAATTTAATTTGCAAAATCCATGTGAACATAGGCAAAACTGTGGGTTCTGAAGGCAGGTTTAGGAAGGGTCTGATTGTTGAAGTACAGTGGAACTTTAATCCTGTTTGCTTTGAACAATGAGTTCATTGGCCTAATATTGACTTCATAAACTATCAAATGAACAACATCCAGTGCTGCAATTAAGGAAATGGCACTGTAGCACTATTAGCCTCTCTGTAGAAGCAAAGCAAGATTTGTAAGCAAGCTGACAAAACATTAGTCCAAACAATACAAACAGAATACTAAAATCTCAAACTACACAATAGGTCCTTAAATACAACTGCAGAAAATGTCACTTCTTTATCATATCATCACTACAGGGCAAATCACATCTGCATCTAAAACCATGACATGCCTGGAAAACCACTGTCTTTTCTGTATTTTAAGAAAACAATTCCATGGGATTAAGAAGTTTATCAGTAAATCTGACTCAATCATCAGTCTAATAGCATATAAAAATTGTTTACTAGCAGAAGCACAGGAGAGAAAATCAGGAAAAAAAGAAAAAAGTTAAAACTCTTTAAACTCCACAGTAGTAATTAAGTTAGTTTCCTATAGACCAGAGTATTACGAACCTGATTCTCACAGGTCATCTCAGTCAATTTAAAACATTTGTTTCCTCTATCATCTCACAGGAACCATGATTCTTCTATCAGCATCTTGTTTTTGTGTCAGTCTACATGAACAGTAGTGAATTATTATTTTTTAGTGAAGATTCCACAACACCTAATTGTGAGCTTTTACATTGGAGAGTAACTGTGGACAGATTTGCTTATATTTGTATGTAAAAAGGGAATCCTGTTACAAAGGAGTGCTCTGAGTGTTCATAAATTAGGTTCCTTTGGGAGATATTCTTTTATTCTGTTACCTTTATAAGACAATAAACCTAGCCTTAGACATGCTGTACCTAGTGGTACAGTATAATATCGTCAGTTTCAATACCTCTTATAACACTATGTGTACATAAAATGAGAAGTGACATATGCCCTCCTGCATTGTCAATCCACTTCCTTCCCATCAAATGCAACCATACCATGTAATACTTTTGGAGATCTTCTGCTACTAATTTGTATTTTGACTGTCACTGATAGAATCTCACTACTAAAATGATAAGAAACCTTATTTTACTTTTTCCAGTACAAATTTATGGTGGAAAAAATTTGGAAAAAGTGGCTGATACAAAGTAAAAGAAAAATATTACTGACTTAAAACATTCATGGAGAGTGAGACATGTTGAAAGTATTGAGTGAAAGTACTACATTTGAAGGGAAATTTTCTCCCTCATGTAATAAACTGTTGAAAAGCATTAACATTTATTGAGCAATCTGAGAGAGCATTCTCCTTACTGACATAGGGCTTTTGGCAGATAACTTTAGTGATATAAAAAGCTAGTTATTGTGTTCCCTTAGTGGCTGCAAAAGTTAGGCAAGGCAGAATTAGACTGTATTTTTGTCTTTCTTTTAAACATCTCCCTTAGTATAACCTTACATGGAAGGTCTCACTCTTTCTAAATGAAATTCATACTCCATCCGTGGAAACATTGAAGGCTGGGCTGGACAGAGCTTTCAGCAGCTTGATCCAGTTGAAGATGCTCCTGCTTACTGCAGGGAGAGTTGGACTAGATGACTTTTAAAGGTCTCTTCCAACACAAACTATTTTTTGATTCTATGATCTGTCCCTCTCTATAACAAATATAAGAAGAGCCTAGTAGACTGCCCTAAACTAGAAACTATTTTCAAGCAGTTGTATATACACTGAGTCCCATCATCCTATACAACATGCCTTGTGGAGGAGGGAGGAGAGGGAACTACAACACACCCATCAGAAATAAAGAGATTTAGCAGTGTGTACCACAGCTGCTGTGTTCTGTTACACAAGAAAATACAGAAAGCAGAAATTTGTTCTTAACCCCTGGAGGTGAATTTATTACTGTGAGACCTATTTTCAATTTATTTCAATTTTTCCTTAGATGTCAAAACCACTAAAAGTTTGTCCAAGAGTGTTGACAAAAAAAATTAAGTCTTCCTCCAGTACACCAGAGATGAATGTGTCCTCTTTAGATTTATATGCTATGTGAGAGAACTTCTCTACATACATTAAGGTATGAGACGTCAGGGCCCTGGAAGCAACAAGAGGCCCCAGTGATCATAATCAGCCTCCCCTGGACACCCACACCCTCACCCACATCCTTCTAGGCTCCCAGCTCACCTACGTACAAGGGGCAGACTCCAGCCCTATCACTGGGATCCTGAAATATTAATTTCTCTTGCTTGTTTCTCTGACGTATTTGAATAAAACACCTTAAATTGATACAATTTGTGGCCAGACTGTTTTTATTTATATGATGCTTATTTCCTTAGTCTACAGTAAAATGCAGCCTCCTGTAGTCTCCAAAAGACTGAGACTTAAAATCTCCATGAGCATTACTTTATTCTGAAATCTATTCTGCACCGAATCCCCTGGATAGCTGTAGAACACCTCACAGAAAACTTTTATTTGCTTCTTAGTGTGAATTACTCAGTAATGTAAGGTAGATATAAACACCTTTGTGATGAAAAGTCACTAAAATGTCCCTGGCTGGTTAATAATCATTACAGTTGAAAAAAGAGGCTAAATTTCGGATAGTGTGACAGGTGGAAAGGGCCTCAGGAGTTTCCCCTTTCTTCTGGCTACCATTTTAATTCTGCAAGAGCATATGAGTGAGAGGGTGTGCTCCAGGGAACCATGTGGAATGAAATCATCCTCTAAAGAAATGGAGTGTAATGAGGCTAGCCACTGTGCAGTAAAGTATCAGTGTCTGTCTGACAGTTTGGGAACTCACTTGCCTAGGTATTTCACCAGTTTTGGACCTCCATGACACTGAAAAAAAATGGGTTTATGGAAGGATTCCCTTCTCTATTCCATTTTCTTGCCTAAAGACATTCTTGTCTCAGGTTACAGAGATCTCAGGTTACAGAGACCTCTGCTTGCTTGTCAGTCCCTACTGACTTCATTTGAAGTCACATAAAATAGGAAACCAGCATCAGACTCAAGCAGGAATTAGTAAATGCTTGACATGATATCAGGCCATATGCACCTTGGTTTAAGATACATTAATGATCCCAAACAGTCCTGAAGCCTTTGACAGTCTTTGACACTGGAACAAGTAGCAAGACATGGCCTGTGTCTATATCATTAACTGCACAGAGCAGTGAAGTGCAAAATAGCCTTTGGTGATTCCTGAATGTTGCTGAGGAACTGCTCAGAAACAAGTGATTTGGCCTGAGTCAAAGCAATGCTAGGGATCATTCTAGGAATTTCAAAGTGCCCAATAAGGAGCCTGCTGGAAGGAGTGCTCCTTGTCAGAAACAAAGTGGCTCCGTCAGCTGTCTTTCATTTGCTGTAGATAGCAAAAGTGAACTAACAGGTAGGTGTGGAGTAAAAGGAAGTGCAAACTTAACCTTCAGAATGGCACATGTAAATGCACCCTAATTCATGGCCATGGCCCAGAAAGACAGCTCATTCCTCAGCATGGAGCACTGTATCAGTACATGTGTGAAGTCTGTTTGCTTGCACAGACACCAGTATTCTGGTAGTTCAGAGGACTAAATTCTATGCACTTTATTGCTCTATTAATGAGAAGCCCACAAATAACTTCATTGTTCCAGTCACAATTTTAAAAGGAATCACTGCTTTTTCTTCTGAAAAATAATGCAACTTAGAGAACATAATATTGCATTGTGGATTTTATTGTGGTACTTGAAATTTTATAGTAAAAATAAAAGTTTAGTTTAATATAAATTTAAATGCTACTGACAGGAACTATTTCCAGGTTTCCCTTTCTCACAGAAAATAACTGTCTAATTATTTTTTTTTTCTTCTGTTGGCTTTTGCTTTTTCCTGAAATCAGTCTATCCTTCCTAATTATGAACATGGTTTCATTACCTTTTTGTTCGGTTTTTATGCTCCTCTGTCATTGCTAAATCTCCACTGTAATGTATGTTTATGTCCTGTAGGATGTATACACCTTACTTAAATTAAAAAGTGAAATTATACTGGAAAGACATAGAGACATGGACTTTATGATACTTCCCATCCAGCAGCTCCTTTGATGCATTGATTAATTAAGGTGCAGAGATACTCCTCATACTGCAGTCTATACTATGTTCTTCTGTGCTGCTGCATAGTGGGCCATCTTGTGTAATACTGTCTCTCTAGTTAAAGAAAAATGCTCTGTTTCATTTGCAGGAGCAAATATCATCTCTAAACCACAGCTCATCATGAAGTGAGAAGTAGCTCTTTTAATGAATATCACTAAGTCCAAAAGAAGAATCTAATTTCTACATTTGTAGAGAGAATATGAATATACACACAGTGTTTGGCATCCCTAGGAGCTGGACATCTAAGCCAGGACAACACAAAGCCCAGGTTTAAACACAGATCTTTTAGGTTCATATGTCTTCACTGGCAGTTATACAGCTCAGCTCTAGAGCAGATGCATTACACTTGAAAATTCAACTCCTCTACTAATGATGATAAAGGATATATCTTAATCTGAATATATCCAACTTTACTATTTTGCAACCAACCTGGTCCTTAATGTTCATGAGTATACTTTAATGTATAAAAGACATGTTTATGAACATATTTATTTTTGTATGTCCAGTTTGTGAGATCATGTATAGTTGCTGACACACTGTGTGGAGTGGAAAGGGAAATTATCAGTGAAACACTGTCCCTCTTTGGCCTATCATCCATATTTTTATTTCTGTATCCTTTACTTCATGTTAGGAACTAGATCACTGTTTCTATATTTAAGTTAAAAGCACTTTCCCACATGAAAAGTACTAAGTGAACCCTTGAAAGTCCTGAACATTTACAGTTAAAAAAAACACAACACCTTTTCAGCATCAGCCTTTTCTTTTTCTGCTGACAGATGGTACACATTTCTGTTTGGATCAGAAAAATGTCAAGTTAATAAATATTTCCATGTAAATTTTATTTGTGCTATTTGAAAACAAGCCCAAATTAACCTGATCAGATTTATACTAAAAAAGCATTACTCCCAACGGTTCACTACCCCAAACCTTTCTAATTCAAAACACTAAACTTCTTTCTGCCCAACAGCAGTGTCAACAAGGAGGCTAATAAGAGACAAATTCCTCCCTTTTGATGAACACTTTTACGACAAATCAGTCATTATCAGATACTGCATGCTGTGTGTCATTCAGCGAGGATGCTAAACTTCAGTCCAAGAACACTCATAGCACTCTGCTTGTTTCTGTTGTATGCTAGACTGCAAACATCTGACAGGATGGCAAACTAAGTATATTCAAATAAGCCAGAAGGAATATCTCCAAAAAACTGGCATGGACATTAACCCAAAACAGCTGGCTGTCCAAATGATTGCTAATTCAGTTTTTATTATCACTCTCTTACTTTGTTTACCGAAACATTCTTTAGAATGTTTTTATAGAACCACAGGGGAGATGCAGGAGTTATATATTGGGGAAAATTCTATTACCATACCCAGTCCACTCTATTATACTGTTCCCTCCAGGATAACAACAAAATATTTTGCTAGTTTATAATTTTCTTCTCTTTTGCAGTAGGAATTCAATGCTTATCTGAAGCAAGAGGATTAAATTGTAAATTTCATCATTTTTATAACAACCTGTCTAAATCCTGCTGGTGACAAATGCTCTGCTACCCTGAAGGAAGGAAATCAGGCTGAAAGCATTATCATGCAGCTTTTTGATTACCTAAATATCAAAGATATTGTTCTTGTCATCTATAGGCTTTATTTTGAAAACATCAGTAAGTGACATAGTTGAATATAAACAGAACTGCACCTGCCTGTCAGATAAGATTGAAATCTAAGCTTGGCACCACAGGGCATGAGGGAGGCTCTGTTGCTCCCAGTTTAATGCTTTCCGTGCTAATGCGAAGACCAGTGACAAACACTTTAGGCTAAATAACTTTTCCACAGATCTATGCATAGGACTGTGTTTGGACAAGATATCATCTCTGGAATTACTGGAGATTGTTCTTCCTGCAAGAACTTTCTTCCTACCTCCCCCATTTTGTTAGTGTATCTGTATAAGACTGCACACCTTGAAGACCTGTATTCTTTGGGACATCATTCTCAGAAGAGTGAGTAATACACATCAAAGAAGCTTCTTCCAAACCAATTCAGATTTCTTTCTTCTTTCCAGGACAACTAGATAGGTCTATGGAGTGTGTAATTTGTTTAAAAAGCATTTTTTCTCAGAAAAAGGAACAACAGAATAATGAAAGAAAAAATAAATACATCACTAATGATTCTACTTCAAAACCAGTAAAATACGTAAGTATGTGCTTGATATCATCTCTGTTCAGAAATTTACCCTCACCGACATGCTTGCCCTGAAAGAAGTGTAGTTCAGTCTAATCTGTTTATTCTTAGTTAAGGATCAATCACTGAACTGGCATTTCAGGGACAGACAGAATAAAGGAAGATAATTATCTGGAGAAAAAAAAAAGAGGACTCTAAAGAGGGAAGCTATTCAAACATCTCGGCATAATATCAGTGCAGAACATTACTGAGAAAATTCCTTGCGCTGGCCAAGACACATTTCAGCATGACAAGCAATAAGCTCTGTATAATATTTGAGCTCTAACCTTCTGTTAAAGCCCCCCTCTAATTACCTAGATATGTCAGGTGGTAAGTCTTGCCACTCTGAATAAATCTGACATCAACAGATTTCTCCTCCTAATTTTTATTTTAATAAGTAAGCCATACAGCAGCTGTGAAGTTACTGATAATGAATGTTAGGAAATAGGATTACTCAAGTGAGTTAAATCCTTCTGCCTTTTCATTATCTACCATGTAACACTCAAAAGTCATGTCCTGAATAGATACAGAACAACTGGAACCTACATATTTGATCCCTATGCCTCTAGCTCAGCCACTAAACAAGGCTCAATTCACAAAAAAACCTGGGATGACCACAGTATCTAAATGTGCTTATCTGCATTGTTTGCTTCAGAAACTCTCCAGTAGGTTGTGGGTGTTCGGATACATGCATGTTTGTTTGTGTAAGATTACTTTACAAAGAGTAGGCTGATCTTGTTTTGACTTGATGTGGGCTATTTTTCAGCATCTAGTCACACATAGTTTTGCACCTAAAAATCCAGGAGATATTTATGCTTACAGTCCTGCAGAGCTCATGGGTTACCATGGGTTACGATACATTGCCTGAACTGCCAAACTGGCTTACTTGTTCCTCTACCACGCTTTTTGTTGTAAGAGGTATGATGCTATTGGCCTTTTCTTCCCAAGCCTGAGTGATAATGGGACTGGACTGGAACCACTATAACTTTAAGGAGGACCAACCAGACAAATAAATCTACAAGGTAGCAGGGAAATTCTTTCCAATAAACCCAGTAACCTCTTTTTCCTGATAAATTCAGCTGGATTAAGTTATCTTTTTATAAACAAAGAGATCAGAGAAATATGATGGAAAGTATGTAGTAAGATTTGTAACTAAAGTACATCAGACATGCAACAAATTACAATGGATTCAATTTCCTAACAACATATGTATTTCTTATAAGGAATGCAGCTCACAGTGAAAAATTTCTGCCTTAATAAAGTGGTCTTTGTCTTTAAATCATACTGTGTGTTGATTGAAATCTTGTAGAAAATAAACATAGCACATAATAAATAGCTTAAAACCAGGCCGATCAAACCTCATATTTCTAAGTGTATTTCTAAGGGATCAGTAAGTGGAGTTGTTTCTACTGGGATTCCAACATAAAAAAATGTTATTAAGTGTTTATATTAGGCAGTGTTATGAATTGTATGTTACACATACTTAGGTGTGGAATTGCAACTGATGAGGAGGACAAGAGACCAGTTACCTGAGTCACTCTGTAACAAATGGTCACTACCTACCAAAATGTATTTTAACACACTTCATGTGGGTAGTAGCAAAGGAAACAAGTAACTAGATCTATACCTACAGAAGAGGACACTACTTAATTATTCAGAAAGGTACTTGAAATCATCAGAGAACTTCCTTAATGTGACCTTTTAATCTCATACTGGAGCAAAAGGGCTAACACTGTCCATGTAAGTGAAGACTGTCAAGTTAAAGTAAGGAAATAATTTTGATTTAGTATGCAAGAAACAGAGAGACCTCTGCCAGGATGTGTCCACTGCCAGTATCTACATCCAGACAAATATGAAAAAACTGAAGATAGTTCAAAAAATGGACATAAAATGACTCTGGAAATCAGAAAAAAAGTCTTATTATTTCAGGCTTAAGGAATTCAATCAATTTAGCACATCTGCAAAGAAGGTTAGAGGTGATTTAATCAGAGTACAGATCTTCATTCAAGTAAGATATGTGATAGTGGGAGTGCCCAGTATTGCAGACAAAGACATAAGATCCAACTTGAAAGGTTAATTTGGATGAATTCAAGCTTGGGAAATTAATTTTAAAGCAGTAAGAGTAATTTATGTAAGAACAGATATAACAGACATGCCAGCATATGGACTTTTTGAGGGGCAGTCTAAATGTTGCACTTAAATCCATGCAGCTTCTAGGAAAACAGAGAAAAAGAACAGGCTCATGACTGTTTTTCCTTTTCTGGATTTCAAATTTCATATACTTAATTACTAATTCAGGGGGAAAAAAAGGGAGTTTATTTTGTAAGAGACATAAGGCAGAAAATGCAGCACTTAGGAAACTGATTTGATTTGATTTCTAATGCTGCTGTGGCTTATGATTGACTGGTACAGGCTTGTACCTAAGAAGATGGCAGTTTTACCTGTTGCTGAAAAATTTATCCTCTGTATGAATTGCTGTGCTGAAGAGGATATGAAATCTTCCTCTGACCATTCTATCAGTCAGAGCTGCTATTCCCTGTCCCTCCATTCAGTTTTTTTAAATTTGCAGAAGGTTTAATTGGTTATTTCTGAAGGTTAAGACACAGTAAAAGGGATGGTAGGACAAAACTGGAAGAAAACATTTTCATTTTTTTAGAGACTATGTGAACAGCAATCTAGGAAAAGTGTTTTGCTTTCCCTCTACTTCCTCAAACCAATAGTACTAGAAATTCTCTGAAGTCTATTAGTGACTTTACTGCTGATTTAATTCTGAAATCTGAGAGTGATGGGAAACTTTAAAAAGGCTAAGATGGATAATTGCCACCTTTCTCTTTGTTCATAAAAGTTGACATATTCTCTGAGCAAAAGGACTTTCCTTAAAAGGAATAATTTTCCCTTTCCCCAAACCACATTTATCAAAGTATTTATTATTATTATGCCTTTAATTTGTGGGTCATTCAGTCACAAAGCAAAATGACAGATTTGGAGCTTACAAGAAACTTGTCCCCATTTTTAACACTGTGCTGACTGAGTATTTCAGCTATGTCAACTCCAGTACATTGAATAATTATTTAAGAACTAGTAACCCTACTTGGTTATGTGAAACCCAAATAATTTTTAAATGTCTGCAACAGATACTAGCAAGAAAATTTGCAGATACACTGCTAGTAAAACTAATTATTGCTGATGTGAAAATAAGTGGCCTTTTCCAGCAACTGAGGATTATCTAAATAATCTTGCTGTCAATTTTTATTGATTCAAATTGTATCCAACACCAACAGTTAGCTAGAAATTAAAGATGAGTTTTCTGTGCAAGAGCAGACATCCCACCTGATGGATGCTGAAAGTATAACCATTTTGGTTTTGAAATTCTTCCAAAAGATAGTTAATTAACATTACATCCATTGGCATAATGTTGCTTTCTGTCATATTGCTTGCTTGCAGTACTCTAACTGCAAAAGTCTACCCCAACTGAACGTATTCAACTTCTGCCTTTTAGCATATGAGTGCTTGCCAACTGTTTCCTTCAGCCATTTACTGCTAATGTTTGACATGGAGGGGCTAGTCACATGAGTCTCATGGCATTGTTCCTGCTTGGTAACTCAATGAATTTTTCAGAAGATTGTTGTATTATGGATTTTTAGTACAGGAGATTCATAAGAAAAACCATGGTTTCCCAAATCAATGAAATTTATAAAATGACATGGGTATGTATTCAAAGAACGCCAAAGAATTCTAGGGATATAATACATGCTAGGTTTTAATTCACTGATGTACATGTGTATTATGATTATCTTGTTTATATATCTTAAGCACAGTAAGTGCCACAATTTAGTTGTCAGTAAAATATAAACTTGAAAAACTTTTTTAATTCATACAGTGCTAGGCAAAATTCTTTATGCTTTGCCTAGAAACAAGATTTTGGAAATGCCTAGCTGAGATCCTCTTGGTTTTCTTTGCAGGGGCAAGAAGTTGTTAAAGAATTAATGGCATTCTTAGTTTTGCACTGCCCTTGCAGTTAATTTATTTTCTCCTAACTATGAAAACCAATTCTAAGTTTCAAATGTCAAAGCTGTGCAGATCTACCCTAACCACTGTCCATGGGTCTCAGTTCTTTAGAAATATGGGAGGGACAATGTGCAATCTCTTGATTAAAAAAAAAAAAAATCTGCTTACTGTGAAGATAAGCACTGTGCTAGCTCCAACAGTATATTGAAATGATTATTCATAAGGTAAGCATTTGAAAAGATTTTGGACTCAGTGGAGACAAACAGTATTTTTCCTGAAAATTCAAGGCAAATCATACTAAAATGTGTAAGAAAGAATATAATATTAATTTAGCATCATGCAGTTTTTAAAATCTTAATGTTTATGCCAGAAATTATAACAGTCTTATGAAATACAAGGGTGTTTTCCTTCTCATTCATTTTATTGCAGTGAACCTTGAAACATAGCCTTGGTAATTGAAATTGAGCCAATAGACCACCAAGCCCTTCAAAAAGAACTGTAAAACTAAGATGTTTCAGACTATATTAATATGGTCTATAGCTGCTCTCAAATATTCAACAGGTTGAGCAAACTACTGATGCAAGCCAAATACCTGCATGCTGCAACACATGTGGATACCTTTTTCCACATAGATGAGTCAAGAAAAAAAGACATCACTCTAATTTAGTAAAAGTAAGAGCAAATTAGGTCTCCTGTACTAGGATTCTTATTGGATAGCATTTTACATCAGTTTTATATAGGCCAAAAAAATTGAGTCATAGTCAAAGAATTTTGGATTCAATGCACAGTTAGTTAGGATGCTTACACTTTTTTATATAATCTGAAAGAGTTAAGTGTATTCATAACTAAAACTGAATGCTGAGCAGCTAAATGGAGCCTCTAGAAAACTGAAGGAAAGCAAATAAGTTTCCTTAGAGATATGAGCTGGTCCAATATAGAGCAAGATTTTAAAATGTTGTATTTCACTTTATTTTGGAAAAAATTTGATTGGGTGTCATGGTTTGGCAGTGGCCAAACACCAGGCACCCACAACAGCTGCTCACTCGCTCTCCCCTGCCACAGCTGGGCAGAGGAGAGAAAAACAAATTAACAAAGGGGTCATGAAATGAGATAAGGTCTGGGAGAAAACACTCCAATGGCCAAACGGACTCAATTTAGAAGTACAAAGTGCATTTATTACTAAGAGAGTCAGAGGAGGATAATGAGAAGTAAAAGAAACCCTTAAAAACACCCTTTTTACCCCAACTCCTCCCTCCTTCACACTGACCACACAGGGAGACAGGGCATGGGGGCTTTGGTCAGTTCATCACCAAGATCTTCCACCGCTCAGGGAGAGGAGTCCTTCCTCTGCATTGCAGTGGGGTCCCTCCCATGGGAGACAGTTCTCCATGAACCTCTCCAATGTGGGTACAAGCTCACGAGTAGCAGTCCTCCCAAAACTGCTGCAATGTGAGCTCCTCCCATGGGCAGACAGCCCTCCCAAAACTGCTGTAGCATGAGTCTCTCATCCATGGGGTGCAGTCCTCCAGGGACAGGCTGCTCCAGCCTGGAAGCAGAGCCCTCTCTCCACTGGATCACAGCCTCCTCCTGGCATCCACCTGCGCCTCTGGTATGAGCACTTTCCCCATGGGCTGAGATCTGCATCCCCTGTGAACCCCACGGGCTGCAGGGGCACAGCTGCTCCACCATGGTCATCACCACGGCCTGCAGGGGAAACTTGGCTTTGGTGCCTGGAGCACCTCCTCCACTGACCTTGGTGTCTCCTTGTTGTTTCCCTCACATGTTCTCACTTCCTCTTCTCTGGCTAGAAAAAACTATGTCCCACTACGTTTTCAATTTCTTCTTAAACATCTTATCACAGAGGCTTAACCAACATCTCTAATTGGCCCAGGCTAGGCCACGGGCATGTCCATCTTCAGAGCCATCAGGAATTGGCTCTGCCAGACATAGTGGAAGTTTCTGGCAGCTTCTCAAAGAAACCATCTCTGTGGCTCCCCCAATACCAAAAACCAGGCCATGCAAAAACAACACACTGGGTAAGATGAAGCATACACTCCAAAGAAAATAAAACTTATGCACCGAAAATTATCACGTACCAGAATATAAAGATACATTCTTATCCATTTGTTCAATTCCTTTTCTCCCCCTAAAAATTTGGAAAGCTACTGAAAATTTATGAGATTGGTCAGAAGAGCACGTCTGTAAAATACTGAATTTCCAGAGAGCCTGTACAGGGTCACAGTCATTGGTTTGACGTATCAGCTGCTGTGAGGTGAAGTGTTTTGAAAGGTTTACACACAGGCCGAGAGCAGAGGACAGACAAGCAATCAAACACTTATTAACTGGCCAAATTACTGTGTACAAAACTGGCAGAATCACAGAAAGGAACGCAGAAAATAGCTTCAAATGCTGTGATGGAAGAATATAAGAAAATTGACACAGGAAAATGTAACATCAATGTTAAGATATTAAATGGACAGTCAGAGAAAAACACACTTCATTATTGCCTCTTGAAAAATTTATTGTTCAGTTTTCAAAGCCTATTTTCCACCTCTAATACAGAATGGTTACATATGAGAAGCTTTCATGTCAACTTTCAGCGTTTAGAAAAAGGGGCATATTTCTTGATATGTGAAATATGGTTTAATCCTAAAACTAAAATAACCTGTTTAACAGTTAGCTGCAACATAATTTTGGTAAAGAAATTGTTTGTATATGACTTGTTTAAAGTGGAGTTTTAGTCAGAGAGGGGAAATTATGAGGCAGATAATACAGAAGAATGTGAATGCAATTCGCACAGATTCTGTCCAATGCTGAAACACTTTTGAACAACAGCCAAAGAACCCTCCTTGGAACTACCCAGGAGCATGGTTAGTTAATAACTGCAAGGAATCAAGTTTGAGAAGAAAGTTAATGCATTGATAGGAAATTCAGTGAGAATATCTCTGCCTTTAAGAAGTTTTCAGGGTGATTAATCACAATAAATTTTACTTTCCCACTTAGTGTCCCATCATCAGAACACTCCGTAGAGGTGGAAGTGCAGGTCCCTGTTTGATGAATGTGTTGTTTGTAGAATCATTTTTCTAATCAAGAGATTACTTGCTCTCTCCTATCCTACTTGCCCATGCTCAAAAAAGCAGAAAAGCAATATGATCAATTAGGATTTAAATAATGTCTCAAAAAAATGCAGATTCTTTCTTCCAGCATTTGAAATATGAAAAAAACTATAAATCTTGAAAAGGAATTGACCTTTTGGCAGGCTGATCTTTATCTGCCACTATTTATTTCTTTGAACAGCAATTTTGGCCTGAAAATATTTTGTGTAATTTTATATAATTTGTTCTCAGTTGATAGACTTGATGATAAAACACATTCTGGACTTTAAGAAAAACAATCCTGCCCTAACTGAAATCCAAAATAAAATAGGTTTGACCTAGAGAAAGACGAATCAGTTACTAGGAGTGACATGAAATTGAGGCGTTTGTGTGAGGATGTTTGCACATTTGCTCAATGCTCAAGCTCTCTTTACATTAGATTGAGATGTTTCCCTACATGCTATAATCTATACATATGTGAAATGCCCTCAGGTATCTGAGGTATTTGTACAGGACTGGGGAAAAAAGACAGGACCTACAGAAGACCCATACATTTATGGAAAGATTGGGGCTGGACCTGTGTGACTGAGCTGAGTCTACCCCTCTATTTAGTGAAATGGGAACTTGGGCATTTTACCCTATAGGGTGTGCCAACTTTAGGCAATCAAAACTGGAGCTGAATCTCATTCTGCCTGTTTGCAGCAGCAGAAGTTGCTGTGTCTTGAAAGAGACACTTAAGTTTGGAAGTTTGGCTTGAGTTAAGAAAAAATGATGCACACATAAAACAGGTAAACACCAGCCAGATAAAGGTAAAGGGATTACAGTTTGATTGTTTTGATTTTATTGTGACACAGCCAGTACTGGATTTTCATTAAAATTTTACAAAGAATGGCAAAGGTTATAAACAATTTAGAGCAATAATATAACCTCATTAACAAAATCTTTTTATATGTTTAACCACATTCACTTAGCATTAAGTTAAGAAGAACTGCAGGGTTCTCTTGAACCTGTCACTAGTGATTTAATAAGCTCATTTTATATTCATCTGTTTATAGATCAAACACACAGAAGATGGGTTCAACAGTATTGAGAACATTTAACAAAAAAAGTAAAGAGGAGGACTGGGTATTTAACTTTTAGGTTACACATTTTCAGAAGGAAGACAGTAATTAAATTTAAGCTACTGGTTTGATCAAGGATAAATGCTCTCTGCCTCTTAAATACCTCTCTAATCAATATGCCTATTTAGAGCAATAGTTCCTGGAAAAAACTGGCATTGTCTTGGTGGGGAACAGAGGTTTCATTATGTGCGTGGTTTGCAGAAGTGAAAATTTGAAATCAGCTCTGTTGAAAACTGATTTCTGACATGCAGGTAAGAAACACCAGTGAATCAGACATTGTGCATGCTGGAATCACCCCTTGAATAAAGAAACACAAATCAGTGTTTTAAAATGTTGATTGTCCCAGTTACCACCAAAGCACTTCTGTCTCTTACCAAATTTATCCTGCATTTCAGAGCAGCAGCTGCAAAACCTGCTAAACTACCATTTAAATATCAACAGCAAAATTTATTAAAATTCATGAAAATATGTTTTAATTTTACAATGATTTGCATGGTAATGAAAAACGCAGTTCTTGAATGATTTAAAATTTTTATTACTGTGAACATATTTTCCATTGCAAAAATATTTTCAACTTTTAAAAAACTAAATTTTTATTTGAAATGTCATAAAATCTAGATCTTAAATGAAAATTTTGTAAGAATTTTTTTTTTTTTTTTTTTTTTAATTTCCTCATATGTTCAGTTTCTCAGTGCTGGATCTGATAGTGATCCCTGGAGGAAAAATGAGCTTGCAGCTACAAAGAACCCACCTCTCAAGCAGAAGCTGATGATGTGAACACACCACTACAGAAACACATCTGTACATACTTTAATTTGTCGATTAGATAACAACACATGGTATTTCTATTGTTGTTTGAGAGCAGACTTTTGTTTCTTTGGTTTGATCTTATAATGTTTCCTGGTTAAACTGGGACAATAGCATCAATGGGACATCGAAGCAGGTGTTGGAACTGGGAGATTATTTTGCCTGTTTGCGATATGAATCCAGTGCTCACATAACGTTTCCTCTGAGACGTTATGGAGATGCTCTCAGCAATAACTGAACAACACTTTGAAACAAATACTATTTATAAACTAACTAATTCTAACACATTGTCTATAATATAGTTTCATCTTTATTACTGGTTAGGTATGCTGGTATAAATATATGGATTTTATAAGGCACGTATAATAACATGTCATTGAAAATATCCTTTATAGGAAGCTGAACTAAAATTAGAGCATGTGAGAACCTTGTTAAAAAAACACCTCTATTTATGTTTGGAAAATAAAATTGACATAGGGGCAAACCAGCCACAAAAGTGGTCTTCAGGTTCTATGTAGGAAACTCAAAGTATGGTTAAAAGGTTAAAAATTCATGCTATTAAGGAAAGAATATCTTTTAACTACCTAGAAAGAAAACACCACATTAATTTTAGAGTAGATACAGCTGTATATATGTAGGCTTTACTCCTGCACCATGGAAAGATAACAGAGAGAGCAAAATTACTCTGGAGTCAGACTGTGAAAGGAATTCCAGATCACTGATACATGATTGCCTAGTGTCTCCTGTGACACTTTGGGTATGTCTGCCAATCCACCAACACACATCCTCTATCTCTTCTGAAAGCTCGCCCTCCCATTAAATCAATACTAAGATTAACATTGAATACCTAACCTTGCTACTTTTCCCCCCTCTCTTCACCCTGAAATCGAGAAAAGCCAAAAAAACCAATCATGCCAGGCTTCAACAATTCTAGGCAAAAATGTACAGCAAAATATGCTTGGGACCATGCCTATAAAGAATAAACTGAGTCACCATGTTGCTATCTCAAATACACTTTAAGTAATTTCTAGAATTATTCAGATATGTCCTTGTTTAAATGTACATTTGTGGCTTTTATCCCTCTGTTTCAGTGGGATTCATAGCTCATAGTACAGTCATATGCAGTGTAATGCTCTATTAGTGTCACAGATTGTACAAACAAGGAAAAACACTTCAAAGAGCAACTGCTAACAGCACAGAAGTATAAAAAGAGTTACGTGCTCTTGCTGTTTATCTTGGTTTGAATTGCATTGTGACAGAAAAGAGCATTTGGTGATTAATTTGAAAAGAATGAGACTTGCTGGAGGATTTTGTTTTCACCCAATGGCAAAATGTTTTAAAAAAAAAAGAACAGGAAAGTAAAAACAAACATAAAATTTATGTTTTTCAAAATAGCGTTCAATGGTGTGAAAGCGTAAAAACATTTTTAAAAAGAAATTGTGTTTGTTTACTTCATGAAAAATGAACAAAGGATAAATTATTTCATAACAGCACATTCAAACAAAGGCTCAAGTTAAACACAGAGAAACTGGGAAATATCCTATTATTACAGACATTACACAATTCGGTCATTAGAAATAACATGAGCAACAAGAGATTATGAACTCAAACCCAACAAGGAGTAGTCACATAAAAACCTGGGTAAGATCATATAAAACTTTAAAATATAAAGAAGTATGAAATTCACATCTGGTGTCTAAATAAAATGAGAACAGCTACAGCGTCTCAGATGTCACATATAAAAGATGTATGGAACTCGAATGGTTAGACAAGCTTTTGTCATTTTTCAGGATGCTGCTAAATTCAATTAATGTATTCAACAGCTTCTGATAAGGAAGATTAAAAGTTTCAGGGTGTTTCATTATGGCTGTAAGAATTTAGCAGGAAATAAACCCCCTTGCACTCCAGCTGGCCCTCAAAGATCAGAGAACTGGGTGCTTCTGAGCCTAAATTCTGATTATGGCCAATTTAGCACGGTAAGTCTGGCTGAGTTCAAAAGAAAAAATTGAGTGAGCACAGATGCAAAACAGTGCAGTTAACCAATCCTGTACTATAAATATGATCACATTCAATAAGGACTCTGCATGATTCAGATTCACAACTAGTACAGATTATTGAAACAATGCAAAAACAAGTTGAGGATTGCTGGTGATAAATGCACTAAGTACAGAATCTTAACATGTGTTACAATAGAGAGTATAGCAAGAGAGATTCCAAAAGCTCCATGTGCAGCGTGTGCTGCAATGGTCAGCAGTGCAAAGCTCATCAAAACATATCCCTTCAGGAGAGGAGAAACACACCCAATTGACAAATCCTGAGCCGGCAGAAATGTTGTCCCCCTCCAGAAGTGCTTTTCCCCATCCGCCTTTTCCACCCTGAAACTCGCCTTCCATACTACATATTTTGGGCTGTCCCAAGGGTGTGGAACAATCACATGTTACAGGTGGAGTTTGGTGACTTTGGTCATATATACATTACACAATTCATTTTCTCCTTTATTTGCATCCTGGAATGTGCAAGTTAATATTTAATGAAGCTTAATGAGGATCTCAGTTACATTGGATCAGAATTTCAAGTTGACAGAAGAAGTAGAATAAACACTTTGGCCCTCCAGTACGGAGGTGGCAGTAAAGGCTGTTAAACCTTTATCAGAGGGTGTCTGAGTACATCCTTATCTCATTAATGAATCGGATTTATAACAAGGCTTGTTTTTCACAGTGAAGTGAGTGTAGCTGTTGGCTGGTACAGAGGCAAAGTGCTCTTCTGTGCCTCACTGAAACAACACCAGGTTGTGAGATTTCCACTCCAGACAGCATTCAGCTGTTAGCCCCTACTCCAGCCAGATGCAAGATAAGACAAACAGCTCATGTTTTTCTCAATCAGTCTCATCAATTCTTCACCATCTTAAAACAACATTGCACAATTCTGACCATTTACCATACAGGGTAACAGCAGTGGTATTTGCTAATCTTGTGTCAGCGTTGGAATTCATCTTACTATTCAGCAAGTTTTGTTTGGCCTCTCATGCTACATATAGATAAGTTCCTTAAGGAGTTAATAGTTTTGGTTAACACTTCAGCAACATCTGACCACACAGCCACAAATAATTATCTTTGAAACATGGCAAAGTTCCTATAATTACAATTCCCTTAATGCATCATCTCCTACACTCTATTTTCTAACCTGAATAGTTTTGGTGTTGTATTAATTTGTCTTCTTTATTTTAATAACTGGGCATTAATGAT
Organism: Lichenostomus cassidix; assembly: GCF_008360975.1. Taxonomy (NCBI): domain Eukaryota; kingdom Metazoa; phylum Chordata; class Aves; order Passeriformes; family Meliphagidae; genus Lichenostomus; species Lichenostomus cassidix. The sequence goes on along the minus strand of NC_139480.1, from coordinate 26,722,725 downwards.
GAGAAACTGCTGAGAGATATTTGGGCTAAAATCTTAAAGATTGATTTTTAAAAATTTGCTTCACCCAAGGAATTTTCTTCGTCTTTGGCTGTGGGGTGTTTTTTTATATTTTGGTAAGTTGTGTTTGTACAATTTAAATTTTTATCCCAGAAAAAGTGGAAACAGTTAAAAAGAGGAACTGGCATTCATTCATAAAGATTCACCCTGAACTGTTTAGCATCTGTTAATGATTTTTTGGTAATGACTTTAGTTATCTACACTCAACTTCATTGCATATGTAGTCTGGGCCATTGACATTTGACACTTAAATGCAAATTAGCTTAGCTCGTGGTCAAGCTTTCCACTGGCAAACCTCGTAATTAAGTTGTCTAGTAGTTATGAACTCTCAATGTCCATTTTCACTTGTGGTCTTCATTGCCATTGTTGGTGACCAAGTTTGAAGTATATCAGTTCTTGGGTAAAATTACTTTTGTCTTTACATTCAAAAACTCAAATTCTAGCCTGAGAGAAACCAATCTGATTTTTATTTATGCCTCAACATACATTATACAAGAGGTGAAAAATTTCTTTAGGAGCTGTATACACACTGGGAGCTCTGTCCCCCGGGAGGCTTCGCCTGGCTGGCAGTCGGGGAGAGAAAGATTCCAATACTGCTCGGCAAGCGACAACGCGACAACCCCCAAGCCCCAGCCCCAGCCGTAGCCCCCCAGCCCAAGCCCAGCCCAAGCCCAAGCCCAAGTCCCCAGGCCCCCCAGCCGCAGCCCCCCAGCCGCAGCCCCCCAGCCCAAGCCCGGCCCCAGCCCAAGCCCCAGCCCCGCAGCCGCAGCCCTCCAGCCGCAGCCCTCCAGCCGCAGCCCCCCCTGCTCCACGCTGGTGGGTCAGATCCCCGGATGCCCGGGAAAAAACGCGCGGGAAGTCACGCTATAGGAGGGCCAAGCATATAAAAGCAGTTAACTGCGCCACAACCGCGACCATTCTCTTTTGGGTTTGTGTGAGGGAGTGGTGCCCCGCCCGGAGGGTCAGCTTTGTCCCTCTCTCTGCCTCGCATTTTCCTCCCTGCGGTGCTGCTCCTTGCCTGGCTGTGTGCCTTGTCCGCCCCTCTCCTGCCTTGCTTCGCCGTTTCCCCGAGGCAGCTCCGTCGCCGCGACAACCTGTTGCCTCGCTGTTTGCCCGACAGAGCCTCCGCAGCCTGCACCCTGCCTGCACCCTGCCTGCACCCTGCACCCTGCCTGCACCCTGCCTGCACCCTGCACCCTGCTTGCACCCTGACCGCTGGCAGCTGCTCCCCGAGTGCGGCCGTGGCCACGGCAGCCTGTTCCTGTTCCTCGCCCACGGCAGGGACACGCAGCTGCTGCTGTTTGGAAATCGCGCCCAGCCAGCCGGGGAAGCCATGCAGACTAGCAGCTCGCAGCGCACTCGCTACATGTGCGGAGCTCTCGCCGGCGGGCGCTCGGGGTACAGCGGTAGCGATCTGTCCGGTGTTCTTTCTCTCTCCGTCTCTCTTTTTCCGTCTTTTTTCCCTTTCCTATCCCGCTTCAGTAGGCGTATTTATCTTTATCACTAAACAGTTCTCAGATACAATATTGCTGTGTTTGATTTTTATTTTCTTTCCGAGAAATGTATTAGAAAGAATCTTTCCCGACTGTCCCTTTTTGGGGCATAGCTCAGAATTAACAGTGTTTGGAAGCAGAACTATGTACTCAGCATATTAATCTTCTATGAACGTGAAATTAAAGCAAAAATAGATCCAGGAGCTTTAAAAAAGCAAGGAGCCAACAGATTAACAAAACCCGGCATCCTACAAAAAGCAAACAACAACAAAAAACTAACAAAAAACTCACACTTGTGCTCCGTTGTAGCTGAAAATTTCTTTTAATTACACATTGAAATACTATTTCTGTTCATAATACTAGGTGGTTCACACTGTCGTCAAAATCACTACCTCAGTCTAGAAAAGGTCTCAACTCTTTTCTCCACCCTCACATCTCTGCACATTTTCTCCACCCTCACATGTCTGCACAAATAAAGGAATGAGATCCTCACATTTTGTAGGGGCAGAGGATATATAAGTGGCTCTCTTTATTTCCTCATTTTTCTTTACTCCTCAAGAAAGAAAATTTCAGAAACTGAGCAAAGGCAAAATCTTTTGCCTTCTAAATTAGGAAGAACTGAGGTAGGACAGCATATGGACTGTAGTGCATAAAAAAAACCAAACAATTAATAAAATTGTGTTGCCTGCTTCTAACCTTATTCTGTAAGTGGCCAAGAGCTTTCAGTTCAATGAACACATCTATTCGGAATCCATGCCTGTAGCATTAGGAGATCTTGAGTCATTTTTCGAAAGCAATGACCAGTGTAACAAGGAGAGAAGTAGTGCAGAATGTTGTTAGCAAAAGTATGGCCATGGATGAATAGGTGATGACTTACATGGAACTTTATCTGATTTTCTAAATGATGTTTGAAATCTGCTACCCATTTCTTGAGTTGCCTTTAGGTTGTGTGCAAACTGATTTTCAATTACAAAATTTCAGTCATTTTTGTTGGAAGGCAACATGGGAGTAATCTAGTACATCTGCCTGATCAAAGCAGAATCAATCTTGAATTCAGACCAGATCATGTAGGACTTTGACTAATCAGGTTTTGAAAACCTCTGATAACAATCTCCCAGGGCACTCTGTCACAATGTTTAATTATACTCATAGTGACTTTTTTTTCTTAATACCCATTTGTACCTTTGTTGTAGTTTATGACTAGCGTCTTGCTTCCCTGCTTCAGTAAGCTTGTGGTTTCTTGTCATGTCTTCTTAATGAACTCTACCTATGTACTATTTGGCAGACTGCTGTTACGTAACCCTGAAGCTGCTTCTTTACATGCTGAACAAGGCTAGAATCTCAGCCTCTCTGGTGAGTGCTCTAGGTTCCAAACAGCTTGGGGCTCTCCACTGAAATTGCACTAGTTTGTTGTTTCCTTTCTTGAATTGTGGGGCCAAAATTGGATGCAGTAATTCAGGTGCAAGTGCCGAGTAGAATGTCAAGTAATTAGTGTCAAACCCATCCTGCTTCCACCTCTTCTATGCCTTTGCATCAGACCTTGGTCATTTGTTTTCCTGAGCAATGAGATGCACAGTTTATGTGCTTGGAGGAGATTGCTCTTTAACACAAAGAGGTTAAAGGGGGGAGGTTGTTCTTGAGCACAAGAAACAATTGTTGGGCTCCTTAATCCTTCAGAACTGCTGTCGCATCGACCATACCTGTCAGTTCTTTAGAAAACTGAGTTTAGTTACCATCCTGGCAAGGAGAAATTGCCTTCCAGTTTTGTAGTCCATATGCTGTTTTGGGGGTCTGTTAAAGAATAATGTCTAAAAAGTAAGAGAACCCCTTTGCAAAAACATTTTAAATAGTGACTTTAAAGAAGTCCTGAGTCATGAGGCATTTCAACACTGAGGTTTATCTTTCTGATCAAAGATATACATAGCTGGATATGCAGGAATGTGTATGCAACTGAGACCTGTCTCCTCAGGCAACACAAGATAGTGTGGAGTGCATGACTAGCACAGCAAGATCCTCCTCCACCTTCACTATGAAAATCAAACTTTATTCATGGGTCATTTAATATCTGTTCGTAGAGATAAATATATTTTAAGCATCACTGAGCCAAAGTCTTAAATAACAAAATTTCCTTTCCATTTCAGACAGCCTCAATCCCTTGAAACTAGCATTATGCACATTTTATTCTGGTTAGTAACTGCAGTTTCAGGTCACAAATGATTAAAATAAACCTCAGTAACTTCCAGTTCATTAAGGCAACTAAAGTACCAGAAAAATACTTGGATTCTTCACAAAGCTTACACTCCTAAAATACTTTTTGGCTTTGAACTCCAGTTAGTATTACAAAACTGTAAAGCAGCCTTGTTAATTGTTCATTATTGGTTTTCAAATACTAAAATATGTATATATGTTTTGATATATGTATATACGTAGGGACACAAGCACACACATTTATCTTTGTAACTGTCTTTTTAATTGAACATCTGGTCCATTGGAAGACAGGTTTCCTTGTAATCTCTCATTTGCATTTGGCTCAAAACTTGAAGTAGTTTTGAAGTAGATTTTAAATTCTCTGAAATTGTATGTTCTGTCCTCGGGCATCTGAATTCACAGAATACTCCCTTGCAAAGGAGAGGAAGAGGAAAATAGAAATCTAGAACCACAATGCAAAGAAGTGTGATTACATAAGAAATTACTGTATTTAAACCATATAGGTATTATAATGTTAGTTAAAAATATTATCAAAAGCTCTGGCTGGCTGGAGTTGAAAAGGTAATGGTTTGTATAAGCCTTTTATACAGAGAGAGTAAAACATCTTTTTTTATAGAAGTGTGAGCTGAGTTTTGAAATAAATATAACATGCAGATAAGCAGAGACCAATCATTACACTCCAAAGTAATTTTTGCGTGGAAAACAAAACTTGCTAAGTTGTTTTCTAAATGTTAAAGCATTTTGTATCACATGATGCGGCGTTCCTTTTCCACAGGCAAACACCGCACGCCACAAAGGAGGGCGCAGCCTGAGTCGGGACAACACTGGTGCACGGGCTGCCGCAGTGCAGTGTGGCGTGCGGTGGAGCTCGGGGGATGGGAACTTGCGACGAGGCAAAGCGGAAAGAAGAGACACAGACTCTCGGACTGGGATTCTCCAGGGAAGTTTATGGAGGGTGAAGGGATGAAGAATGAAGCATGGCGAGGGGGTGGAGAATCTGAGGCTGAGAGCCCTGAAAACTTTGGGACAATGGGTTTTGAGGGACTGGGACAGGGGAGTGGTTAGCTCCGAGGAGCCAACCAGGGAGAGACGGGTGGAGAGAGGGAGGGGCGAAGGGGGAATAACTGCAGCTTCACCCTGTCAGGTTAGGCAGCATGCCCTGAAGCCGCAACCAAAAGGCGAGCTGCTGCGCCCGGTACCTGCCAGATGCGTCTCTCCAGCGAAGCTCGCTAGCTGGCTAGCAGAGTCCTGGGGGATGAAGGCAGGCAGGAACCGAGTAGAGGATAAAGAAATGCAGGTGCTTGAGTCCAGAATCCAAGGGTTTATTGGTAGGATGAACAGGAGGTAAGGGGAAGTGACGAAGGAACGGGATACAGGGGACGGACAGTCACAAGGATCTCGGGCTCAAAAGCCTCAAGCACACCGTTGCATGGGATTAAAAGGGGGCACAAAAGGGGAGTGGTTTCCTGTGGGAGTCCCGTCCGTGGGTGCCCAAACCACCCTGGAGTTCGGGGAAGGGAGAGACTGCGGGACAGGGCGGGGCTCCGAGGGAGCGCAGGTGCTGTCAGCAGGTCGGCGAAGCAAAACAGGAGATGCAGTCCAGATTGTTGGTGCTCCAAGAAGGGTTTATTAGGGTTAGGGGTCAGGGGAGTTGGAGGGGTCTCGGGGCATCGACAAAATGGCCCCGAGCCCTTCTGCACAACAATTTTTATAGGGGGTGGGGGAAGGGAAGGAGGAGATTTGGGGAGCAAATGGGGAAAGGGGGATTTTTGAGCGACAAATTATATAACCAAACAAATAACTGCTTAAATATGAACAAAGAAGAACATTCTAGAGTCAAAACCATATAGGGAACCGGGGGAGGGGGAGAGAAGTGGCTGTCACCTTGTCAAGCCTGGGTGCCTTCCAACTGGCCTGGCGAGCAGGGGGTCCTGGGAGTGTACCAAGCTCAGGATCTATCCCCATCTCTCTCCCAGGGGGTTGGGGCACCCAGGTGAGCCATGGACACTGCAACAGTTTCCATTGAGGGACCAATCCAGGGAGGCTTATAGGGAAACTGAAAGAGGCACGGGATAATAGGGATACAATGAGGAAGGGTACCATTTTTGAAAAACCAATGAGGGAGCCTGGCTGGGGAGAACAAAGAGGAACCTTCTAGAAGGGTAACCAAATAGGGGATAGGGGAGGGGAGATGTGCAGGGCCAATAGGCTCGCTGTCGGGTTCCTTGAACACAGGTCTCAGTTCAGTATTGGGGTGACCAGTCCCCGTGGCCTGCTCAGGCAGCGGCACCTCGCCCTCCGGGGTGGCTTGAAGGAAGCAGGGAAAAGCTGCGCTCCTGCGGGAGCAATGGGGTCTGGAGATCAAGGGCGGTGACAAGAAATGCAGGCAATTCCGAGTAGGGAGGCAGGAAGGTTTATTGGAGGATAGGCAGGTAGGTCTGGAACGGGTCGGGAGGAGCTCAGAAAAGGTGTGGATCTGCGCTGTGCAGCAGGTTTTAAGGCAGGGGAAAAGGGGAGAGAAAAGGCAAAAAAACCAATGGGGTACATGGAACAGTTGATTGACACGGGCTTGGTTCAATGGGTATACAGGAGGGGAGGGTACAAAATTTGAAGGAACCAATGACATACAACTTATTGAGGGGATAAAGGAGAAACTTCTAGAACAAAACCTTATAGGGAACAGGGGAGGGGAGAGAAGCTGGGCCAATAGCTCAACACACTGGCATATATTAACAATCCTTGCCCCAAGGCCGTCTGGGAGTGCTCTTCTGAGTCACCATAACCAGAGAGCAACCTCACTCCCAAGACTCATTCGAGGCATCACCACTGCATCCTGAGCCAGCGGCGCTCAACTGTGCCAAGGCCACAGCAACAGCTCGCTATTTAGTGTATATTCATGTTGCTAGCCACAGGGTGTCCTGGGTGGGAATCACCATGTCATTGTAACTGAAGCCTCACCTCACACCCAGGATTCTTCCTCGATGGCCATCGCCCTGTGTGCTGGTCGCTTGTGCTCATTTGAGCAAGAGCCACTGCTACAAATAAGCGATGAATACAAAACAGGGGACGGTACAAATATTGGGGACGAATGGGACACCGAACTGGGGAGAGCTTTTTAGAGTAAAAACCATAAATGGAACTGGGGAGGAGGAGAGTGCAGAGCCAATCAACTACTTCCAAAGTCCATAACTAGTTCCCAACTGCAGGGGCTCATGGGTTGCCGTGACCTGGAGAGCTAATGTTGCTTCGTGCTAATCTGGTAGTGAAAATATTATAAAAGCTATATGCATTTTTAATAAACGTTTCTGGCTGTACCATAGTTCATCATATGCCACATCCTACTTTGCACAAACTACAATAAGAAATAGAAACACCTTGCCTCAGTGTGTGAATTGGCACTGCCACCAGGTAACAAGCCTGCCTTTGGGACAAGAGTAGGGTAGTGAGAAAGGAAATCAAAATTTGAAACACCTTTCTCCCACCCCTCCCTTCTTCCCAGGCTCAGGTTTACTCCTGAATTCTCTCCCCACTCCCCTGCAGCAGCCCCGGTGGGACAGGGAGCAGGGGCTGTGGTCAGTGACATGTTGCCTTTGCCTCTCCTACCTCTTCAGATGGAGGACTCTTCGCATTCTTCCCTTCCAACATGGGGTCCCTCCCATGGGAGACAGTCTGGCGCAAACTCCAACCAAGTCCTTCCCACAGGCTACAGTTCTTCGTGATCTACTCCAGCACAGGTCCCCCACAGGTCCTGCCAGGAGCCTGCTCCAGCGCCAGCATCCCACGGAGTCACAACCTTCCTTGCGTATCCACCTGCTCTGGTGTGGGGTCTTCCATGGGCTGCAGCTGGATCTCTGCGTGACTGTAGACTTCTGTGGGCTGCAGGGGAACAGCCTTACCATGGTCTTTGCCACAGGCAGAGATATTCTACTCTGGCACCTCAAGCGTCTCCTCCTCTTCTTCCTTCCCTGACCTGGGAGTGTCTGCAGAGATGTCTTTCTCACATATTTTCACTCCTCTCTTTGGCTGCACTTGCTGTCATGCACGGGGTTTTCCCCCACTTCCTAACTGAATATCACAGAGATACTATTACCAATGCTGATGGGTTCATTCTTGGCCAGTGGTGGCTTCATCTTCAAACCAGTTGGTATTGGCTCTCTGAGACATAGGGGAAGCTTCTGGAAGTTTCTCAAAGAAGCCACCCCTGTAGCCTCCTCTACCAAAATCTGATCATACAAATCCAATACACAGTACATTCATTTTTGATCTAATTAAGTTAAATCAAATTTCCAACTCTACAAACATGTATCACAACAGGCATGTTTATCAAATCTGAATCTCCTAAGTAACTGAACAGACCCACAAGTACTTCTCTGAAGCAGGTCTGGATCTGGTGGTTGAGGAAAGGTCTATAAGAGCTTTGCTCTTCCCCATGCACCTCCACTTGCTGTTTCCCCACTGCAACACTCGGAACTCACATGTTCTCCATATACTGCGCTTTTGTTAGCCAACACCTTAGCAGTGTCTGACATTTCCTGAGTAAAGGAAAAGATGTGGTACTGTTCACACTTCATCCTCTTTGTAGCTCTGTCAGACAGTGGAATGGTTCAGCTCTTTCATTCTGTTACATCCAGCCAGCCTTACTAGTGAACATCTGGCGACTGGAACACCGAGCTACCTTTTTGTCCTTGATCTCTTTAACTACATCATTAGAGAGCACTCCTCTCTAGTAATGACCTTGTTCATTTTCTTAACAGTTCTTTTTTCTTTCAGAAAATTTTTCCCTTCTCCATTACCCTCCAATTCCTCTAGATAAGGAATTAATTCTTCATTTTTTCTGGCTTTAATTCCTCCTTCAGGAAAATCGAGGAAGATTATTATTAACAACATAATAAATTACAATGAATCAGTAATACTTGATTTTAAATAATAATAAGACATCTTTCAGTAATTTCAAATGTCCAGTTGGTGCAAAGTATATTTTCTTTAGTTGTATTACAGAGTGAGGTTTCTGGCATTCTCTTGTCTCCAATCCAGTTTACTGTGATCTAAATATACTCTTCTATATGTTAATGTTTCCTAAAGGATCATCAAGATTCTTACTCTGTAATCTGCACTTCTCATGCACATCTTCTCTGTACTGCATGACCTCTACCCTTACCACCTGTGGTGATGGTTGTGTGGAAGGCAGTAGTAGCTGATTCTCCCACATAGGCAGAATCCTACAAGTTTGTGAGACTGTTGGGGACCATCTAATTTGGTGGCAAGTACATCATGACTGGTAGGCTATTTAAACTTGTTTTACTAATTTGATCTGAGAAATCTTAGTCTTTCATTTCTTTTCAAAAGTGATGCTAAATTATTTCTTTTAACTGTAAGAGGAAAAATGTTATCTCCTTTCTCTTAAGTTTTGTCATACATTGAAATAGGCTTCCAAACTCCTCCAATTTGAATTTGCAATCTGCCAAAAGATAGGTTACCAAATAAAAAATAAAATAATACTAAATTTTATGAAATTAATGGGTCATCTGGCTGAAGACTCAAAGCAGTGGGTTACATTTCCAAGAAAAATCTGAATTGCATGAAGGAAAACTAGCTCTTCTTAATGCAGGAATTCGATTTTCAGTTATGGATGTCTCGTTTTTTCAGCAATTCTAATATAAAGTGAAGTTTTAATATAAAGTGAAGTAAGATAAATAAAGCACCCTGCAAAGTCTATCAAGCATTTTCTATTCTAAAGGGTAAAAACTTCCTCAGAACTGGCCTTGAACAACAGAGATGAACTATGCTGCATGTCAAATAAAATGAAACACTTTGTTCTAATGTTATCCAGAAGACCCCATTGTTCCGTATGTTTTCATTTGAACACACTGAATTAACTTCTGCACACAGCAGTAAACATGTATAGCAACCATCCTTCACAGTTCCTATGCAACTGTAAAATACTGTAAATTGTATATATATATATATATATATGTAAATTGTATCTCAAAATAGTGTTTACTCTTGGAAGTAAGCTGTAATGATATTTTACTGCACACTATATGGCACATATTCTAATACTCATCTTTTGTTACTCTATAGTGTGGCAACAACACTTTAGGCAAGGTTTCTGTTTTAATGTGACCTTAAGCTAAGATCAAAGGAAAATTAGAACAAGCATGAAAAATACATGATGGATAATACATTTTTTATAAATTTACTGGACAGAAGATAAGCAAATATTTCAAAAATTGAGTACTTTTGAGGTCAAACAATGCCTTAATAAATTGGACAAAATTGCAGCCTATTTTTCTTATAAGTTTTCTTTCCAAGCTTCATCCAATATTCTTTCAGATTTCCTAAAACAGCCCAGTACCCATTAGTTTTTTTCCCTACTAAGGGTTGATAGATTTAATGATTTATTATTGCAGCTTTTTTTTATCACAGACTGCTGTGCAATGACAAGCATCAGTCTAGAGTGCAGTGTGAAGGTTCATATTCTTACTTTTTCTAGAAACAAAGTGGGGAAAGAAAATTAAGTTTGCTTTTTGTCAGCAAAATATATTTATGGTTTCAACTTTATACATCCATCTGAACTTTAGCTTGATAAGTTATTCTGTCTGTGTCTTTGTCCGCATAAGATTATAAATCTTAAATCTGCTGGGTTTGGCTTTCTAATAACAATTTAGCTAAGAACAAAAAAAATCTTTTAATGTTCCCCCCCAAAATTTTAACAGGCCCAAGTCAAGTGTTCATTTAAGCTACACTATAATTTCTTTTTTTTTCTGATGCTAAGTCTTGAAATATAAATATTGTCTGTCTCTTACAAGAAAGAATCTGGATAATCCAATTTTCTAATATATCCTAGAATTGTAATCCATACTTCATTTTTATGGTGACATTTATGATGCTAGTTTTCATCTCACCGCAGTGCATCTCATGGTCGAAAAAAACCAAAGAAACCAACAACAACCCAAAGAAAGAAATCACCCATTAAGATAAAGGAGCAAAGCATTTATTACATTAATTCAATTACATACGGAAGCAAGTTAAAAATACTTGAGCACACTTCTTCAACGGGACCTAGAACACTGAACAAACAAGTCACAAGGAGGAGTAAATCTACCATTATTTTCAAATTTACAGCATTTTTGAAAGATTTGTTTATTAACTCTGCTGGAGCCTTGCTCCACACTTGTCCATGGCCTAAACTCCCATTTCAGCCCAGTCCCTGACTGGGCGTGGACAGAGCACATCCTCCCTTTTCTACCTGCCAGGCTTGGTCAAGAAGGACCTTCCTTGCCCACCCCACAGGCAGGCCCTGCCTCAGCAATTTACTTATTATTTCAGGATTATCTTTAAAGACTGAAGTCATTGAAATCTCATTAAGATTTAACTTGCACATACCAGAAGCATTTACCATATGGATTTCTGGTTGATATACCAAATACAATTAACATGGGGACTTCTGACCGTGAGCACAGTTGTGGGAGTTGTATCATGAGTCAGAAATGAGACAAAAATGGACTGTGCAGCCCCCTTGTTTAAAAAAATTGACCTCCTGATTGTGCAACTATTCTGTCATAAAGCCTAATTTTAGCAGTGCCAGGGCTACCCAGGCAAAGAAGATCTTGTAAGATTTCTGGAATAAAATTCCTACAGGTAGAATCATAGAGTAGTTTAGGTTAGAAAAGACCCTGAAGTTCACTGAGTCCAGCTGTTAACCCAGCACTGCCAAGTCCACCACTAAACCATGTCCTCAAATGCCAAATCCACATATCTTTTAAATACCTCCAGTGATGGTGACTCACCATCCCTGGAGATTAGCATTAGTGACAAAAAGGTCTCTTGACATACTTTTTGCAGCTTGCCAAGTTTATTCACTCTACATCCCTCTCCATAACCTTGGTAAGAGGCAAACAAATGGAAAGTCAACAAAGGCAAAGTTTCTGCTGCGCAACAAATGGTTGTTTCTACTGTTCACCTCATTAGATCCCAGAAAGAGCTCTTTGGATCCACCGCAAAAACTTGTGTTTTAAATAGGTGAAGACCAGAATTATAGTACAGTTTTCACACTGTATTCCTTAGTGAATGTTGAGATAAGTATAAATAAAAAAATTAATAAGCCCAAACCATAAGAGGAATCAAATAATTCAAAATTTAAACCCTGAACTACTTTTAGTAGGTCTATAGGTTGGTTATGATCCAATTATTAAGGTTCTTTGGATTAATTAGGACATTAATCAAAGACGACTCATAGCACCTGCATGGCTGTTCAAATTGCAGATCGAAATGCCATGGTCAGTTCTAGCTGATTATTACATACAGTGGCTGGTCAGCTCAGTGTACTGCAAATTTATGAGCTAAAATATTGTCCAGGAACATAGTCATTGTCAGCCCCATCGCATGCAAATACCAAGAGCATAAATATCTTTATGGCCTTTTATTTGCAGTCTATAAAACCAAAAGAGCTTTATAACAGAAATGAAAATTAATTGCACAATTACCTTTTTCCTGGGTTGGTTCCAAGATAAAAACCAAAACAAACCCCCAACAAACAAGATAAAACAACCATATTTTTTCTGTTATATTCTTTATTGCCTTTCTCATAGCCAAGTAGGACAAACACAATAGATATAGCAAAACCTTTTCTTTCCAATCCATGTTATCCATTGTTACCATTGTCCTTTCTGAACATCACAGTTGAGATTTTTTCAGGTGACCTTATTTTTCTCGTGACAAAATTCACCTGAAGGCTGCAGCAAAGAATGTAAGTAATAGATGCATGGTTTACAGACTTCAATTTAATCTTTTAAAAGTCATAAGGTTTAGAGGCTTATACTGGCTGTGGTGGTTTCTTTCACCTTGAAAAAGTCGTTGTGTCCTCAAAATTTAATTTTCTTCACCTATCAAAAATAATCATAACTAAAAAAATCATATTTAATTGATATTGTGTCAGAAAGCAGCAAAGGAAAGCTGCTGCTCTCCTCTGAGAGCTGGTGTGGTGGAGACAGTGCCCACAGATATAGCCACAGAGCACAGAGAGCAGCAGAGCACAGCCAGTCCAGGGATTTCCTGGCACATCTGAGGTTATGTTGGGAAGTCAAATCCAAAGGTGCAGGCCTAGGCACACACATGGTTATATCATAGCTTATAGAACAACTAGAATTCAAGACAGCTCCTGAGCAGAGGTGAGGAGGCTGTGCCTGCTACAGCTTCTCACAAGTGAGATACAAGACCATACAGTGGCATCATTTATTTTCTTATGACTTTGTTGTTCTAAGTCCGTCTTTGCCAATATCTCCACCTTCTGTAGTTGTATTCAACAGAAGTAAAAATTAATGCATATTGAATATTTTCAGTGCCATAAATCACTGCACATTTTCACTGGTTTCTCTAATTGTGTTTGTTTTGGGAGATGCGCAGCTTACTTTGGCATCATGTGTATTATTAGGTTCTGCATGATACTGGAAAAGATGCTGGAAAATTTAGAAAGATGGCATTGCATATCTTCTACTTATTTGACCTAACAGATTACATTTGAAATATATACTGGATAATGTATTAATGTATTGACCAATTTGCGTGACCAGTTTTTGTGGAAAGAATGTCACACTGCACTTTGATAGTTTTATCTTGTACTAAAGGAATTACGTGCTTATTTTTCTTAGAATTTTGTGCATACACTTATTCTCTGGGGCTTTGTGTACCATTAAAAACAACAGCAAGATTATTAAACAAACCATTTTGAATTTTGTGGTTTAAAAATATCAAGTTATAACAAAAAGAAATAATTTCATCAACATAGTCTCTTGAATTCCTGGAAAATGTGTGAAATAAATAGGTACCCGGACTAATCTTAAGTAGTGATGTTAACATTTACCTTTACTGCTGAGATCAACAACAACACTACATTTATTGAAGCTTTTACATAGTTATTCTTAGGCACAGTGTAAACATCCTCCACACAGCTGTGGACAAAAGGTGAAGTAGACTGAGCAAAAAATACAGTAGAAAAAAATAGAGGCAATATTTTAACATGAATCATGACACTTCTATATGTATGAAATATGTAAAATATCATATGACATATATATAACATTGAATTTCCCATGAATAATGGAGAAACTTCTGGGGAGATCAACTGAACTTTCAGAAAAAAAAGGCAAGATTCACCCCGTTTGTGGATCCCTGTCACAAATGTTTGTCTCCAGTATACCAGGGTGTTAGAAATGGCACTAAATACCTGATATCCATGTGCCAGAGGTCACAGAACATGGTAACTGAGGTAAAGAAAAAAAAAAAAAATAAAGAACTTAAAATAATGAAAGTAAGCCGAAAAAACTTCCGTAGTGTTCAATGCTATTTTTGTATACAAGGATATCATTCATCGTTTTAGTCAGTTTTTACCTATAAAAAGGTTGCTTCTTTTATACCTTCCCTTGAGGTGTTCAGTGCTTGTCTGCTCATTTGTCAGAACACAGAGTTAGATGGAGCCCAGATCAGATCCAATGCAAACACTTATATTCAGGTCTTGTGTTCTGTTTTCACTCCTTGAGATGCATTTTCTAATTCCTTAGGCAAGCAAAAGATCTTATTTGCTATCAGGGAGGGCGTTAACAGAAGTAGTTCTTTATCTTTCTAGATGACAGCAGAAAAGACTGGAGGAAAATTCTTTGTGTGGGCTTGGAATCTGATACAGACAATATACCCCTACACTGAGTATCCAGCTGAAGACTGACATTAATCATGTCCAGTCTTATCTAAACTCAGCAAAATCTCTGGAAAGTCTCTCATGGATGTCTGCAACTAAAACAAGATTTAGTGCAGTGGGAACAAGAAGATACATAGAAAGACATGAGAAAAATACTCTTTTTTTGCTTCTTTTTCTGTTACAATTTGCCACACACTTTGAAATAATGTACCAGCATAAACTTTGTTATGTGTGTTGGGGAAAAGCAGAGAAGGATAAAGAATATAATCAGTCGTTCTAAAATGCCATATTATATTGCTCTAAGAATGTCCTTTATGTTGAAATATTGTCAGTTCCAAGCAGAAAATACTCTGGAATTTGAATCAGAATGATGCTCTAAGATATTTTCTGGTTCATTGCCCTGCAGTGTTGATAAATTGATATCTCCAAGACTAAATCATGAGATGCCTTGAGATATTCTGCACCTTTATGTCCACCAGCAACCTAGGAAGTGATAATCCCATCAGACTTCAAGTAGACTTACGCTCCACAGGTCTCATTCAATCATTTTTCTGTTGTGCTACATTCAGATGCTACTGAATTTATTTTCCAAGAGGCAGGGTCTCACATACCAACTGACTGGCTGTTTTCATTTACAGAAATAATTTGATTACCAATATGTCATCTCTCTATGTTCTACTACAATGCCCTGTAGATAATGAGAATATTTGTGGGGGAGAGTGACATGTATGTTTTATTAGTTTCTTCACATAAATATATGATATGATTAGTGGAAATGGACTAATGTATGCATATTTAAGGATAGCATATTTTCTATGATTCTCAAGTCTCCTTATTTTTTATTCCATATTACTCCATGAATGGTAACTGCATTCCTAGGAAACTATATATATATATACATATATATATATATATATATGTCTGTCTGTCTATCTATATCTATATCTATCTATGTATTTACGTATATATATACATATATATATTTCAGGTTCATCCACAAGAACAGCCTTTACTGTATTGTAGCATAATAAATTAGAAAGCCTTTGCTTTCAGAGTATGTCTTAATAGTAGCACGAAGCATGAAGTAATAAATTTTAGTTGCACAGCATCTTATTTTTATATTGAGAGCTTGACAAAATCAGCTACTTTTAGTTTAGTTACAATTTACTGTTTTGGAGCTTACAATCTGTAGCAGCATTCTTATTCTGGATCCTTCACCATATGCAAGCTCTTTCTGCATTTGACTCTCCCAGTCAAATAGTGTGATCGGCAAAGTCTGTTTTCATTCTGCTGAAATAAATAACCCAGGTATTCGTTTGCTTTCCTTGAATGCAGGTTGGTATGCTCAAACACTCGTATGAAAGAATCTCAAGGTGAATCACATCAAAATAGTTTGAAGTTTATTTATGTGAAACCAACATTTAGATGCGTAGATACCAGCATGAAATATTTTAGGTTGTCATAGAGATAGGACATATTTTAGCTATCATAGAAATTTTGACTTGTATTTCAGAATATTATCAAACATCAATGGTATTGTTGCGTTATTGAGCATGTAATTACTCAATACAGAAACTGAAGTTGCTGCTTCATATTTGTTAGATATTCTTCATTCAATATCTTGAGTAGATCAAATTTAGACAACTACTACAGGTCACCAATTGGTGTGAAGAATTGTGGTCATGTTGGTTTACTGATTTGGGGCCTTCTGGAGCTGCTACAGATATTGGCATGGGGAAATAAAGTGAAATGAACCTAAACCCCACAGGCTTGATTTTGCATATGAGTGCAGTCGGTTGGAGTTAGACTAAGATCACTCATGTGCATAAATTTAGGGAGATTTAACGCAGTTAGCAGCCCTGTAATTCACAAAGTAGCACAACACTCATCTGGTGGGAAAATATTAACTTTGTATCAAGATAAAAAGTGTTAGATTTAGATTTGTTCCTGGTGAAATTTATAGTCACAAAAAGCTGAAGATGTGCTAGGTGTTTTGTTCTGATGTCATGCACTGCATCATAAGGAACACAAGTTAGATACTGTTATGACAAAAGGTTCAGTACCTTCTTGCATCAGTCCCAATAGAGGTCATCCATTCCTAACTCAATATTAATTCTGTCTTGAAACAGGTAAGGTATATGTCCTCTCCCAGCATTACACTCATAGGTTTTCAAATCCACAAGAGATTCTGAAATATAAAACTATTGCACATACAGTTTTAGAACCTGTTTTCAATATCTAGGACAGTAATGTGTAGTGGGATTCAGTTTAAGATTCTGACATATAAACTGTCATCTCCTTTCTAGTGTCTAGAGGTAAGTTACATGACTTCAAAATCTAAAAGCTCCCATAACAGTCAGTGAAGAGACACACAGTTCTGTCAGGGAGCCATAGAGAAATGTTGAGTTGATTGATCACCAGATGTTTTCTTAAGTATGAGGAAAATCTTCTTAGCTGAATTGATTGAATTGACTAAGGAAGCAATTTGTTTGCCTAAGATAAATCTTTAAGGTGAAATAATATATTCTTCCTGGTCTTCAGGTACTACCTCAGAAAACCGTGAAGCTCCTTTTAGTCCTGTCTCCTACCTGCCAACTTCATGCAGGTATCTTTGGAGGGCTATAGTCACAAAAACCCTGATTACTATGGAAATTTAGACATTAACTCAGATGTTGACACCTACAACACAATTAGGTTACCTAGATATAGGTAATTTACAATATCTAATATATTTTAAAATGTAATACTTTTTTTGTCCTTCGGATATGACAAAAGACCTAAAAAAGATTGTACTCTTCTATGGAGGTTGATATGAGGCCAGATATGATGCTCTGAAAATTCTCAGGTGGCACTAGGTAATAATATCTAATCAATATAGTCATTCTCAGGTTTAGATGTCTTACATTTACATTTTGCTGTATCTATATCTTGTCATATCTGTAGAGCAACTGTATTACAGACTTGTAATGTACAGTAAAGTCACCTAATCATTTCAATATTGAGACAAGGTACGATGGTACAGACTAGAACACTGTTTCATTTATTAATCACACAAGTCTAAATAATATAGTAGGAGGAAGGAGGGAACACACTGACCACATAGTTGTGACCAAGGATAAACTATAACTGAAAACACAGCTTTGTATTTTGGAACCCTTCCAAGCATAAATATGACCTACTGAATAAATGGGCTCTGCAGTAACAGGACAAGACTTTCTCCACTCTTTTGTTACGTCCTTAGCTTGACAGATATCAGCTGACAGAGTCTTGTATGTCCATAATCAAATGTGATACTACGTATTAGAAAATTAGATATGCCAAGAGTGATGGAATTGCCATCATGACTGGATACGAATAAATGGTTAATGAGGTATATAACTGAGCAGACTAAGGCATCTTAGGATGGCAGCATGGAAGAAGAAGGAAAGACAGGTGGTAAAGAAGAGGACCTAAAATAATCTGACAGTATAACCTACTCCATTCTGATACCAGAGACACCAGTTGAAATGGCAAAGATACAAGTTTCACCTGGTTTGTAGTAATTATTCATTCATGTTCCACCCTATTGCCTGTTTACAACAAAGTACCCTAAATCAGAATATCTGATATGCTATAAAATTTTCCATTGTCAAAAACCAGTAAGTCCAGTTTTCTGAGAGTCTAGGCCATAACAGTGTCTGAGGGTGTGAGGCAGTACCAAGAAATATGGTACATCTTTGAGCATTTGATATAAAACTTCACCCAGAACAAATCTTTCACAAAAAAAAACAGGGTTGGAGTTTGTATTTTTACTGATTTATGACTCAGAATTCTAAGTGTAACAGAAAGCACCATAACATCTTAGGTGTGTGTATATTTACAAGTAAGCTAGTGTGTAGGTGGTTACAGAGCTTGCTTATTTTACTGCATAAGAGCTCAGCTGGCAAACTCACAAACAATAGATTTAGGTGATACCAGAAACTTCACAGGATAAAGAACTGCGTCCTTCTCAGGGAGTTACCTTCAAGTTACAGTACAACTTGACCGCTTGTTTACTTATGTAAAATCAAATGAGAAATTGGCACAGATGCAGAGCTAACGGTTGAGAAACAATATATTACAAGACTAAAGTTAATTCTCTTTAGAATTCAAGCAGGATAATTTTAAGCTTTTACATGTAGATGAATTGTTTGTAAATGCCTTTAATACAAGGATTTTTAAAATAAAAGAAGATGCATATGTTGTATAAAAGTTACACTAAATGTTTTTGGTTGTTCTCGCAATAAAGAGATAGCCTTTATCCCTAGGGTGGAAGGCATTGGCTCACAGAAAAATCAAAGACTTTGTTCTAAAAACTCTTCAATAAATTATAGAGGAAAAAGTGGGAAAATACAGACAATAGCCATATATCAAGCCATGTGCCATACAAACTCCCTGGAAGATCTCAATCCTATATACCCAAAATATGTGAAAAGTTTAACTGATCTGAAAGATAAAGAGTTGATGCATTAAAAAAAATAAAAAAAAATAAAAAGAGGAAAATATGGTCTTCAGTGATGTACTTATAGATTACTATTGAGAAAAAATTATATTCACAGGAAATAAGGCTATTCATAATATATCATTTCTATCCCAAGTGTATGTCCTTCTGTATTAGATAATTGATACATTTAACTTATGTATCCTTAACTTAACTCCTAATTAAAATACAATATCTGTTATTTGATTCTGACAACCAGAAATTTCGTCTTCTGTTCAGAATTGCAACTCAAGGGCAGAATGCAGTCCATTGCTCTGATTTTGCTGATGTTTAAGGTAATAGTGATTATATAGCTCGTACTGGAAACTGTTCCTGATTTTTTGATAGTATCAAAATAATATAGGAAAAATATTTTACAATTAGACAGTTCTCTTTTTATGGTTTTAGGAGTGCATATTTGAAAATTATTATGACTATTATATGTTTGTAACTTTATACTAACCAATTCAAAACTACTCAGGCAAAGTTCACACTGACTATTTAATTTGTAATTTCATTGTTCCTGTCAGTGGAGCTCGGCTCCTCTCAGGTTTAAATGCATAACTTCTAATCATCGAAAGTAGCAATTTTTCTTCAATAGTCTTATTTGTGTTTAATAGTGCATGCACTGAAATTGTACTCTTGATCAATTGAAAATAATTTACAAATGTTAAAAAAAATCAGAAAGTCTTTTGACCTAAAAAAATAGATGTAGTAAGTGGTTTATTTTTTTATTTTTTTTCCTTTTTTTTCTTTTTTCCTTCTTCCCCAACCTGTCCTCCTTTTTCCTTCCATCTAATTTTGTTAGGAAATAACTAATTATCTCAGTTCCCAAGAGAATTCTTTATGCTTCAGGGTCTGCATAGGTGATCTGCTTTCCTGTCACAGTTGTTCTTTGTAAAAACATTTCATATTTTGTGGAGAAGGGCTGGGGTTCAAAATATGCTGACTGCCATAGCTACCTGGTTATCAGGGAATTATCTTTTCCTCTTTTCAGACTGAGAAAAAAGGGTGATATTCTGAGTTACTTAATAGTAGCATTTATTTAGTATTTATTTAGCAAGGATACACACACAGAGTATTTATTTAGTAAACAAATAATAAAATATTTCAACAACTCTGACTGGTAATTCTTGTCCCAGAATATTAGTCTTTGACTTGTAGGCTTTTGTGGCAAAAGACAATTCAATTCTATTTCTGCCCTAACTGGTGTGCAATAAAGGGTCTTGACCCTGAATTTTTTGAAGAGCGTGTTTCAGTCCAGTTGTTCCCCACTGCAAGGGAAACAGCTTGTGTTTCATTTGAGGGAGTCATCAGGAAAAATTAGTTCTCCATACCGGTTCATTTCAGAGCAGAAGAAAGAGACAGACATTTACAGCCTGAGCATCCATGTTAATTTATAGAGAAGGTATCAGTGTCTCACAAACCTTATAATAGAGCCTAGGCTGATGAATGCCTGAATGATGGATGAATGTGGAATTCATTAAAAATTCTTGTGTTTCATACTCCGAACCTTAATACAACCACATTTACAACGCCAAGTAAACTGCTTATAAGAAATTAAGTTTTCCTTATTTTTTAAAATTGCAGATGATGCTACACTTGTCCAAAAATGCTACAAGGACCAAAGAACTGGACAAGATCTCCTTGGCCAGCCCTTACATGAAGTTATACCATTTTAATCCCTTGCATCTCTTTGTCATGACCCACTGAAAAATCAGGTAGTTACCTCACTTAAACTTTTTAGTTGGAAGGCTATTCCAGTATTTCATGCTCTGACAACTGTTAATTTGCTTCTAAGAATATTGTTTCGCCACAGATAAAGAGAGAACTATTAGTAAAATGCACTGGGCACCGCGAATGACAAGAAAACAACCCTCTGGCTGCTGCTTTTCTCATCAGGTATGCCAACTTCCAGCTTATCTCACCTTAAAAGTTTCTTTTATTGTATCACCCTAAAAGTCCTAGAAAACTCATGGGTTTATTTTTATGAATATTTGGAAGCAAAAGCAGATAAATCAAATATCTGAAGCATTTTCATAAAACTAATTGGGGGGAAGGTTTGTTGCTAGTTTTGATAATGTCTAATGTCATATCTGATCAAGAAAATTAATATTTTTATGTTAAAACATTGGAAAGTATTTTAAGCTAAAACTTCCATGTTTTCTGGATAGAAGGCTGTGAAGTTTCTTTTCCTGTGCTGAAGAAAACATACACAAGTAAAACAAGCTCTGTAGAATTTGGATCCAGTAAAGCTGCAGGGCTGGAACAACCTAGAACATGGACCAAGTATCAAATCCCTTAAAATAACTTGCTTGAAGTTAAAGACTGAGAAATATGGAAATATTTCTCTTTAATAAATTATATAAATTCAAGTTCAATTGTGTTTAACCTCGACAAATGGAAAACTCATATGATATTAATCTTTAGAGAAAGAATAATCTTTGACATCAATGAAAATGGAAAATTCACTATGGCAAATGAGAGTGTATGCTTCTGCTGTTGGTTTTACCAGAAAGGATGAGCCCTGTTTCTTCTGTTCTTTGAGGAGAGTGTTTTTGGCATGTGGCAGCCCAGTGAGACAGGGAGGATTACACCAGGGTAGATAATGTTGCAGCTTCTCAGGCCTTTCATACTCAGATTTGGCTGCAGATTCATAACATGCAAAGACACTGTAGTAGTCTGTGAACAACTGTATTCCACCATTTACCATTTTTAAAAAGTTTTTAAATACAAAAAACTGTTGTACATTTTCATTTTTATGCCACAAAAGACTGGAGATTAGGTTTGCTGTGTTACAGGCTTGAGAAAGTACAGAAATAGAAATGACAAAAATTGTTTTAGCTTATTTTTGGGAACAGCTATATTTCAGAGCTGGTGGTGCAAAAAGGGCATGCCTACTCTAACACATGCATAAAACATATTATATACTTCCTTTGCCATAGTATTATTATGACCTACTCTTATATTTGTTAGGGCTAGAAAAGACATAGTATGTCAGCACACCTGAAGGTACAAAAGTAAAATCTGCCTTTTGTTTTCCACAGTGGCAATATAATATTGCCATCATTGTTTTCTATTAATTTCCCTGTAAATCTAGGTATTGTCTTTTTTTTTGACTGACGGTCTGTACGTTAGGCAGATACTTTCATTGTGTTAACTAAATGGCATTTATTTCTTTCTC
Organism: Lichenostomus cassidix; assembly: GCF_008360975.1. Lineage (NCBI taxonomy): Eukaryota > Metazoa > Chordata > Aves > Passeriformes > Meliphagidae > Lichenostomus > Lichenostomus cassidix. Next base: position 26,700,592 of record NC_139480.1, on the reverse strand, counting down.
CTCAGAAGTTACAATGCACTTAGTTCAGCATTTATTCTGTTTATACATATGGTTGGAATTTTTCTGATGAAACCACGTATAATCTGACAGCGCTAATTCAATCAGCCAAATTTTAAGCACAAACACTATCATTGAGGCCCATGGGAGTTAAATAAATGTTTAATAAATATAATATCATCTACACATTTAAGTTCTCTGCCAAAATAGGACTTCTCTAATGCTTTAAAATTCACATTCCTATATTTATTATTTGAAAAATGTAAAGGATCATCACACTAGAATTCTAATTCAATATTCAGTCAAAGCAGTAATTTGGTTTTCTTTATTATTTTTATGTTACTTAGTTGTTGAGATTTTTTCATGCCTGAATCTTTGATATATGTGCATATATATACGTAGTAGTTTTTATCTCTTTTGATGGCAGCTATATTGTTTAATTCTATTAAGTCCAGTTTACCCACCTCCTATTGTTCTGAGTAGGAATATCACAATTACAAATTTGGAAGCAGATTTATTCCTATGCCTCTGTGTTTTCTTTTTATTCTTACTGTATAGTATATAATTTATGTTCCTTTTTCCATGGGGTTGGGGTTTTTATTTTCTGAAAAATACTTCCTTGGTGTGTCGCACTACACCACTTGCCATTGACAGACTCTGCAGTTGACAGACTCTACAAGGAAGAGTGAAGAAATTATTGATAATATAATCAAAATTATTATTAGTCCAGTTAAACTAATGCTAATACCGATAGGCTAAATTATATATTTATTACAGCCAATTGACACCAATAATACAGTTAATCATCCTAGTTTATTTTAATCTCACTCCTCCAGTGTGTTGCTAAAGAGAGATGCCAGTATCCACAAGTCCAAAAAGCATATGATAGTACTGGTAACTTTGCATGCCAACTTGCTTTTGCATCCACATGAGACTATTTTTACAAGCTTGCCAAAAATATCAGGTTATTTGCTGATTTTTCACTATGTCAATTATATTATGTAATCATTATTTATGGTATGTTAAACATTTCTTTATTGTCTTTCATCCCCTAAAGCTGGTTTTATCATCTGCTGACCATTTGCAATTAGTGTGTGGAGTTGAGGATCTGGGTCTGGCCTTTGAAGGACACTGTGGTTCCCATGGCTCCACTCATCTCTGCTACAATCCTTTTCTAGTGTCAGAGACAGCTTGTTCTGCTGCACACCATAGCTAAAAGTTGATTTTAGTTATGTTCTGGTTTTGGCTGGGATAGATTTAACTTTCTCCACCGTAGCTAGTATGGAGCTGTGTTTAGGATTTGTGCTGGAAACAATGTTGATAACACAGGGATGTTTGAGCTATTGCTGAGCAGAGTTTACACAGAGCCAAGGCCTTTTCCACTTCTCACCCCACCAGTGAGGAGGCTGGGTGTGCACAAAGGTGTTGGGAGAGGACACAGCCAGGACAGCTGACCCCAGCTGACCACAGGGATATCTCAGACCATCTGGCATCATGCTCATATCAGAAGGAGAGGGGGAGGACGCTTGGGGGTGATGAGGTTTTTTTGCTGAAGTCACCCTTACACGTGATGGAGCCCTGCTTTTCTGGGGATGGCTGAACACTGGCCTGCCCACAGAAGATAGTGAACAAACCCCTTGTCTTACTTTGCCTGTGTGCATGGCCTTTCCTTTACCTATTATACTGTGTTTATCTCAGCCACAAGTCTTCTCACTTTGACCCTTTTAATTCTTTTTCCTGTCCCACCAGAGGACTGAGTTGCTGCATGGGGCTGAAGTGCTGGCTGGGGTTAGACTGCAACAATCCATTATTTATGTAAATATATCAACACTATGGTAACAGAAGCCATCACCTCACACCACTGGGCAAAGATGATTTACAACTAAACTAAATATCTAATGGCCATCTGGTCATACTCCAAGTGGACCAAGGAAGTGCAGAAAAAGCCTGACATATCCTGAGGCTTTTGCTGTTCTTGCAAAGACTGTGTCCTCTTACCAGCCTTTGCAAGGCCATATTTATGGAATTAATTCAGGCTGCAGATGTTTCTAGAGCTTTCTGAGGTTGTTTTCAAGATCAAAATTCCCTTTGGTATATGGGGAGTATGTTATGGTATTCAGTTCAATTATTATATTTTGATTAGATTGGTTTTGATTTCAGGATATTATAAAATAATTTTCTCATATTTTTATTCCAGTTTTTAGAACCTTCATACAAATTTGGCCACAGTCCTGGAGTAGTTAATACAGTTCTCTATAAAACTCACATTTAATTTTTGTTTCTACTTGGATTTAATAGTAAACCCACTACCGGTTCTAAGGCTCTTAAATATTATGCTGACGGCTGCCAATTTTGGTCCTAGGAACATATCTGCATAGCAGGTAGAGAGATGTCTTGGCTTCTTTTGGCCAAAAGAAAATTCAAACTGACTCCTTAGGCTGTAAAAACAATTAAAAGATCTTATGTCTTCCTTGGACATGATTACACTCTAGAAAGGCTGAAAGACCTCTCCGATAGAAGAGGAAATTAAAATAGGCCCAAGAGATGCATGGAATCAGAATAAACCTAGTACACTATGTAGGAAATGCATTGAGAAAAAAAAGTATCATAAGAGTTTAGAAGACAATTTTGAAATAAGCTCCTGAAGGAACCTAAAAGTAAAAATAGATTTCTAAGTCTGTAACACAATGTAATTCAATTATACAAAAGATAAAAAACAAAAAAAAAGAAAGTTTTACCAGAAGTCCATGCTTCTGTACTGAGTTTGCATGGACAGGTTTTCGTACAGGGAGGCTACAGGGGTGGCTTCTCTGAGAAGCTGCCAGATGTTTTCCCCATGTCCAAGAGAGCCAGTGCCAGCCAGCTTCCTGTCAGACCCACCACTGGCCAAGGCCAAGCCCATCAGTGACTGTAGTAGTGCCTCTGGCATAATGGATTTAAGGGGAAAAGTTGCTTCACAACAGCAACTGCAGCTCAGAGAGAGGAGTGAGAATATGTGAGAGGAACAACTGTGCAGACAGCCAGGTCAGTGAAGAAGGAGAGGGAGGAGGTACTCCAGGCACAGGAGCAGAGGTTCCCCTGCAACCCATAGGGAAGTCCATGGTGAGTTGGCAGCCACTCTGCAGCTCATGGATGTGCTCGTTGGAAGACAGGTCCACCTGCAGCCCCTGGAGGTCCATGTTGAGCAGGTGGATGCTTGAATGAGACTGTGACCCCACTGGAAGCCTGTGCTAGAGCAGGCCTCTGACAGGACCTGTGGTCCCATGGGGGAGCCCAAGCTCCATCCACCGCAGTGGCTTTGGATTTTAATGGACTCCTTTACTGCCACAAAGTTCAGTATGAGGAATTGTGCTTTTTGATGAGGCCACCACTATGCTGGGATCATCCTTGTGGCTTGTGCCTATGGGTGCAGCAGCCTTGTTCTTGCTGCTGCATGATATTTGGTATCTGTATCAACCTGAGACTGTGAAAATGGATTAAACAGAAGAACTGGGAATCATCCTGAAGTGACCAACTAGTGTTTTTGAGGAGCAAGCCTTCTCAGAAATAGAATCTAGGATTTTTTACATCTCTCTAGACACTGATTCCCATGTGTGCCTACAGTGATAAGCTTTATGTTCTCTTTGCCCACTCAAGTAGGCAATTGCATCAGTAACTGGATGAGTATGTAGGTTGGTCATGTTATGGGATTTTAGAGATGTTTTGTTTTGCTTCAAGTGAATTCTTTCATAGATGACTGGACTGAGGAACTTTTATATCCTTGAAGCTTGCTTATCTTTTCTGCCAAAATTTGTTCCAAAAATTAATCTAGTTTTGCAATCCCATTTATTTCTTATGATCACAGGAGGATGCACAGCAGTAAGTGAGAAGGTCCTGCTGCCAGCAGTGTCTCTTGCAGAGGAGAGACTCTCAAGTGTTCAATCTATATTCATCTGTTACTATGAACAGATTCATTTTATTATGGTAAGTTCTCATCTTGTTTAAACAAGACATTTCTGTGAAAAGGTAACATGAATATGATAACTTCATGATCTTTTCAAAGAGGTATTCCTTAAGGCTAAGGGCTGGAAGCAAAAGTACTAGATGTAAATTAAAGAAACAAAAAAGAGTAGCTCTCCTATATTTATATCATAATGAAACCTTAAATGTGTGAGGTTTTCTTCCTCTGGTACTGTCACTGATAGATGTTTCTAAAGATAGAAATTTCTAAAGATCAGTTTAATCAAAACACAGAGAGTTTGTGGATGCCTTTAACCTTAATGCAATTTCAATTTGACAGCATTTCACAAGTCTGTCAGTCACATCTATTCAGAAAAATTCAGAATACAATGTTTTAGAGAAAAAATAAATAGTTTAAAGAGCAACTTCACAATTAAAGTTATTGGAAGCTTTGGCTTACCTGAACAGTTTGTGTTTATATATGTTTATCTATTGATTAAGGGGGAGATTATTTTCATACAATTTTTTTAACCTTTTGTAATAGATCCCTTTTTTCCCCAAACATTGTCAGGGTGAACTTTCTAAAGAACCAGCATAGTCACCCGCCTGAATTAAAGGACTAGTTTTCCAGTACTGACAAGTGTTTCCATATGTAAACACACCAACAGACAAACCAACAAGTCTTTTCTTGCAAAAATCTGCAAATACTAGAGTTTGTGTTAAAATTTAAGGTAAAAAATCTTACATGTATGGTCACTGATAGCTCAATATGTGTGAACATCTCAGTTTAAATGAGGGAGAAATGCAGAAGGTTTACTTTCCACAAGACTTCTTTGTTTTTCAACATATGCACTTTAGTCATTTGTTCTACTTTAACAATGCTGTTTCATTTTTAGGGAATGCAAAAACCTGTTATGTCCATAGGTTTTGAAAGTGGACTTTCTGTTCTGCAGCTGGGACAGTTGCACATTCTTGTAAGCAATGAAGGTTGCATTTAAATTAAGACTTTTTATCTGATTGGTAAATTTCTTTAAAGTTACTTTTATATATGTCTGGTGCTGTGGATTTTTTTCTAATTATGGCCATGCCCTTTCTCAAATCAGAAGAAATGAAGGAAAAAACAGATAATTTTGCATTATTTTGAGGGAGAGTTTTATGAAAGCATCTGTATTACAAGTGTGAGATAAAAAAATATGCAAGATTCTAACAAAGAGAGCATACAATGTTTTAAAAGCTCTTTTCTAAAAGGTGCCTCTATTAAAATCTGTTTTTTGAGAAAAATGAGGGCTTTTTGTTTTCTGTGTTCTTGTTTGACGTTTTGGATACAAAAAGGTAGCAGAATCATGACACTAATTGCAAGTTATTTTTGCATTCATACTTGAAAGACATGCTGATATTGTGAATATAACAGTATTAAGTTTCATTATGAAATTACTATGACAATTAAAGTCAGCTGTGAAACACTAGTTCAAGAGTAACTGTCTCACTTTAAAATAATATCATTAGTCCTTGTCATGCAGTGAAATGTAATTAATGTAAACTTAATTTGCATATCCCTGCATATTTATTTTCTTTCTTTAATCTTGTAATCACCACAAGTAATTTTTCAAAAAGGTGACCTTAATAAGTAATGAACATTTTTCTTAAACTCGACCTAACAATTGTTAGTTTTAATTACTAGTGTTCCTGTAAACAAAGAAAAACTCAGTTCTAAAAAAAAGGTGCTCAAAACCCAGAAAACCTAAAGATAATGGTAAAAAGTGCATTATTTCATTTGGAAGAGTTGATATAATAGTAAAAACATTAAAATTTAACATTAAAAACAGTAAAATTACATATGCATATGCTGCCATAGAGTTCACCCCAACTGTGAATATCCTTAAATGATTCTTGTTGACCAACAACTACTATCATGCTTCCTTAGATATTTTTTCTAATCAGGCAGAAAACTCAGAGTTTGGTGTTAATTATTTGTATTAGACATATGGGCCAATTTATCTTCCTTCTTCCATATTAATTATTCACAACCATGTTTCTCAAGTATAGTACTCAAAGACTATTTTCTGTAGAGAGTGGTGAATAGCATGTTCACAAAATACGGATTGTGGATGTATTTTAAAGATAAAATTACAATTCTGTTCTAATTTCCATGGGTAAAAATTCATAGAAAAGAAAAGTCTTCTTGCATCAGTGAATAGAAGACAAAACAACTGAAGCAATTGGGACACACTAGGAATTCTCTGAAACACAAAGAATTTCCAGGGCCTGAAAAGCCCAGAATTGAAAGTATAAATATTTAAGTTGTTGAATTAACTATTCATTTTATTTGAATATTCTGTCATTGCTATAGAAAATTATTCTCATTGGCACATCTTCCTTTCAACAGCCCATTTGCTAGAATATTCACAGGGAGGCAAACATAAAGCTGTCAGTACAAGTGAAAGGATTCATTTAACAGTGAATATTCACAGGAAATTATTTGCTCGGCTAGCAGAAATAACTGTGTAGCTAGAATAATTATTGGATATCTGAATAACATAGTTTTAGCCAAGACCCAAATGCTTTTCTGTGCAAAAAAGAATCATATGGCTCGGGATATTTTAAATGAGCTTTTGATACTTCTTGAGTCATATTTTCATATATGTGCCTCCATTCCTAAACTAAATGAAAAATCTACTGTCTGGATCTGATTCTTGTCTGACATACATCAATTAATCAGTGTAATAGGGTATAATCACAAGTAGCTTCTAATGTTGACATGACTACTGGGTACTGTGTTTCTGTGAGAACTGATCTCTCATTAATAAGCTGGGAGCTTTGGAACCAAATGCAGAGGTCATAAATTTATACTAGAGTAATATTTTTTTTAAATTTGTGATGTGATACATAATGACAATAATTTGCTAATGAAAAACTAGATTTAACAACATGCTTCATCATACTCATAATCAGAGTAAATCAGATGTTATTTTGGACTTTCCAAATTGCTACAAAAATTTTCTTTTTTAGTTGTTTTTTCCTCTAAAGATCTAGAATTTTTCTTTTACTCTTTCATGCTGTGGAATTGCAATTTAATGTTCTAAGGTTATTTTATCCTCCTGTAATTCTCCATCCAAATTGCAGGACTATTCTAAGGTTGTTTTAACTTGTTTAGGCAGAATTATAGAGTAAGACACAATTATTAAATATTAACATGTACTCTGCAACAGCCTTAGACGATTTCTTAACGCAATTAATTGTAGTGTTACAAACAGAAGTTTTTAAATGGGCTGGCTCAAATGATTTTAATGGAAAAGTAATATGCAACTGCTTCCATGTGCTAGAATAAGACTTTAGAATCATGTTATTCAATTCAGAACATGAAATTAAGAAATGTAAGGTTTCCTTTTATCTCCTGTCTTTCAAAATTTCATTTTATAAGTTTGTCAGTAAATATTTTACCATTTTTACAGAACCTATTTACCTACATGAAAAATAGTTCTTAGCAGCTAATATTACTGGTAGTTCATGTTTCAAAAGCACCAAAACTAAAGCTTAAATGGAGTAACGTTCTCCCACACTTCCTGCTGGCTTGATGTAACAGATATCACTAAATTACAGACAAGTAAAGACTCACCCACAGAATTTCCCATTACCTTGACACTTCTGCTACCACTTTCAGTGTTTCCCATGTTCTCTGAGTTTTTAAATCAGGACTTGATATTTTCTAGAAGTAGGCCTTAAACGGACGACGCTTCAAAGGAAAAAATCCTGGTATTAGGGCATACGGCCTGTGTTATTCAAGAAAGCATAGTCTAGAAAACAAAACCAGTTTTATTTAGTTAGAAATTAGGTAAGTTAATTCTGAACTTGAAATATGTTAATCTGAAATTCTTTGAAGATGCTGTTTCACACTGTTTTACATAATCATATTAAGCTAACATTTACATGAAATTGACTGTGTTTAAATGTCCTATCAAAAAGTAGCCTGAATAAAGCTAGTAGCTCTTTGCGTCTTAACTTCTATAGCTTTTAAATTTTACTCAAGAAATTTTGCATCTGGCATGCCTTTTACTCATTTTTTGTAGCATCAGTTATGCCTTTGCCTTACATTGTCTCACACCAATTGGCCTGCAGTATTGAATCCATGAAGATCAAGCATCTGAGCTTCATCTGAGCTATACATCACTTTGTATGGCTACTGCAGAGTAAGAACAAAAGAGAGAAAGTACAGTACATGTTGTAGTCATTTAAGCAAAACACATATGTAAACAATGTTATTTCAAATCTCAAGCTCAAATTTCCCATGTTAGTAGATAGGAGTTTGAACCTGACAGTTCTTGTCTAAAAATTCAGGTATATCTTCATCACTGGTTTTAGGGAGATTAACAGGATTTGTTCTGTCCCTTCTTTGGATGAACATGTGTCAATGTAGATACAGGACAACAATTTTTTTTTCTCACAATACATTATGTATGCAATGATTTCTCATTCCTAATGGTTTTCATTCTGTGGAAATTTTAGTGGATTCAATAGAAAAGAAATATTTCCAAGAAACTCAGATATGATTTAGGAGGGCATTGGATAAAAAAATAGCACGAGCTGAGTTTAAAAAATGTATATTAAGATATCATTTATCACTTCCCTTGTTCTTCATTTTACGCTGTATCTGCTATGCTACAATCATATCGCTATTCCTGGTTGTGACCATGTTCCTGCATTCTTAATGGTATATCAACATTTGTTTGCATTTTCACGCAGATATTTTTGGGTGATTAATTTGGGTGTCAAAAATCAGACTGCTGTCTTCCAGATACTATTCTGATAAGATTAACTGTGTCATTATCCACAGGTATGAGGTATTTCAATTCTAGCCTGTTGCTCAGTCTTGATAATTAAGTTGTCACTCCTTTAAGCAATTTATTACAATATGGTATGCAATTGTTTTATTATACATGAAAGCCTGTAACAGGCAGGGTCCCATCAGTGGTTTGCAACTTGATTATGTGCATGACTGTCAAAAAGAAAATAAAATGAATGTCACTAAGAAAAAGAATGGAAAGAAAAAGTTAGAAAACAATGATGTATAGCATTTCAAGGGGCTTTTAAAATATTTTCTCAGAATTATAATATCTCCAGCTAATATAATTACAGAGATTTGTTAATTCACATCTGAGCAGTTCATTCTACATGGCAATTGTGAAATTAATAAATTAAGATGTATTGAGTAAATAATGAATAATAGAATATTGAAAAACGCATCTATTTGTAGTGAGTAAGACTACATTCTTTCAGCTAATAACTCGTGACAGTAGGACAAAAATGAAGGAGAGTTTTCATGACAGAAACCTCTGTCTGAACATGCTGAATTCAAGAATTTAAGATTGTCTTTTTTAGCAAAAATGTGGGCAAAGAAAACTTTGTGTCCAATCACTTGTCCAAATGCACATTCAATTACATTTCAAATACAGTGTCATCTTCCTCAACTTCTTTTCTCTGTGGTATTTTAGCACAATCAGTGCATTTTTCTAAGCATCCTTCTGGAAGAACATTTTATAGGTGCCTCTTTCAGAGATTTTTTGCAGAGATGCATGTTGTCACTGTTACAGTCAAAATGTTAGCCACTTCAGTATTAATAACCTCTTTACCTTCTAAAGTTTTGTTCAAGTGTATTTTTGGTTGAGTGGGTGGGTGAGTCAGTAGGTGACTGCAAATAATTTTTTATTCCAAGAAACTTTAAAGAATTTTTTATTAGGAATTCAAAGAAAATCACTGTTTAATGGATTGCATCAACTCCTGCCACAAAGGCAAATGTGTGTATGATCATTTGTTTCCTCTGTTTTCTGGCACTATCACCCACATAATGGGTCACATTTTTTACATCATTTAATCATTTACATCACTACAGGAGCTGGTCTCTATCCTACATAGTGGCTTCCAGCACTTGCACAGCTTTCCAATAAAACTGAATATCAAGGATGAAGCATTTGAAATGTACATTTCTTCAGTGATCCAAGACTCCACTACAAGACTCCACTACTTCTACTCGAAATAGTAACATATGTTTTGAATATTTGGTACAAAAAATATAAGTATTTGTACATGTCCCACTGTGTATATGTATAATATAGATAAAGACACAAAAGTCACCTAGAGCTGTGCCCTTTGGATGACCTCCTGATTCTGGAAAGGCTTTTAAATCTGCAAGTAGTCATATAAAACTAGAGCTAAGTAGCAAATGCATTAGAAGAGAATATGAATGCATTAAAAAACATGCAATTTGAAAATACAATATGAAAAGAAGCCAGGAATAAAAAGAAAACTACCTTGACACCAAACAAAGTAACAAATCTAGTTCCATATCCACATTAGAACTGAGAAGAAGACAGAACTAAGAGAACTAAGAACTATCAGAACAAATCTAAGAAGCTTAGTCCTATTATTTGTTTGAGGGGAAACATAATAGTAAACATAATGGGTGGTGCAGGGAAAGCTGAAGTAGTCAATGCTGTCTCGCTTCACTCTTCCCAAAAAGAAAAAAAAAAAATTAATTATGACCAGACACTAAGGAAAATTAACTTTAACATAGAGACAGACACAGGCAGAATGTGTAAAAAAATAGCTTTAAAAGTGTACATAGATCAGATGCCTTCAAACCCACAGGCTCAGATAAAATTCTCCCCAAGGTACTTAAGGAACTAGCTAATACAATCTTGTAATCATTAGTCATTCCCTTAGACAAACTACTGAGCATGAGAAAAGTCCCAGGGTATTGAAGAAAGCCAAACACAGTATTTATTCTTAAAAGGAAGGTGAAAAGAACCAGAAAGTTATAGGTATCAATCTGATTTCAGTACATAGAAAGGGTCTGATTTTCTTTTTAGAGCAAACATTTTGCAAACTCTTAGGAGATAATAAGATCTGAAAAACACAGCCAGCGTCCTTACGTCAATCATGATGTAATTTCCTTCTTTGTCAGAATGGATGCTTTAACAGACAATGAGAAATAGTACAATTTATTTCTTACATGAAGGTTACATAGGATATTCTTATAAGAAAATGAGGGAAATGCAGTTTAAATTAAAAGGAACTACTTTTTCTGAAAAGAAAAGCAGGGTTTTTATTTTCAATTCTTTATCTAAAAGCAGATTAATCTAAAAGGACTCTTATATGGGCTGTTTCAGTGTGATGTGATTTTATACCATACACACGCTAACTTGAATAAGAGACTATGTGCACCTCAAAATAGGAGAAATCAAAAATATCCTTGGGGTGAGGACCAGACTTCAGGATGATCTTTGCAAAATGGAGCTATAGCAAAAATCAGCAGGAGGAAATTCAATTAAGAAAACTGCAAAGTACCATTCCCAGGAAGAAAGAAATCAGTCATCAGTGCAGCATAGAGGCAAACTGGCTATAGGCCATCAAATGGACACAAAGGTTCACTAGGATAAAGCTAATTGGACTCAAGGCTATCACACAATTTCAGAATGATTCTCCAAGAAGTATTCAGTATAAAACTCAAGAAATTATTGCCCTCTGTAATAGGAAAGCTTCGCTGAAATAATATATCCAATTTTGGGAGTGACACTGATGCAGACAGACCAGAGACACTATAAAGCAGAAAAAGGTATTTAGGCACTATGATCTAAGATTTGTTTTGTCCAGATTCTTAAATTCTAAAATAAGCGACTGTGTAAGAGGACTTGATAATTGTCTTTTGGATTTTTATAGGTTACAATCAAGTGTTTTGCATGTCTACTAAAGCAAGGACAAAAGTATAATCTCTTTGGTTAGCAGCAAAGAGATACTGCTGGATGTCACAAAAAAAAAAAAATTCTAATACTGTGACAAGCATTGGAATTGTCCGTCCAGGGGAAATTTTGGAAATTTACGTCTTTGGAGATTTTTAGCAGACATATAAGGGATATGAGAACATAGAAATAGCTGAAGCAGGTTAGTCCACAGAAACAGCTGTCCAGAACTCCAGGGGAGACAGCCAAATGGTCTTTCTGAAGTGAATGGGGCAGTTTTTCATGCAGTCCTGGAGAGATGGGAGTAAGTTACTGTGGGGCAGTGGATATGAGTGACTCCCCTGGAATACACACTGAACTTCCAAATTTTTTTGACTGGGAGAAAAATAAACCAGGGCCATTTTACTTGTGTATGACAGTATCTGGATTTTTCCTCTGAATTTTTCTTGCAAACCCCTTTAACATTTTTTGCTTGCACAGCGTCCAGTACAACACTTCTCACAGCCTTATGTGAACCATGTCCTAATGATCATTTTAAGCCATCTGCCTGGCACCTCCATTTAACACCCATAGCTTCTTCTCCTGAAAGATGAAATTAAGTATATTTCTCTGTTCACTGCTCCAGTGCCACTCTCAGTCCTCTCTAACATCTTCCCACAGTCATATCTTTAGCCAGAAAATGAAAAGTCCTTTTTGATAAATGTTTGCAAGGGATAGTCTAAGTTACAGTGAAACTTGTCATGGGCAGAGGATTAGACTAGATGGATGAGCTACTTGAAACCCTTTTAAACATCATGAAACAGGGTCATCACCTTCATGATTCTTCCTATTGTTGAAATTTCATGCATATTCTCTTTACTGCAATCCAAACAATCTCTTAACTAGAATATAAATAACATGTTTACCAGAATGTGATTAAAAAAACTGAAGTGTTACAGGGAAGCAAAACGGTGTAAATGTCACACAAATGCCTATATTTTATATATAACTGAAAATTGGAAATTTTTTACAGTCATATAGTTTTCTGTTCTGCAGAAAATAACCTAAGTTTGAAATACGAATTTTGTGATAAGTCAACAAAAAATAATTTCAAAAAGTATTTTTGAGAGATAATAAAAAATCTGTTCTAATTTTTCCATCAGTATCTTGTTTAAAAGTTATCTTAAAAACAGTGAAATTTCAAATCAAGCTCCTATTCCATTAAAAAAATGTTACCAAATCTAAAGAAGTCATTTAAATTACCACCTACAAGCTGAATGGAAGCAAAGGATGTGTTTTACATGTAAAAATGAATATTCACCTTGTATTTCCTGTATATGGGTTTGCAGTTGCAATTGTTAATCTGAGGTTGCATATTCTTCATTGCTTAAGAAGGTATGTGACACTAGACCCTCTCTTTTTTTCCACGTTTTTTAATACCAAACTACAGGTTTTATATGCAATACATACAATTAATTTTAACATATATCATTAAAATAACCTTTATTCAATTATGTTAATGGATTTTGAACAGGCTTTGAACAGTGTAATGAATGTTTGGGGGATTTTTTGTCTTAGAAAGTGCAGAAAAAGCTAAAACATTAAAGTATGTGGCTAAGCAACAAAAATCCTCTATTTGCATTTACCCTGGAAAGAATTGGTCGTAGCTTGCATAGTGTAGATTTGACAATAATATTTAGTCTCACTGGTCTTAAAAAAGCCTTATGCATCACAGGTTTTCCTCTTGAAGAATATAATGTTAATAATCATTAAGCCTCAGAGAGACTTTCCCATGGCCTGTGAATCTTGTCATTGCAGAAAATGTCATAATGTTAGAGGCCTTTGGTTGGCAGACATGGAGAGAGGCACAGAAGCAAAACTTGTTAGTACTGTGTAATCAAAGCTGGGCTGTGGTGCTCTTCATACAGGCTTTGAAGCCTTATAAGTATGTATGGGCAAAGTGGTACTTAGAGAGAATGCTAAAGATAATGTGTTTCAATTATCATAGAGCACATAGGGGAGGTTAAGGCAGCATTGCAGGTCAGGCTATTCCTGTTTCCACACAAAATCAGGCAAATATAAAGGAAATATTCCCCTAAAAACAGATTTTCAAATAGTAACTATCTTCAGAAAAAAAGAGAAAAGCTTAATTTCTGTAAAAATAATTTTAAAATAATCTTTAAAAATTTTACAGGTTCTTTACCTTCCTAGAAGTAAAACATCAAAATTTCTCTCATGAAGTCTTTCACAGTGTCTCGGGTTAATGATGAAACTTTCTTTCTTCTGAGAGCGAAGGGCTCTGACACCCCCTCCCCTACTTACAACAGAGTTTCTTAGATGGAAGTGAAGAAAAAACTATTTATTTAACAAAACTACGCAGAGTGTCTTACAAGGCACAGGGGAAGGGGAAAAAACAAGGTGAAAGGTAGTTATTCAACTTGATTAAAAAGTCTTTTTTTCAGGCGCAGTTTCTCTCCTCCTCGCCCCCCACCCGGGGCCGGGTGGAGCTCTCTGGAGAGCTCTGCTGTCCTCTGGCCCTCCTGGGTCTCCGGGTGGCAAAGCAGATCGAAGAGAAGGGGTTCGAACGAGGAAAAAAGAAGAAGAATGGAAAAAAACGGGAACAGAGCTCACTCTGACCCCCGTCCAGCACGCAGTCTCTGCTGGGCGACGAATCCTCCCCCGGAGCGAGGCTTGGAGAAAATGTTTTTAAAACAACCCGCGTTTCTCTCTGCGGCTGGGTGCAGTTAAAGAGACAGGACCACACATTTTTACACATTTTTTTCTTTCTTGGGCATATAAGCCAACGATAGGGGATAAAGGATTATCATATCATCAATCTAAGACACACAGGTATGGATCTTGTTGTAATGGTGCTGATGTGTCATTACTTTGTTACATTTACTGCATGGTTTATTGTGCATATATGAGAGACGTCATCAGGCTTAAATTTTGCTGCTGAAAGTCTGAATTTGTTTTTACTAGGCCTATTCCTTTCCCTTTAGTAAAATCTTGATAGCTTTTTAATAAACAGACTATTAAAAAAAATTACTTAAGAAGTATTCAGGGCTAAGCACTTCTTACTCATTAGATTTTTAGTGGCACACCTATTTGCTAGCATATCAAATGGCAGTAAAAGGTAATTTACATGGATCCGCAATAAGATTTTTAAAACCCTGTTAGGAAAATATGTGCAGCAATTTTAATTGCTTTTATTGCTTTCATTATTTAAATTAAACATATAGATGTTTGTTTTTATTGGGAAGTTATATTCCTACAAACTGCGAATCCAGTTTTAAACACTTTTTCCATCTCACTAATTTTGTTTTAAGAAATTCAGTGGATTTGCCATTTATATTTTCTTTTAAGAAATTCTGTTCTCATTTATTGAAATCTCAGCTTTGAAACAATGTAAATGAGATCAGAATGTGACCCAGTGAAAATGGTTTGCCATCAAAGGATTCACACTTCAAGCTGTGTTATGTAGCTTTCCAAAAGTGACATCTGGCCTCTTGGCAGGTTCCCCAGGCAGCTGTGCTGGTGGCTTAGAAATTGCTGATGGGTCTGCCATATGCAGTACCTGCAGTTTGGCTGCTTCAGGCTTGCTCCAATTCATTGCCCTGCTGAATAAAATTTGCTTTGAATTATCTTCTAGTTGAAATTATTGGCATACAATTCCTTTTCTTTTTTTTTTTTTAATTCAATCAGAAATGTGGTCAAAAAAGAGAGATCCAAGTTCTGCTGTATTGGCTTAGGTACAGAAAACAGCTCTGTGATCTAAGAATATCACTGTGCTGCTGGCTGGTATTGAACAAATCCCCAGGAGGTGAACAACAGGTCTGTATAACTCACCTGTGCCCTTGACTGGGCATTCTGGGTGAGTCTATGGCCTGTACAGCTCTGGAGTGTCCTGGAATCTGTTAATTTTTTTCCCTAGGATAGAATTTGGTGTACATACTCATTATTTCATGGCAGTTTGAAAGTGGTGAGATGTCAATAAAACTGACAGTATTTACAAACATGGGTTGCATTCAGGGAATATTTGTCTGTTTCGTATGTTAATAAGATGAAAAATGGGACAAAAGTTCCAAAGACTGACAGAGGAGACCACAGAGAGAGAGCTTTGTGTTCTTTAGCAGGATGCTTTAATCAATTTGTTTTTCTTCTCTGTCTGCACATCTGTACACAGAAACATTGTTTAATGGCTGTGTTACTTTAGCACCTAGAGACCCATACTTCTAACAAGGTTTTAGTTGCGCTAAATTCTGTACTTTCATGGAGATTACTAACAACAGCAGTGCCTGGCACCAGTTTGCTTCATGTTAAGATTTTTCTCCCTCTCCTTGTCCAACTTAAGTGGTAGATACCATGGCCAGATTAGCACAACAGAGATACAAGGAGCAATGCCTGACCGCTTTGCAAATGTTCCCAATGTCAATGGTATAAACTCTGAAATAATCTTTCTAATCGTTCTTGAAATATTTTAATCATTATTACATATCCAGCAGTAGACATATTAAACACAAAACCACAGAAAGATATCTCTCTAAAAAAGTGTTTTAAAGTCAGCATGTAGTCAGATACACATTTTTTATGACTATCCTTAAAGCAGAATAACTAAGCACACGTGGCCAGCAAATAGCAAAATTTAGATAACATATAGATTATAAACTCCACCACTCTGAACGAGGGTGACAATACAGGCTATTGCAAGTAATCAATGCATTTTAATGCCTTCTGTGCATCTTGGGTGATGCATGGGGTGGGATGGGTTGACCCTGGCTGGTAGCTAAACCCCTGCTCAGTCACTCACTCACTGTCCCCTAGTGGGATGGGGGGAGAATTGGAAGGACAACAGCAAGAAAATTCGTGGGTTGAGAAAAAGACAGTTTAGCATGTAAAGGAGAAGAAAGAAAGAAAACAAAGAGATTGAAAGGTAATCACTCAATACCTCCCACCAACAGACTGATGCCCATCCACTCTCTGAGCAATGGAATAGCACAAATTTACAATGGGCAAATCATGCCTGACCAGTCTGATGGTTTGGTGGGATTCAAGGATTGAGAAAGGTAGAGAATATTTGACAATTTCAATTTTAGCTAGGCTTTCGACACAATCTGCTTATATTCTTGCAGTCAAGTTGGAGGGTTACAGTACAGATGGATGGAAAAGTAGATGGATGAAAAAGTGTGTGAGTGCTTGAACTCAGAATTCACTGATTAATGGAGTCTAATCTACCCAGAGGTAAGGTACTGCAAGAGTCTCTCTGGAACCTGCCCTGTTTAATGTCTTTGTCAATGATCTGGTGGAGATAAGAGTGTGCACACTTGTCAGGTCTAGAGATGGCAAGAAACTGCAGAGTGCAATTAATATGCTTGAGGGCAGGAGTGATATTCAGAGCTGTAGGGATAATCCAAGAGATCCATTTTGAAAATCAACAAAGACAAATTCAAAGTCCTGCATCAAATATGGACTAATCCCCCACAACAGTACAGGATGGGGATTGACTGACTAAGTGTACAGCAGCTCTTCTGAAAAGAACCTGGTGATCTTGATGAGCAGCAAACTGAAGGTGAGCCAGCAGCAAGCCTCAGCATCAGAGAGGCCAGCAGCCAGGCAGGCTGCACAAAGGGGAATATGGCCACTAGGCTGGGGGAGATGATCCCCTATGGCTTGGAACTTGCTGAAATGCATCTAGAGTTCTATGTCCACTTTTCTGTCCTCCAGTACATGAAAGGTGTTGATAACTTGAAGTGAGTTCAGCAGAGGGCCTCCAATGCAGAAGGGGCTTCAGCACCTGCCTGTTGAGGAGGTGCTGAGGGAGCTGGGCTTGGAAAAGAGGTTGCTTTGGGAGGGATGACATGGCAGCTGCCTTTCTAGTACCTATGGGGAGGTTAGCAAGAATCATATAATTCTTGCTGGCCTCCCCCTGAGAAGACAGGGGGTTGGTGCACAGCAGGATGATGAGGGGCAAGGGACATACTTTAAAACAAAAGTGGTTCTGACTGTAAAGAGTGACTGTTTCCACATCAGGACAGTTAGGTGGTGGAACAGGCTGCCTAAAGAAGTTGCACAGTCTTTGTCCTTGGATACTGCCAAGAAATGACTGGACAAAACTTGGACAGATCTGGAAACTAACCCTGTTTTCAGCAGGAAGTTGGACTTGAGATCTTCTGAGACTATTTCCAGCCCAAATTATGTGATGAAACTGCTAATCTACAGAGACTGTAACAACTAAAAAAACCACTGAAAGTTGCTGCGAAGAAAAGCAAAATAACCTGCAAGAGCTCTGTGGATTGGAAGATACTTCTTATTTTAATCTGTCTTAATTACCAAACCTGAGTTTTTAAAACCCTTTTCTCCCCACTTTTTTTGTTACACTAAAATTTACAGTTATATATTGAACATGCTTTTGATGGTTTTAGTGTGATCATTTCAAGAAATCACAGGTAGATCCACTTCAAGAAACTGAATATCACCAGGTTCTACTACATCTTAACAAAGGTATAAGTTAAATTATTTTTCACTCCTTTATGTCCGTAAATATCAACTACAGGGAGCTTGAGACTTCCTTTCTGCTCCTGACACTGTGTGGGGGAATAATTATCAGTACAATGTTCCTTGAGAAAATAGCTATGAGATTATCTCTAAAATAAACAATAGATAGAAGGGAGAACATGCTGTTTTCCTGAAACTGAGTGAATGGCAGAAGTTTTCTTGCAGTTTTACCAGTTCAATGCACATACCAATTATCCTACTAGTCTTGCCAGAAACAAAACTGTGCATCAGAGCAGGTTATTTTCCTTTATGAATGCAAGCAAACTATTTGTCTTACCTTTCACTTTCTGTGTAAGGTGTTCTGAGTATTTAAATAAAATTTTTCTATATGCAGGGTTTATATATTTTATTTATAGTGCAGTTTTCTTCCAATACAATACAGGAGATGAACAATGGTACTACATAACCTGATCACTTGTGATTACTGGAAAATTGGACCTAATGAATCTGACAGCTCCTGGCAGCATTATGCTCTGTGTTCTTGCTCACGTCAATGATATATGTGTTGCTTGCATGCCTAAAACTTAGTCTTCTTTCCTTAATTCATAGGCAAGCTATAAGACTAAGTTTTCTACTATATAAAGTGTGGCAATGTGGGGTTTTAGGATTCCATGTGCTCCTTTGTCCCTCTGCTTTGTATAACATTGGTTCATTTTAAAATACGCATTCTGCTGTACCCCGAAATCTATTGGTGGGTTCCCTATGCCTGTCTTCCCTTCAGACTCCCCAGGACTGGCTCTGGGGGAGACAGTCCCTCCCCTTCCTTTCCCTTTATAAGTCAATGTCCAGATCAACTCGAGGTCTTTGCATCTCTGGGCTGGCAGCCCTTGTCCTGTCCCAGCCTTTCCTCCCCACTTCTCCTCCCCTGCAACCCCCTTTTCCCCATTACCCCAAATAAACCTCCCTGCCAGAACAGAGATGGAGTCCAGTTCTTTCCTTCATCTCACTATATTCCTGCTGAATTGACATGGTTTGGAGACTGACACCATGCTGCAGAACTTCAGGGGCCGGGCGCACCAGATCCGGTGGGATTACACGGACCAGGGACCACGGACTGGGGGGGGGCCGGCTCGTGCAGCCCTCCCAGCCCGTGCCACATCAATAAAATATTTGTGGGGCCTGGCTGACATAGAGCTCATTTTTCCCATAGCAGCCAAAGCAGTGCTGTGTTTTGCACTGGTAGCTAGAAGTGTGCTGTCCTCAACATCTCCACACACACACCAGTAGGCTGGTGGTAGGCTGGATCTTGGTAGAGGACATAGCAAATACAGTTAAACCAAACAGACCTAAGGCTTATTCCATACCACATGATGGCTGCTTGCCCATACAAGCTCAGAGAAAGGAGGAGGAAAGGAGGCATTTGTTATTACAATGTTTATCTGCCAGAGCAACCACTATGCATTCTGAAGTCCCATGCATGCATTTAAATAATAACATAACACAAATATATCCATTTTAAATATGTAAGTAACTGCACATTGTGGATAAACTTTCATATAACAATTTTTCCTGTATGCTATAAGCTCTGATATCATGTAGCAGTTATTCAGCACCTGAATATGTTATGTTATATATCACTTTATCTAGTGATTTGGAAAATAGTGAGATACTATACTATTTTGAATTATTTATTAGTAATAATGGTTATGAAAAAATTCTAATCTAAATATGTATGCTCATTATTAATCCATAGCGCATGTAAGAGATTTTCCCCCTGTATTTAATGCACTCCTGTTCAAGATAATAGGTTTAGGTTTTACTGGAGTTCCCTTACATAACCTCAGTCATGTAACTGGGCATCTAGTCTGAGTAGTCAAAAAGGCTCAATCTGCAGTAACTGGAGGAGAGAGGAAGAAAATAAATTGTAATTTAATTTAATTATTTATCAGTATTTATAATGCTTAAGTTTTTGTTGCACAACTGAATCTAAATCAAAGTGTGATTGAATAAGAAATATTGGGCAAATACCAGAAAGCTTATAATTTATGTGTCAGATAACATACTATTAATAAAGAATACATGTGAATAGACTGAAAAAAAAAAGATTGGGAATAACAAGTAAGAATGTGAAATTAAAATAAAACAAAACAAAATGAAACAAAGAATTAGAAAGAAATCCAAAATCTTACTTAATTATTATCAGAAAGTGCTGGACAGATCCTGATGCCAGCAGGCCTACAAGCTGGTGACACCAAGGTGCTCAGTCCTTCAGTACAGGATGCCACCATCCCACCACCCCTGTTCTTGCCTACATAAGTGAGTCCCTCTCATGTGTGATGGTCAGAACAACAGGCGAGTTTTCCTTCATTTAGGCTTCAGTTATCAAGGGCAGGGCAGTCCAGCAGATTCTCCAAAGAGCACCAGCCACATGTTTTTGATAGGACCCTGCTTTTCACCCTTCTTTTCTTCTCGCCATTGGTTCCTGGGTTTACATCTGTTCCAAACTTTGATATTTCTGTTCCCAGTAATGATGTTCCCCACAATGACATCACTGATACTGTTAACTAGATTGAGTTGGTCTTGCAAGATTTTACTCTTCGAAAAAATGCAGCTTTTTTTCCAATTATCCAAAAGTTCAGCCACATAAATCTCCTCTAAATCAGCCCAGTAGTTATTCAGATCCTTTTCAGTTGCTTTAATCTTGGGTCTAGTCCTAGTCATTGTCCTGGACATTTTCTTGCAGCTGTGACAATTACTAGGAGAAGAGAAAATACCTTCAAATATACCTTGAGGATGCTTAAGATCAGCTCTGGCACTGCCATTAATTTCAACAAGTTATGTCTCTTCCATACATAATGTTATCCTGGAAGCAACAAACAGTCGCAACAAGGGATGACAGTCATCAAGCCTAGATGGAGAAGTAGTTTATATAGTGTTCAAACAGAGTCTCATATTATATCATAAGTCACACCCAGAGCTGAAAAGGCATTGATTCTTCAGATAAGACCTTGTCTTTCTTAGGACTACCTTAACTGAGAAAAGTAGATCATATGATCCAGAAATTGTAAACTATTAATTCTTGGTGTGTATGGATTTGGCAAGCCTGTTTTTCTAAATCTCTCCTATTTTTATCACTAGCATACTCATTACCCAAAGTAAATTTTTGTCAGGTTGCACATGCACACATAGTGACTTTCATTTCAGAGTAGTCAGAATAGTAGCTGAGTGGCGCTTTGCAGCCAAACTTCAGAAAAAGAAAAATACAGCAAATTTCATGCTCAATAGAAAGGAGATAATAAAAATGTAATGACACATTATATCAAAAAGGATATTTCTGATGTTTTTGAATGGATGAATGGATATATAGAGAGGCTCAAGAAGACCATGATACCATGAGAAAGATTAATTTCTTTAACTTCCAATAACTTCTGAGAAATTAATATTCCTAAATATAGAAACATGAACATCAAAGAAGAATCTTTCATGCTTTCAAGTGTGAGGGAAAAAAAAAGAAAGAAAAGACGTAGAAAAAGACCTTTGAGTGTCAGGAGAAAACCAATAAAAATCAAATTGTTACTGTGTAAATACCCACCTCCATGTGTGATATTCACATGCTTTCAGATAGGTATTGTGCAAAATTGTATTTTTAATAAGGATGTTAATTACATTAATTGGGAGATTTACTTTCTTATAGAGCTATTGCAACAACAATCTGCTAGCTGAGCTGTATTTGAAACACTGTTAGGGCAACAACTTTTAGCTTTAATATAGGAGTCATGATAGTATCTGATACCAGTCTGAACAAACATTGTCAAAATAGTCTAGTCATTGAAAAATTTCAAATTGTATTCTAGCAAGAACTCAAACAAAAATTTTACTATACATATGATGAAAAAAAGAATTACACATTTGTGTACATGTGAAGTCTTGGCTGACAACCAAGAAAAGACAGTAATTGAGCTACACTGGGCACTTACTTGCAGACAATACATAGACTTATACAGGAGCAAAGAATTTTGGTGCCAGGTCACTTATTTTGGTTACCCAATGTCTGTTCCAATTGCTGAAGCCAGGAGACCAGACCATCAAGCTGTGTAGTTTGCATATCTCTCTCAGGAACAGTAGATGGGATCTACCCCTACGATCTCACCCTAACAGCTGCATCACCAGAAAGCCTTCATCTCTGAAAGGATTTTCCAGTTCTTCCCCCATGTCACACCTCTTCTTCTTCCCTTCTCACTGCCCCAAGGGGAAGTGTAGGTGACTCTCGGTCCCAGGATGGCAAATGGGGTTCTTGAAATGGAGAAGGTGAGAAGCAGAGGCACCCAAGAAAGTTATCAGAAGCCACTGTCTTTCCCCTGATCTTCAAATGCCTTGACTACAAGCAAGGAGAGAAAACCCTCTATGGATTTCAGTCTGTGGTCTGGAAAAGCATTTAAGTTCAAATCTCATGTTCTAACCAAGTGCAATAATCATGACTTCTTACTCAGAAATGAGTAACAGCAAATCCTTCTTCCTTTCCTGATAGAGGAACATTCTACACCAGCTATCACCTCTGAGGTGATTGACTGCTTGCTGTTTTTCTTAATAGACGGGATTTCTTAGAGATGGTTCAGACATGTCAGTCCCAGAGAAGGATGCTGCTCTTCTCTCTCATTCTCAAAGCACAACTCAGAAGATGAGTCATTTCTGGATTGTTCTTCAGAGGCATCTTTCTCTCTGCATTTACTGCACTCAGTTATGTATAAAAAATATTTTCATTTTTTCATTTTTAGTATGATTTTCTGCAAATATATTCTGTCTTTTTATTATATTAGTTTTATGGTTTCTTTTCCAGAATACTTCCTTTGTCATTTTTTCTTTATTTGAACACAACTTCCACTTGTTGAAAGATATCTTTTTGCCTCTATTAACCTTTTTTTACTGAGACATTTAATCATCTTGACTGTTTATTTTTCCCTTTTGGAGCCTTTTTCCTTTGATGATTTCTGTTTGCTAACATTGCTGTTATTTTAAACAGTCTCCAGTGCTTATATGTTTGAAATTCAACTTACCCTTTAAGTTTCCTTTTCAGTAGCATCCTCATTTTTGTGTCATTTTCATTTTCTACAGTTCAAAGACATAGTAAAGGTTGTTCTCTCCTATAAGGATTTTGAGTTCAAATACGCCTGCATTAGGACTAATACCATGGTTGAATCTCTTTTGGTTTTCTGAAATAATCAGTGTGGAAACACCCTGTATTGGAGAAATGTATGTAAATTATGCAAAGCCATTTAAAATAAACTATTTTAGCAACAAGCCTTTACATATTATGTTAGACTTCATTGTTCCATTCTTCCTATTTAGAAATAGGCATTTTTCTGTGCTGTCTTGAGTACAGTATGGCCTTCTCTGGAAGTCAGTTTCCTCAGTGATCAACAGTTACCAAGTGACAACTTCCTAGGAAATTAACATAAATTCACTGAATAGTCTTCTGAAGGTGGTAAGCCTGTTTTGTTGACTGTGTAAGGACACTAGAAAGAAAATGTTCTCAATTTAGTCACCATGGTTGATTATGTAAGCTTACATGGCATGAATCCAGCCTAAGAACACAGATTTTAGACAGATAAAAAACAAATACAGATAGTGACTCCATCTGTCAAAAGTATTTTAATAGTTTTAGCCATTTTAAAGTATTATTTTGAACTTATAACCTACTCAAAATAAAATTAAAAAAGCTAGAATTATATGTAAAATTAAAAAAGCTAGAATTATATGTAAATTAGATTTCTGTACCATTGATGTTAATATGTTTACAGTCACATGGTCAGTGTTTAGATGATACACAAGAAATTGATGTCATTACATTTATCATTACTATCCTTTGTTGCATTTATTTAACATATATTCCGTTCAAATAAGGTTCAAAATATGGTAAAAATACCATATTTGGAATAAATTCCATATACAGCTTGAATAGCTTTGTAGAATACTTTGCTCAGAAAAAATAGTTTTATATTAAAAAAATATTGAACTAGTCAGGCATAAAGTATAATAAAAGTGCAGCATTTGCAATACAATGGCAGAATGAACAATGAAGAACATTTGCACCCGAGGGAAGTTGCTGAAGGAAGTTCAGACAGTTGCACAAGCAACAGAAGACCACAATCTTTGCTTAAACCATTTTGAACTTTCGCAGGTTGCTTGTGGTTTGTCCTGATCAATCCAGACTGGGATAGCAGAGCACATACAGGGTCAGCACTGGTGCTCTCAAAAATGGTTAACTCCTGGCAGGTCCGTGGTGGGAACTGCACACTGAGAAGCCACCTTGAGCCTCAGGCACAGCCCTGGGTCAGGCTCTCAGCAGTTACCCCCAGTGCATGGGGAGTGAATGCTTAGCACCAGCAAGAGATGTGAGCTTCCTTACTAGCAAATGGGCAGTGTGCACCCATGGTCCTGGAACCACGCAGCAGCGCAGAAATTAAACACCAGCTCTTTCTCTTCAAAGTTAGACTGACCACCAGCAGATACATAGGCATTGAATCAACTGCAAAATTTCTTGCTGCACTGTTGTGAAGTATAAATACTAATGGTTTATGAATGTATTGTTAATCTTTCAAACAGAGATATATGCATAATTTAGCATTAAGGTATTTGTCTAATATTTAATATTGGTTTCTTGGTCTTTTAACATTTTCACTTTCTTTCATTCTCGGGGCAAGTGGATATCTCCAAAAAGAAAAAAAATTTACTTCGTTCCCAGTAGTTCACATTTCATTCTTCCAGAATAGCCACATTATAATAGAGTAATCACAGTGTAAATGTCAACAGAGAGACTGTTTAAACATTTCAAGGGGGAGGACATATTTCAAGTTGGAGGACAGGTACAAAGCTGTAAAATTACACAAAGATGTACAAAGGTCCAACAAAAAAATCCAGCATAGTTAAAAATAAATAGGGTGAAACATGCAATTGGTTTTACTGGTTTAAAAAAAATAAAAAAACTTTTCCCATTCAAATGAGAAAAATAAGAATTTTTGTGCAAACTAGTCAAAATGAATTACTAAAACAAGTCAAAATTTCTCTGAGAAGAAACTAAAAGCAAAAGGCTACACAGTAAACTTTTAAAATCAAATGATTACGAGATAAAAAGGAGATCTTAAAGAAAAGTGATCTCTATATCCTCTATTTTTTCCTTTCTTGTCTGAAGTATTTGTAAATGTCCTTTCTTGTAAACAGAAAAATTGGACTAAGTGGACTTTTAGCCAGATCCATAATGGTGGTTTTTGAATCTCAGAGCTGCATTATATCAATACATCAACACATCAATAAAGTTCTTAATGCAGCCTTGGAAATTTGCTCCAGAAGGAAAGTTATGTCTCTATTCCTCTTTTTTTATCCAGAAAATGAAAGAAAGCAGATAGGAACCTCAGTATAGAGCATCTCAATGGTACTAAATTCAGTTTAAAAATATTTTTAAAAATATGCTAATCAGAGTGAGAAATGGCCAAATTGGAAGGCTTTGCATCCCAACACAAGTTTGAGTACCCAGAAAACCACAGCACCCTAATTTAGAGTAATAGCTCTGGCCATGTAACAACTTTACTGAGTACAATGAATTGCATTTATAGTGCAGCAGCGGCAACAGAAAAGTTTCTGGAATTCCTGGCTGAGGAATAAGCCTGTATCATCATATTGTTGTTAGATCAATCTCTGAGTCAAAAGGTCCATTTGCTTAAGAAGTCTTTTTTGCATGCATCGTCATAAAAACAGTGTCTCTGCTCCTATAATATTCTCATTTTGACTCAGTAGCTGAATGGCTCAGAGGGTTTTGAGAACTTAATTGAATGAATATTTCATACAAATTCCCCATGGCACAATAATTTTCCCTGATCACTACCAGATCACCAAAGCAAATGCTGTTTTTACACATGTGCAGAGCAAGTAAAATATGCTTTTGAATGTTTTAAGAAATACTTAACTAATTATTCTTTCAGGACATCTCAATTGTTTTTACACATATAATGCTTTTAAATAGTCTAATTAAACATAATGTTTTACATATTGAGATTTTTTTTGTCTTAGAATGCACTTTTTAAAAAATAATTCCATTTTAAAACTTTACACCTATTTGAATTGTGTAGATATTCAATTCATTAGGTTCCCCACACATGTTATGGTTATCAATTTATGCTTTTATGAAGCAAAGCATATAGTACAGTTTGGAAACTATGCATGTTAAATTGGTAAAGAATGGTGAAATGAGTTCCTTACACGATAATGAAGAAAACAGGATCCTCTATCCTTTTGGGTCCATTTTTTATTCCAACAGTTAGCAGACTGCTCAACATTGCTCCATTAATCAAAAGTATAGTTTTGGGGGGTTTTTTAGGCTTTCCATGCTCAAATATGCACAAGCACTTGCATGTTCACTGAAGCTATTGATTAGCAGGGGCGATGTAGAACACCTTGGTAAAAGAGCATCATCTTGATATCCTGTTACACCCACTGTTAAATGCCACATTTCAGTTTTGTTCCTTCACTAGTTCTGGAAACATTTAATGGCAGCACAATTCATTATTACAAATAACACATTCACATTAACACTAACAAAGACAAAATTGTTGAGGTTTAATTATGTCATATGAAGATATCAGTATCCAGTTTATGTTCAGAAATGCTTTTCATTGTGCTCTCAAAAGCTTAGACGTTAGAAAGGTCTAGTGGAAGCTAAGTTCAGAAACTCAAATACAAATTAGGTGCTACCTAGTTATGTTTTTCATCTTTTTTTCAGTGACATTGATTTGGGTTGTACAATATTTGTAAGGGCAGCTCTTGTTCTTGCTGACAAAGGTACCAAAGCGTAGATGCTTTGATCAGTGACAACCTATGTCTGTAGTACAGTCAGTGCAGCCATAGGAAACTGTAAATTGACATAGGGGATGCAGTTTTAGGCACCAAGAACAAGAACCTTCCAGCACCAGACCTTTCACATCTTTGGCTTTTCTGTCTGAGGCAATTGAATGCTGTATGCCAACTACTTTGTTCATCACTATTTTTTTCATGAAGGTTTCTGTCCACCAGAGAAGAAAAGATGTCTAAGATTTAAACAAATCTGTGCCCTAACAATTCAGACATGCTAGAATGCTCCTCTGCCTTTTAAAAACTAATAAATTCAAGCTTCCACCCAAGTAATAGAATATGAATGCACAGAAATTTATATCTGTATTTTCACTGGATTTTTCTATGATATACCAGAAATCTCGGGAAAAGTGGGGAGATAGACAGAGTTAATACATGTATTTACATATTTGTATATACATGTGTTTGATTGTGTAAACAATTTGCTTATACTAATCAAAGTAACTTTTTTTCTACTTGACATAATATTCATTTAAAGGGGGTTCTATCTTTTAACCTTAAAAATGTTCTTTCATGTTATTAAGACACTTGAATCACAAAAAGCAAACAGAAATTAAAGTAATTTTCATTTTAATGCATTAGATAGTTTTAATCTGCTGGTTTAAATTTTAAAATATAAAGAAAGTACAAAATAAAACTTCAGGTCATGTCAGAGTGTTAGACAGGGAGAGCAATACACTCAAATAAAGATGTAAGTTGAAGCAAGATATAAAACAAATACTTTCAATTAGGAAGTTGAAGAAATGTGAGTGTATGCAAAATAGCTAAACTCTGGAAAAAGGAATCAAGATGTCCTGTCTAGCCTACATCTGATTTCAAAATGTTGATAACGTTATGTAGAGGCTGAAAATAGTGACACTGCAATAGAGCTATCCCTGAATTGTTGTCACAGAAGAATTGCCTGATAAGGCTGGAGCAGGGAGATAAGTGCATAAAGCTGAATAAGACATGGTCATAAGACTGAAGAGCAGTAAGGAGACCTTAATAGTGAAAGCCTGAGGGACAGTACAGTGCTTATTTGGAAGACTAATTATCTGAAAAGAAAGACTGAGTGAGTGTGCTGATGCCCCAAAGCAGGCAGTAACAAAGAATAAAGCAAGAGAAGGTAGTGACGCATTGGCCAGCTTTGTAATGGAGGGTTCTCTGCAAAAGCAAGTTTCCAGATAGTAAATTAGTTTAATGGGTATGAAAGAGTGCTGGACCCTTTCTTCTCCCTCTGCTCACGGCTGTTTTCCAGAACCACATTTGTGTGTCCAGCAAAGATTTTTTCATTGCATTCATTATGCAGTACTAAGCTATTTCTTGTGCAGTGCTAAGCAGCAGTTGGTATTACCACAAACCTCTCCGTGGCAGAAGCAAGCAGCTGGGTGTTAATAGCTGCATATCAGCAGCTGATCTGTAATGAGAAGTTCCCTAGAGCACCCACTTCCCAGCACTGTAAATGTAGCAATTTGCATGTTGCTCAATTAATATGTCATCCCTTATTTATGTTTGCAGTCTTTACATATTTTACATCCGTGATTGATGATGTATATACAACAGCACAATAAACACATTAGAAATACCAGATGGGTTGGTGGATGAGATTAGATTACTGTTGCTGTCATGCCCATCGCAGATCAACCAGATACAGTCTGATCAAACACGAAATCCACTTCCACTTAATTAACATAATGTACTCACTGTACTATAGTTTATTGGGAGGTACTGTCCCCAGCACAATTTATTAAGATGAAATGTTATGATGAAACTGTAAGTGCAGGCTGCATCTACTCTTGGAATACTTCCTAGGAAATTCAGCTAGACAACATCAGTATTTTTTCATTGTCCACAAAGTCTGTGTCTGAATTAAAATCCATCAAACTCATGATCTGTTTCAGTGATTGCTTCCATCAAAACAAACCCCCTCCCAAAACAATAAAAAAAATAAAACACCAATCCAAACACTAAATAGGCAAACAAACTCCAGCT
The DNA here is from genome assembly GCF_008360975.1 of Lichenostomus cassidix. Classification (NCBI taxonomy): domain Eukaryota; kingdom Metazoa; phylum Chordata; class Aves; order Passeriformes; family Meliphagidae; genus Lichenostomus; species Lichenostomus cassidix. The sequence continues at coordinate 26,671,577 of NC_139480.1, read as the reverse complement.
TCATCTAAGACACTTGGAGATGTGAAAGCCATGCTTGGTCCATTAGAAGGAGAATTTGAGAAATTAATTTGCATGGTGTCTTTCTGGAAGGAAAATGGCACAAGATTTGCACAATTATGTTAGGCAGCACATTAAATTTTTGAGGTGGTCTTAGAAAGAAGCCAGAAATTTCAGTACCTGTGCTTCCTATTATGAAATAACTGTCTTCTACTAGTTTCCTGCTTCCTAGTTTCTTGGTGAACCAGATCAAAGGAGAGCATGGTATTCACATCCCAGGCTGTGTATAACATACTTACTAAAATTATATCACATTCTAGCACTAGGGTATGCCATAATTGCTATTCTGTTTCTGAGTAAGTGTTCTAAATATTGGTCAGAATGGGCAATCATTTGTCAGGATATGTAAAAATTTTTCTCTATGCATTATTTCCCTGTATTTTTTCTAACTCTGTGACTAGTGTTATAAAGTAGGCATAGAGCTTCCTTTAATAGAGATTTATGTGGTTTCTTTAATGCTTTAATCCTTGCTTCCATGATTTCCTCTCTATTGAATCTTCCTGTTAGAAAACTGTCAACCTATCTCATTCATTTCATTCTCAAATTCCCTATGATGTACTGTGATTCTATATATGTTTAATAAATTGGATGCATGGGAGTGAGATATCTCGTCAGAAATGATTGAAGAGAGCTTTTATATCAGGCAGAAGATTATTTCTGTCTCTGTGGCATCAAATAAATTCTTCTCATTTTCTAATAATGTGTCTAAGTAATGTACCTGCTACATACTGAATGATGAAGTAAATTTTTCTCAAATACTCCAGGTAACTTTTCAATTTTACCCCTTTCCCCTTTTAACATAAATATTGTGTATTAACTTGTGTGAACTACAGACCTACCTTGAGCTAAAACTGTCAAGCCAAATAATGCCATTTAATTCAGCATTCCTGCATTAAAAAGTATAATTGCTTTTGGGGTTTGCTGGTTCTTTCTGTATTATAGTGCATTTAACTCTGTGTGTACATTTATGTAAATATGTTGTTTAGATGTATTTCAAAACATTCTACCTCTTCATCAGACGCCTCTATATGACCTATTTTTCTTTTGGCCACTGCTGAGAAGGTAAGAATTTGGTTCTTTGATACTGAACTTGTGCCAAGCTAGCAATTTAATGCTGGTAGCAGTGGGCTCTATCAGACCATCAGCTGTATGCTATTCAACTGATTAAGCAGGAGTTGCACCCATCTCACTAAGAATTACTAGTGAGATTAATGAGTGGAGAAAGGTATTATTGTTATGTTCAGAGTGGTGTGAAACCCACTGAAACGTACAGGGAACCATCAACAGAAAATAAGAATTGTATCTTTAACATTCAGGGGAAAATATATCCTTCTTTCTGTAGGTTTAGAGTACCTACGGTGTTTAGGTTTCCTAGGGAAGATGTAGTGCTAATTTTCAGTATTTATATCAGCAAAGACAATGAGAGCTCTCCTGAAAACTGCTCCTGGTCTGTTTTTCCACTGTGTGCACAACTGCCCCTAAGCTCAAGGAGATGGGTGTATAACTACTGTGTGCTAAACCTGCTACCAGTGAGCATTAAGAAAATAAAAATCAGCTCCTACAAAGAAAGGCACAGTCTCACTATAGTTATAAAACAAAGGGTGCCTGGACTTACTGAGTAAAAGTACATCTTCAGCAATTCAGAGTAATATGCCTTGGCTTTGCTGAGTACACAAACCTCCTAAAGCTGCTTAGGGAAGTGATGACACTGCTTCGTTCTGCTGTAAGGGAACCCACGGGGGAATTAACAGTTCCACCTACACGCTATGTTGATGGCCCTTGCCTAATCCACAGTACATGTTTATTCCCCTAACCGGATAACAAAATATCAAAAACTAGATGTAATGAGATCTGGTTTTTCTTCCTGTGAAATCCAAATACCTGAGGGTCTGAGAAAAATAAGTATGAGAGCAAGTAACTTGTCTTCTATTTCTCCCCAATGCATTTTCAGTCATATTTTTACTCACAGCAAGTGGTAATTATTGTAATACTCCTCACACTTTAGTTAATTTAGTAGGAAAGCCTCAGGTATTTTCAAAAAAAATACTGACTAGACCACATAAGTTTTGAAGCCTTTCTAGAACCTCTTCATTACAAAAAAAAAGAAAAACCAAAAACCAAAAAAAACCCCAAAAAAACAAAAGAAAAATTATAGTATTACGTGCTGCCCAAGACAATGAATCGCAGTTTTCTTGTGTTTCTGCCTTTCTACCTTCTTCTTAGGTTTTTCCACGATACTTTTAATGATAAGCATGTAAGACTACCACGGTAAAGTCCTTTTTCTCTCATTATATTTTAACAGATACATTTTATTTTTTACTCTCTGAAATCAGACAATAAAGAGAGGAAACCTGATGCCCTGGATTTGTTGTCTCTTTCTTCATTCCAAAATTCAAAACATATGGAATAGCATTCCATTCTCTTTCTTTTCTGCTCTTTTTCAGTTACACATTTCCTTCAAGTGAATCCTTTTCTCTATGCCAACTATATATATGTGTATGAAATTTTTAACAGATTTAATAATAACTGTTGCGGTTTAGAGGATGTTACAGCAGACTTTACCCTAGAGCTTCTCTACCCAGCCCGGTTCAGCGCCTCAGTACTCCAAACCCTCTGTCCCAGGGCTGGACACTGCGCTCTCACCGGCCAGGGAGCCATAAGGCTAGCTCTGGGTCGTCTGCTTCCACAACCGGCGGTGATAAAGGAGGCGAGGAGGGTCTATGCGTTGTGTCCATGGAAGATGTTTATTCGCATGGTGCAGCAGAGGCCAACGACCTCCCCGAGGCAGAGATGCCTCGAGGGCGAAGGCCTCACATGCACAGCCACATGTGGAGCATAGACACACGTGGAGCATAGACTGCAAGATGGCGGAGGGTAAGGGGTTTTATAGGGAAACAGAGAGGGGCAGGGACAGCACACAGGCCCAGTGACCTCTGGGCACAGGGGAGGTACAGGGGCGGAGTTAGCAGCACAGGAACCAATAGGGGAAACCCGAGGGAGTGGCCAGGGCCACGTGGGGTTAGGGTACAGGAACCAATAGGGAAAACTGGGGGCGTGGCTAGGACTACCTGGAGTAGGGAGGGCAGGACAATAGGTGACAAGTACAGTCGTTAAGAAAGGGGTGTGGGGAACTTGCAGCTATTATCACAATAAATAACCTTAATTTCAATAACATAAATAAAAATATTACTGATAAGGCACCAGATACTGCCTTACCACTTGCTAACCCAGCACACAAAAATGTAATCATAGATAAGAAACCAAACTTTATCCTACTTGCAGCAGCAGCATACATAAATATGCTCTAAATAAATAAATAACCCCTTCAACAAATCAGAATAGAAACAAGATATGTGAACTCTGAAAAGTGCTTTTTTGAAGTTATTAGAAGGTAATATAAGCTTACTAAAGATAATGCACTTATCTCACTCTCTCCCCAAACTCTTGCTTTTTGAGTAAATCCCTCAGCTAGATGATAGAAGCCTGGCTTCAAACAGGAGACTCCTATGTTTGGTTGGGAATAAAATATACTGATTTTAAACATAAGGTGATGACAGCAATAAGTTTAATTTACTTTGAATATTAAAAATTTGATGTTAGAATAGTACTGAAGTTTAAATCCAGCAATCTATCATGAGCTTTAGTGTGAATAGTTGTGGGAGTTATATTGGGTTTTTCTATACACACTGTCCTGAATCATAGAGAGTATTAAATTAAGTTCTTTAATTGCACTGCCAATAAGGTGAGCAGGTAAAAGCTCTTGCCCTTATTTCTTAGTTGCCATCCAGAAAGATCAAAACAATTTTGAATTCTGGTAATTTCTTTTGAGAGAAAATGCCTTTAAATCACCTTCAACATCAATAAAAGGGTATAAGAAAATGCATCAAAAAACTTCCTAGTAGTAGTGCAGAAGTCAAAAGGTGGAGAATGGGGCTGCTCAGTATGAACAATGGCATTGGACCTGGGCTATGATTTTGCTGCCCAGACCCCCAACATAAGGAATTGATCACAGAAACATAATTACAATGAGAAGGATTAGGCTTTTAATGTCTGTAAAGCTCTTTGGAGTTAAGTGTTCACAGATGGCAACAATCATTAATAAATATATAAAAGTACAACTAGAGATTGAAAACAGTTTGAGTGTTATTGCCCCTGGTCAAACAGTGCCATAGTGATAAGAAGAGAAATACCTTTAAAATGTTAGCCTGGAAGTAATATCACTTCTGCTAACTTCATTAATTTTTAATAGTTAAGAGTGGGCTTTCCCCAACTCAGTATGACATATACTTCACATTGCGTTTAAAATAAAGTTCTGTCTGCATCTTACCATGTAAAGAGTTGACATTTCACGTTAGAAGTCTCCCCAATACTCTATAACCATATACCTCTTCACTTTCAGAGCTGTTTCATCTGCAAACAGAAATCCATGATTACCAGCACCAGCACTTTGACATCAAGCTGGTTTAAGAGTTTGCAACTACCCAAACTAGATTTTATTCCTGTCTTTTCTCCTCTCCCTTTTCTTTGCTCCACTCCCCTGTTCTTATTTGATGAAACTGGTTCCTGTCAGTCTCCCCTAAGAGCAAATCTATTGAAAATGGGAAAAGGGAAAGGGAGAGATTAGAGATGAATGTTATTGAGGCTCGTAACACTTTTCAAAGTTGGTTTCAGAAAGCTAACCGGACAGCATGAATGGTTGGGATGCAGGAATGTATGACTTATGAAGGGAAAAGATGAAAAATCTTTCCTCTTGGTGGCAGAGTCTTTAGTTTTAGTTTTGGCTGGTCATGAAAACCTAGATTTTGATTTCCATGACCTGTTCCACTGACCTGCCAAAATTCTCTTCCTGTGAATGGGGAAATTTCTAAGTATCTCTTTAACAGTCGTGTAATCCGTCAGACACTGAATTATAGTAAAAGAGTGCTTATTCCAGTTTTCTGAGTATGATAGAAGTAACATGATCTTTCACAGAAACACATAGACATCTAGTTATGTTATTTTATGCCAGTACAGACACTTTGAGAATCCAGAGTTTGAGTTTTAGGACCAAAAGAAAGAAAAATTCTTCTTTTGCCATACTTGGTTGTTTTTTGCAACCTAAAAGCCATTGAAGTCAATGAAAAGACTAATTAAACTCATCTCCTCCCCTTAGGAGTCTAGACATCAGATGTGTCATGATAGCTTGGTCATTTGTTGTTCCTCTGTATTAAATACAAAGTGTCTTCAGACTATGTTTTTACCCACTGTCTTTGGGGAAGAAACACTTTGTGAAAAAAAGCTTATTGCTTCCCAATCAACACAGATTTCCAATGCTCAGGTACAACACTTAGTTTTTACCAAACTGAGGTTATTCGACATGGCTTTCCCTACTTCTTTCTATCTGTCTCAGATCCTCTGTGTGGTATTCAGTTGACCTTAGCATCTTCAGCTTTTTCATAACATCAACTGGAATGCATAAAGAGAAAACAGATATTTCCTCAAATTTCCTCACCTTAATTCAATTGTCCAAAATTTTACACACTCACAAACCACTGTAGACTTTGGATAAAGCCCAGAAGATAAGACATGGTTGGAGGAAACACGGATGGAGGAAACATCTAATGATAAAAGATAAAAATATCTCTTACTTGCAAAAGTCCTTTAAAGGTTTAGACATGTGCCAATAACTTCAGTAAATCTTGTTTTATTAAAATTATTTTGTTCTCCTTGGTTTTGTTTTAGAGATTATGTAAAAATTGTCTTCAGTGTGTATATAATTTCTTTCATTTTAAGAACTAAATGGCATAACAATTGCTCACATTAAGGACTCGGTCACAAACTCTGAACACTATTGCATATCAATTCATAGTAAACAGAAATGTTCTAAAATAGTCTAAATGGCATTGTTAAAGTTCTTAGCTGAAATATGGTCTACTTAAATAGTACAATATGCTGGGCAATATTTCTGAAGCCTGTCAATTCCCTGTGATTAAATATTGACGTAAAGCTCTAGTGTACACTAGACATTATGCAGCAGTAAAAACAAATATCACTGAAAAGTGGTTTATGCTCTTGAGGTATTTGAAAGTCATCTACATGTGGTTTCTTAACTCTGTGTTTCTGAAAAGGTAAGTAACTAATTAAACACACTGGTAATTAGTATGTTGTGATTAGTAAAATATGATTAAAAGTCTAGATTTTAAACCTTGATTCCTAGCTAGCTCACTGACTTTGCATGAACTGCTGTTTGCTTTTGTTCAGTTTATTTAACCCTAAACCAGGAGAATAATGGTTAGTTTCCAGGGCATAGTGCTTGAGAGTGTAGTTTGGGGAATTAACTAATTTACATGTGTGTGGTGTGTTACATTCCTCAAAAGTGCACAAAATTCTGTTAATGTGATATATTACTATTCCACTGAGGGATTACATTGACTGATGGCTGGATATGCAGCCATGGAGAGCTCTTCAAATCAGTGTCTCTCCAGAGCAATTAGGTGGCAGCAGTGATCATAAATATCTTTTTTTTCCTTTATCTCCACTTGGCAAAATAGTTATGCATTTTCCTTTCACATGTAGATCCTGTCATCATGATTGAGATCTTTATTATTTTTTGAGTAATACTGGCTGACTCCAGTAGTCATTGGCTTAGTCTGACACATAGCAGTCAAAGGCGCAGTATAAATGTAATTACCAGGCACTGGTAGAGCAAATACTGTGATGTTCAGCATGCAGGAGAGCAGAGGCTGATTATGAGAAGGTTCAATTTTTCCCCTTAACTACAGTCAAGAATATTAAGATCAAGTAAAAAAATTAGGACACCAGAACAGGTGAAAAATTTGGAAGCACCACTGGTTTCTCTTTGCTTGGAACAGTGGTAGTTTACTAGTGCAGCATTTTATGCAGCAAATTCTGCCTATTTGATGTTTTATACAAATAAGCTTTCGATAGACTTATTTCAAAGCCACAGAATGATCTTTTGGCCAATGAATGTTGTAATACTCCAAATAAACAGGAACAATCTAAATAAGCATCTTCAAAAAACCCCATTGTATTTGATATGTACACAGTGCAGGGGAGTGTTGTAGTACCCCAGAGGTGTTCTGACACTGGTATAAAATTTGATTTATTTATGGACAGATTTATCTGAGAAACAGAAACTTTGAAGTTAAACCCCTACAAATAGCTCCTTGTTACCCACGGAAAGATGCTGATACATAAGACGTCCTTAATGAGGGCATTTTGGTGGTTTCATGAGACAGAAATACATGTTGTTGCCAGGTTTTTGGATGAAACCTAAATTTCCGGTCTTAGGTCTTGGCTGTAAAGAAGGATGTATGATCTAATAGCCTGTACATAAATATTGCAGTATGTACATATTGTGACATGAAGTTGGTTGAATTTTCTCAACATGTGCCTTGTAAAAATTTTAGGCAGGTAGACAGTCTGCTAGTTTAAAGAAATGCACTTTATACTGTACTATAATGTCTATAAACAGAATCCTAACATTACCATCCAGTAGATGCATATAATTCTCTATATTAAGATGCTATGCTAAATGTAGCTGTCCAATCTCTAATCAGATAGATTGCCTCATTTGTCAACACAGGTGTCATTTTATTAACTGATATCATGTATCACTGACAAAGGAGAAATAAAAAGGGGGCCAGAATCTCCTTTATTCATCTCCTGTGTAATCACAGTTTTGCACAAGCTAGTCTGAAGTCACATTGGCCAGAGCCAAAAGGAAAATTTTGGGATAAAGATGGGACTCCTACAACACTCAAAACATTACATTCATGCTATGAGCCTGAGAATCTCCCAGCTGCTGTGTGCATCCAGATTCAGTTTTATTACATCCTTAATTGTCATATTCACTTCACAGTAACTTCTCCACCTTCCAAACTGGCTATTGTTTCCATCCTTTCAGTGCCATATAGTTCAGAAATGTCCAAAACTGCCAGAAAGCGATAATAACATATTTCAAAAGCAGCAGGTAATGGAGTTAGATTTGCTACCCACACACATTCTCTCTTTTTTGCCCCATGGCATACAGATTACTTTCATCACATCTCCTGAAGCAGGAAGGGAAAAGGGGGCTCCCCACCGTGCCCAGAAGAGCCTGGAGAAAAAGAATAGCAGAAATTATGTCCAGTGCTCCTATGCAGGTGACTGTCACACCAATGGGTGCACAATTAACTTAAGTATTCCAAGGTGAGTTGTGGAGAGGGTTTATGCTTCAGCTCTCTACAGTTCAGCAAGTATGCAGAGGCTAAGAAAAGGACATTCAGTACTTTCAACAGGCAAGGATTGTGCTTGGTTTCATGCATTCATAAATGTTATTCCTCCAGGAGAAAGAGACAGAAAAAAAACCAACATAAGTTTTCCCTTTACAATTTAAATTTGTCTCCTCCAGGACACAACCCAATGTAATATATACTTGTTACTCCTTCTGTATCATTTTTACAGTTACTTAACAGGACTTTACTGAAAAAGAAGTTAACATGGACAGAATATATCAGTAGACAGTAGAATAAGGTCCACAGATTAAAAATTTTTCTGAAAGAAACCATTTCCCTGTAACAAGGCTTTTATAGGTGCTTTATACTAGGGGCAGAGTGAAACAAAAAGTATTTGAAAATTCACAAAATACCCAATTTATATGTAGGAAAGAAGTTTTGGCATCATGTTTTGTTTCAAAATCTATGAAATCGGCAGGGATTTTCTCACTGATTTCCCTGGTCATTGGTCCATGCCTTGAATGAACAAACAACAGAATTAAACAAATACTTACTGTTCAAACAGTATAAAAAGATTATTGTTTCTTGCAGTCATATGCTTATCTGTAACACTGTTGTGAAATATAATTAAAAGAATGCTTTGATCTGAAAAGAAAAACAGAAAAATTAGCTTACCACTTATTCATCTACTTACTAAAAATATCAGAAGGAATGGGTTTTAGACAATTCATCACTAGAAAATTGGCTGTCAGGGAATGCGACAATCTCTTTCTACAAGAACAATGTACTTAATAAAAAGCGTAAATTGCTTCTACATCACACAATTTTATCTATGTTAGTTTGAAAATACTAGCCTTTCATGGGCACTTTTTAACAACTACAAAATTAACTTTACATAATATATTTGAGACGACAAATACTTTTAAGAGAAATAATTAAATATTTGTTTTTAATTGAAAATATTGAAGTTATAGAAGACAGCATTTTCCCCAAGATGTAGAACTCACAACACACATTAATCCTTCTTGTCTCTGGTTCCTGTGTTCTGAATTGCAAGATCTTTATTTAATTATTCATAAACTGTGCAAAAACAATTAACATGACCTGTATGAAATGCTAATTTCTTCTGGTGAAAATTTACTCCCAGGAGTTAAACAAGACAGTAAAGTGACAAATGGTAAAAATTCTCCCTTCAGATTTTCCCCCAGAAACATAGTGGGAGAGGCAGAATTCAGCATTTAGGAGTTGGAGTTGTTCTCCAGCAGTAGCTGGAACTAGCAGGAGCAACAGGAGTGTTCAGGTCTCATGTGGTATCCTATGCTCCCTCCACAGCTGCCACCAACAAATGAAAGCAATAGTTTTCCCTTGGACACTAAATCAGAAAATTAATTTCCTTTCATCACTTTCTTACCACTTTTTACTTCACCTCCTCCATTAGTCTCTCCCTGCCTTAGGATAGCCTTTGTCTTGCATTCATGCCCAGTTGTATTTCTTGAAGCATTCATAAGATACTCCACTCTTACCCAAGAGATTAAACCACTTCTGAACTAGAGGCATCATCTTGTCATATACTCCTTTATTGGGAAAAAAAAAAAGGCATTTAATTGCAGCCATACTTAAGGCTTTTGAGTATCATTTTTATGTGCATAACAGGCAGCACAAGTGAGGTTTCTAAGCACTACTAGAATAAAAATGAAAGTGGATTATGCAATCCTTTACAGAAACATCTTAGTTCTTTTAGTTTCATGATCATTTGAAGGCAGATGTCTTGTTCCCTCGGGCACATCTGGAAATCTTTGTCCTAAAGTCTTTCTGTATAGAAGGACCTTGTCTGGTAAGCAGCTAAATGTTTACCCTTAGCAGACTCTTGATAAGAAAGTGGTAATTAAATGGTACAGGTGTATAAAAATTACAATGTAAAACATTTAGTGGTTCATCAGACATTTGAACTAATGTGTATAATTTGCATTAAGCCCCACACTTCTAATACTTTTAAGTCCCAAGCTCATTCCAGCTTAAAAGATTTGCTGGCAATATTCCTACTTTGGTTTTAAGTTAATGTGTTTCTGACAAAGGAATAAAAAAAAAAATGCTGGGCAATTTGACAGAGCTTTACAGACAAGTTTTACACAGGAACTTAATAAAGCGCTGGATCATGGTTCTCCTTCCTTAAAATTGCTGAGTAACTTCCTTTGTTGGGTTCATACAATAGTTAATGCAATTATTTTAATGGAAAAGATGCTCAAACTTCTCAGTTCTTGTACGAACTGCTTCCCAGAAAGCTTCATTCACACACCATCATAGTAATGTCTTGATGATGTCTAAAGTTCTTTGTGACTTAAACCTCGAAATTTGCATCTAAATTAAGGATGCATTTTAGACAGAGAAAAATATTCTATTGCTTTTTGCTGAATGCAAGTGTGTAAAGATGTTCAGTTTTTAGAGAAAAAAAAAGGCTAGAACCTCTTCTTTTGTTAAATTTATTGGTATATAAATACTGGTGTATAGTATGATAACACCAAATGAAAGAAACAAATATAATCTTCAAAATGAAATGAAATGAACTGTGTCTAAGATCTGTAATGAGAGAACAGAAAACAAAGAAAATTATTGGTATTCTTTCTCAGTTCTTCTCAAAGCCATGGAAAGGCTGGAATATTTCAACAGCAAAAGCCTTGGTTTTGTTTCAAAGCCTATGAAGGGTCAGTGTCAAACTCCATAATGAAATGTAAAATTGAGGGGTTTGCTTGTAGTGGTATTCTTATACAGCGTTGAACTTAAACTAGGTCCTGCTACTGCAAACACTGTTACAGGGAGAGGTGTACTAGAAGAATTTTTCCACATAAGTTCCTTGATCTATGTCCATATAGAGCCCATATTACCATTTTGCTTCTTTGAACATCCAAGTAGTCTTAAGGAAGATAGAAGGGGGTGGACTGGCTAGTTAGATTCATAAAACTCAAATCTTGAAGACTGTTGCCAACTTTTTCCTTATAGCACTACCAGAGGATTTGAAAATGTAATGTTTGGAGGGAGTCTGGAGTCTCTGTCTTTTTGCATTCCTTTCTGATGTCTATTCTGCAACCCGATAATTACCCCTGTGCAACAGCTAAGGGATATCAGCTGTCTCAATGAAACTGACGTAAAATTCTTCAGAAAGACAAATCCAAACTGGAAGAAACACAGAGTTATTAGGATGACCAAGGGGCCAAAAAGCCCCCTGAGGGAGTAAAAGTAATGGATTTTTTTTTTAACTTAGCCAGATATGGGGATACATAAAATATGTTATACATAGTAAAGACTGTGATCACCATGTAAATTAAACAACACCGCAGAGAGCTGGGAACAGAATGACCATATACAATTCAAAAGAAAGGTTCTAAACCTCAGAGAAAGAGGTTTTCTTCTAAACATCCTAATGGAAATAGCAATAAGAACCAAATTAAAAAGAAACCAAACCAAACTAAAACCAAAGACTAGTGGTATTTAAGGTGAAGATTATGACTAGATTATTAAAATGCCTCTAATATTAGAAGACTGCTTTTGCCAGTCCTGATTTAATCTTCTGCCCCCAAAAGAAAGTGTGTTTTGCAGAAAGTGGAAGATGCCACGATGAAAACAGCTGCACTCACTGTAGACAGAAAGTCTACCTGGCACCACCACTGCTATGGATAAAATTTCTGGTGGCACTGGGGAGCTGCTCAGCCAGCAGGTCAAGAAAGAGGAGCATGTAATCAGTAAAAATGGACATGGTTAAATCACCTCTCCTCCTGCTCAGCCAGTAAATCTCTGCCTGGAAGATTTTAGGCTTTACGGCATTTTTAAGAAGCAACAAGCAATTCCAGTTACTCAACATTTTATCAAATGAAGACAAACATTTATTTTGAAGAGATAAACTTTTAAAGTGCAGACTGTATATATTTATGCATATATCACAGATAGCAACTTGTTAGCACAGGCAGTGGCATACTAATAATTTTCTGGTAAAGTTACCAAGGAAAAGTAAAAGTCCTTCAAAAATACTTTTCATGAGCAGACTTAACAGAGCAATTAAAGACAGAGGAAAATACAGCAAATCAGACAATAACTTTTAAGTGGAAGTGCATAAAGACTTCTCTAAAATTCTCCCAGGAAATGTACATTTCTACTAGCTAGCAGGGATGAGCCTTAAGGGGTAATAAGGCTTACATGAGACACAGATTTTCAGTAAAGCAGTAGATATTTCTGGTTATTGCTAAGCAGAAGAGTATAAGGGGAAGGTTAGCTTTGTAGAAATTATATATCTTACATTGTCTCTGTAATTCTTCATTATTAGTCACTCTCAGCACTGGGTAATTAGACAGGGGGGAACCAGTATCACCCTATATGGATCAATTACATGAATTATCAAATAAAATGGTATAAAATTATTAAATTTTATAAATTATAGACAATTTTTCAAAATTAATTTCCTGAAGCATCTCAGTCATTCAAAAGTATATTTTTATGCTCTTCTTTCTGTTGTTTTTGAATACAGATGTTACAGATTTTCAGTCCCACGTGGAGGCAATTTTAGCTTATAAATCAACGCATGCCTAGATTTCCATCTTGACTCATTGCCCCTTTATTGTTTTCTGTTTTATACTGATAATTCTGTTCTGAAACTTATCTTTGTCTGCATTTAATGTGCCTACACTGCAGGGAATACTTATCATAATTATCATACAATTGGAATCAAAGATTATAAGGGTAAATGCCTGTAAGGGACTTGCTTGGATTAAAATGTTGACTGTCCTATTATTTCATGCCAAGCTTGGGAGCTTGTGTGCAGCCTTGCTCAGGTCCCTTAATGATCACTGTTCTAACAGTGTCAAACTGCCTTCTAAATAGGCATAAAATGTTCCCAGTTGGAAGTCTCTCTTTACAATCATTCAAATTATTGCCAAAGTCTAATAGATTCAGTGGAATAAAAATACATTCTTGATTTTTTTTTTTTTGCAAATATTGAAGCCAAAAATACAAAAATATGCATGATTTAAAACAGAAGAAAATATTTGTAGTTCTCAGAAGGATAGAATCCTAAACTTAGTCTTGCATGAGGGGCTAAGAAGGACTGCACAGCTTTAGATTTTGCCCTATAGCTGGAACATACACAACATTTTTCACCATGCCTGATGACTCTGGCTGAATTAATGTGGAATTATATTAAAAAAAGGATTTTTCATCCTCCTCCTAAGGGGTCCATTTACCCTAGTGTTTGCTTTTACTGAAATATGAAAACAATTAATTTGTTTCAACAAATAATTTAACCTTTTGTAAATTATTTTCTTTTGAGTAGGAAAAAAAGAGAAAGTAAATGCATAAAATAACATATCTAGAAATTACATAACCAAAGAATACCACTTAAACTAAGTGTGGGAATTGGGAATGGAGGGTGGCCCATGACATATTGTACAAAAAAAATTAGAGCACAGAACTTTTTCAAGTTTTAGTTTTACTCACAATGCAACATAATTAAGCCCTTCAAGATTTTACAGGCTGTAGTTTACTGGGTCTTGCCATCTGCCACTTCCTGAAGTATTCCAATAGAAGTATTTCAAGAAATCTTTTTCAATAAGTATTTCACTGAATTGTACCACGAGGGCACCTGTACATATTTACACCAGCAATTTTGGGGGGGTTTTTTGCTTTTAAAAAATATAATGTGTTGCATACATAAAAAATTCTGTGATATCTTTAATTTTGGACTTTTCTGTTATGGACTCCAATGTTTCCCTTCTCCTTCACTCAAAATAATGTGAAGTCTAGGTGTTGTCTGAGAGATGCAGAAGAAGCTGAAAGCTGGTATTCATAGAAATATGTTGGAAACATTACTGATTTTCTTTGTTAAAGAACAAAAAAACAGCAAAATAAAATCATAAAAATGCATTACCAACCATATATTTTAAGAATATAGGTATACTATAGAATAGAGGTATACTTTTACCTCTTTCTCAGATCTCAAAAAAAAAAAAAATTAATGAAGCTTGAAGCTTTGTTCTAAAAGTGAAAAAAAATCTATCTAAAGTTTACAGAAAGGACATCTAAAAGAACACCTGAAAAACCCAAACATTTTGCTGCAGAAAAAATAACAATAATAATAAATAATAATTTTTTTACTACTGCAATAGGCTCTGCATGTTCAATTTGTTGTCCTGCACTGCCAGTGCATGACTGTGCCTCTGCTTAAAGGGGCAAACAAAAAAAACAAACCCAGGAAACCTTATTCTTTTATTGTTACACCAAACCCTCTATACCATTTTATCTATATAAATGTAGTGAACAGACTGTTCTAAACTGTTAAAGCATAATACTCAAAAGAGTCACACGATGCTGAGATCTGCAACACCATATGGAATCTGCAGGCTGAGGAGAAGAATTGTCAGGTGTAGGAGCTTAGCTGTCAGCAATGATCACAGTGAGCTTTCCATTCCCAGGGGTCATCTGAATTGGCTGGATGAGCAGGGCTGAGCTGTGATTTGTGTGAGGTCTGTGTTTGTGGGTCAGGCATCACTGTCCACAGGCTTTATTTGTCCTGCCAAGCAAATCTTTCGGTTGTGTGTCAGTGATTGCTGTGATCTGCTTGAACAGCCCCCATGCCAATCTCTCCAGATATCCAGAAAAGTATGTCATGGCTGACAAGCAGGTAAAACACAGATGAGATCTGCATCTCCTGAGTCAGTGACTCAGTCCACAAAAGACTAAAGAAACATTTTTTTTGACCCTTAGTGAACCAAGGCCCAAAGCCAAAACAAAGGAAGAAAATTGTAGCCTATTGCTCATAGGAGACTGAAGCCAAGACTAAGGAGGCACAGGGGACCTAATCCAATATTGCAATGGATTACATTTTAGCTGACAGTGTCTTTCCCTTAATTATTGTAGAAAATATGCACCCTCAAACATGCCATTTAGAAAAAAACCCGAGGAAATAGAGTCATAAAACCTTCTCAGCTCCACACTGAGTGTGCTTCAGGCATTTCAGCTGGGGTAAAAGTACAAAACAATACAGGTTTGTTTCCCTGCAGAAAATAGAGTCTTTCTCTTCAGGCTCATCAGCTCGAACTCTGGTAAGATGAGCAACCCAGCCTAACTGGTGTGGACTTTGACAGCCTTCACCCTGCTATTTACAAAGTAGTCCATATCTGAGCTAGTCCCTCTCAGGCCCCTTTACAATGACTGGCAAGAAACAGAGAGAAGATATCTTCTTTTGGTCCAGTGAAACATATTTTTTGAATTTTCATTTCCCTCCAGTGACTACCATAGGATGCTTACTAGGGCCTGCTAAGTTACAAACATTAAAATCAAATTTTAATGTTTCTACTAGCCACTTTACGTGTCTTTTCTGTTTAACATGCAAATCTCAAAGGAATCTATTCTTTAGTGCCAAGGTAACTGCTGACAGGCAACAAAGATGCTGAATATAGTGCTCAGGATGAAATTGAGCTCTGTATCATAAAGGCAGGTCTTAAAACATTGCAGCTAAAATGCTTAGATCTGCCTCTTTGTTTCTATACTCCTCAGTTCCTCATGTTTAAAATAGTGACAATGCACTTCTCTATCTCTCAGGAAACTTTTGAGTATAATATTGTAAACAGTGAAAAATTAAATATTATAAAAAGTACAAAAAAGCAAGAAAAATTGCACTACTAAGTAGAGATAGAGAGCCATTCCTTACTGACAAGTCCATCTGCTTTTCTTAAATTAGAATTAAAACCCTTTTCAATCTTCCATAATTAGAAAGGTCTTTAAGAGGATGAAAAAACAAATTATTGTATTTTCACACTATTTTCACTATATTCAATCTGAACAAGCATTCAAGCCCAGCTCCTCAGAGGCATTGAGAGGAATAATTCATTCTGAAATGCCAAAGCTTCATTTGTTGATCCAGGTCTCAGGTGTTTTTAGACACATTCAACAGAAAACCAACTTAATAATTAGTAATGCCTTACTTATCTAACTGTAATGCACTGAGAACTAGAAAATATTAGCCATTTTGCAGTGTACCATTTTTCTGTTCCCCATTAGATTCACTGATATGTTTGCATTAAATTCCCCAAAGTATTCTTCTGCAATGTCACTTTTCAGCTCTTAAAGCATTCTCCAACATCTGCAACGGAGAGGAGAGATGGAGTGATATGCACAGGATCACAGCACAGATTTACTATGAGGTCTTACACAACCAGATTTTTCAAAAGGCAGAATGGTGTGGTTTTTAGGAGAAAACTTAAAGAGAGAAAGAGGCAAGGCAAAATAAATTCATAAAATGCTTTGCGTATTTTACAAAACCTCACAAATGATACAGACGTTTCTACCATCACAAGGGGATCTGATTCATCTGAAACATTTTGGCAAGTTCTCTTAAATTTTGGGTTTTAATTTTGCACTAATTTTCTCCAGGATTCCAGTAAATTTGCCCTTACAGATTTAAAAAAAAAGGACTTTCTGTTCTTTTGAAGTCTTTCTCTCTTCTGTGTCTCAAAGAGAATCAGGATTACCAATATTTTTCAAGTTTTTCTCAGAGGTTTCTTTGAATTGACAGGGATAATAGATTGGCCTCACAGGTCAACTTTATTCTCACCCACAGTTTAGGAACCCTGAAGACTGAAGATAATAAGAGAAAGTAAAACAGCACTCTTTAATCCTGTGCTATCACACAGAAATCACAGTTTCATGTTCAAACATAACTAGGTCATTTTCTTCCAAAAAGAAGATAGATTTGGCATACTGTACATTCCAAAACATTTCCACTTCTTTACTCATCAGTAACTGCCCTTTTTGTTTTAGTACTGGCACTTGTGAAGGCTAAATGATTTCAAAAGCGACCAAGCTTTTGATGTGTTAGAAGAAAACACAGGATGGCCTCTCCGTTTGGTCCAAATGCAAAAGGTCTGCTTTGCAATGGTGTTGCTTTTATAGCTTCTTCAATAAAGGAAGGAAACCAGCTTGTAACGTATCCATTACTCTTAGCAGCAATTCCTATCCTAAATGACTTCCTTTCAATCTCGGTGAAGTCAATTAAGTTCTAGCTCACAACATTAAGTCAGTTATAATGCTAACCTGAGACTTTTCCTTTCAGTAGTGGAATTGCTTCTACAAAGCATTGGAAAGCTCTCCAAAAATTCCTACTATTTTCTGGCAGTCGTGCCTACTGTAGCAAATAACTCTTGGCCCTTGTACAGATACAAAGTATGTATGTTTCAAATTCCCCTTCTTTGATAGGGATATGAGTTGGGCGGGAGATATAGATCACAATAATGTCTACTGTAATATATTTTCTTAGGCTGTTTCTTTTAATAGAAGCAAGACAGCATTATTAAGCATTATCAAAAACAAATATTTGCATGGTGCATTTGCTTGTCTCCTCCCGCTGTTCTGACGCCCAGAGGTGCACACTATCACACACACTGTCACACATGCCATCACCCCCAGTCACCCCTGTGGAGTCCAGCCTGGCTGTCCACTCCCCAGGAGAGCTGCACTGGTGTGGCAGTGGGCTCTGGGCAGCTGTGCAGAGTCCCTCACAGTGCTGCATTCCCTCAGCAGCAAGTGCAGACCTGGTGGTGTCTCTGAGGCTGCACAGCTGCCACAGAAACCTCGGGTGGGGACTGACCTGCACAGCCCCTGCTTGGCAGTGACATGGCCTGGTGGCCTTGCACATGCTCAGCTGGCTCTGGGTCTTTCATTTCCTGAAGATACAAGAGGATGACAAGTTTCCAATCTGTCACCACTTGGGAGATTTTCACCTTTCCTCTAAGCATGCACTCTTCCTCTCTTCAGGCTGCTCTTTTAGCCCATGTGTGTTGATAGGGCCATGTCCACTTCATGGCATGTGAATGTGTATGCTGACTTCAATCTGTTCTCCTCTTTCTAGCTCTGTCTCTGGTGGTCCCTGTTAATTTATTAAAACAATTAACATATCTAGCAGAGATTTACTATACTTTAGAGACTGGGGGTTGAGGAACAGGACTGCCAGACTACTTACTTTATTCTTATTCACATCTGAAAGAAGTGTCAGTAAATAAAATCTCAAAATCTTGGTGGCAAGTGTTGTATTGTAACAGACACAAAAATATCTCATGTTACATACACAGCCAATTACACTGTTTTTGATTAAGAAAAACTGTGCCCAAGCCCCAGCTGGCATTTGACATGGTTGCCAAAGTGAAGAATCTGGCCCACTGATAAATAAATACTGCAGAGAGGTTCCCCAGATAGTAATCTGAAATTACTGCCCTGAAAATTGTGGAGTTGATAATGTGAAATGAACAAAAAATCCTTGTCTGAAATGAAAGCACAGTGCATTTTCTTGGGAGAGGTTGTGACAGCTCCCTTCTTTAATGTGACTGCACTGAGCCACAATATGTCTTCAGTCTTTTCCTTCTCTCTCCCCTTCCCACCTATGTAACTTGCAGAGTTCCATATCCAGATATGTGGCGTGCAGCATGAGTAAAGCAATGAGTAATGAAATTTGGTGCCCATTGCCACAGAACAGACAACATGGTGTTGGCTCTTCCACTATGACAGCAAACAAAATTCAATTACTGTTTGGATATGATCAATTATTGCCAAACCACCTGCCAAATCTATTTGCTCTGTTGGCATGAAAAGAGCAACTCTACAGAAAGGATGTCAAGTATTTCTGTGGTAAAGAGTGAAGGCAGGGAGAGAAGGAACAGAACCTTAAGAAGAGGTACCAAACAACAGTAAGACCATTTTGGGCCATAGTTTTGCTGTGGAAAGCCTCTAAAGTGTGATAAAAAAAGTAATATCAGAACAGATCCCAGATGGAGCTGAAAATACTATCAGCTGTGCTTTGCAGGAACTCTGCAGTGCCCGGGGAAAAAAATGCCTCACAGCTGGTCAGTGAAAAAATCACTGCCATGCTCAGTGTAAAAATGTCACCAATATTCTATCACTATCATCAGAATTTACAAGCATAACAAACTTTCTCTGAGCCTTTTCAATTAAATCAGAGAAGAAAAGCCTGTGGAAAAAGGCATTCATGTGTACTGACGCATTATAGAATCTAACTATTCAGTAGCACAAGACTATGAGCCTACTCTATTTTCCTATGGAAATGCCTTTAATCTTTATTTGTTAATTGACATAAAGTAGCAAATAGCAAATAGAGGTATGCTTATATTTTAGTAATCTTTCAAGTGCTGGTGTCCATGTAGCTTTTGAACTCTGGAAGTTTGAAGTACTGATTTTGTTACGGGAATGAAGAATCAAGAAAATAGTGGGAGTCCAGAAAATGATGGGGAAATGCAGGTGATTCTCTCTTTCCTACTTTGAGAACAGGGAAGGGATTGGATTGTAGATTATTTTAATATAAACTGGAATACATAAACAAATATATACTTATTCACATCATTATATGCAAGCACATGATGCAAAATGTCTCAATTTTGAGAAACTTTTCAAAAATTACTGAATATGATACTTTTCTGGGTGCATATGAAAACTGTAGATATATGAGTATACTATTTTATCTGACTTTAACTTATGAGATGCAAATTTCAGAAAGCAACATGGGCTATAATTTAGAACCTGGAAAAAACTCACAACATTATTTACTGTAATGAATTTCTGCAGAAAGTAATGCTAGAAAAATGAACTGAAGGCACCATTAAGTAAGTGGTAAATAAAAAGTTAATTTCTACTGCCTTGCCCTGAAAAAGAAGATGGCAATATATGGCAACACAACTCACTTACCAGAACAACACAACAGCCATGCTGGGACAGACTAAAAATCTGGTCAGCCTAAATTTTTAATAACAGACAAATGATGGCTGCTTTTGCAAAATAAGTATGAAAACAGAATAAACAAATGACAATTCCAGTGTACAGTCCTCATTTTCAACAGTTTAAAGCTTAGGGACTTCCTGAGTCCAAGCTTGTATCTTTGTTGCTGTGTATGTTTATGTGAAGAGACACTGATGGATTTTTTTTTTCCCTATGAACTAGCTCTTTTGGGGGTGGAATCAAATACTATCATTGTTCCAGCCTGTGCATAATACAATAATGTCATGTTTCCAAACTTCCAGAGAGAGTAAAGTGATCCTGAAATGATGATACTTAGTAAAGAATTGGAGGAAAAATGGTAAGAATTCTCTGTGTATAGTAAGTAATTTTAAAAGAAAATATCTTAGAGAAATAACACCTAACAAGGTTTGGGGTTTTAATTGTAATTTCTTTATCTCCAAGTCTTTGTTTGCTGAATTGATAATTGTACAACTGATTAGACAGAATATATCATTTTATGCTATTTACTCAATACAACATAATTCCTCTCATTGTCTTGATTAATACAACATATTGTGACAGGAGGAAAAAAATTGATTCATTTTAAAGTTTTTTTTGAAACTATTATAGTGGTATCAATAATTTGCCCCCTCAACTCAAGAATATACTGAACATTAAAACAGAAAAATATGTATCCAGGTGATTTTAGATTTTAAAAGAAATATGCATATATGTAACACAGAAGGAGAAAACAGATCCTTGGATAGCATGGAAAAGAGTCATAGAAACTAAGGAGGTATTGGGCCACATCTTGATGACAACAGTTCAACACCCATAGCCCCACCCTCCATCCACACAGTTACACAGAGGGAGATACTGAAATGATGTTACTAAGATTACAATGGCAAATACTCAGATGTAAAGATATTTAGAATACTATGGTGAGTTACTTGCATATCTTGTTTTTCTGAAATAATATAAAAAAATCTCTGGAGATGAATCCTGTTTATCACAGAACCACAAAACAGTTTGGTTTGGAAGGGACTTTTGGTGATTATCCAGTCACACCCCCTGCCAGGGCAGGGTCACTCGGAACAGGTGGCACAGGGACGCGTCCAGCTGGGGTTTGAATATCCCCAGAGAGGGACACTCCATGACACCCTGGGCAGCCTGTTCCACTGCTCTGCCACTGTAAAGTTCTTCCTCGTGTTGAGGGGGAGCTTCTTACATTTCAGTGTATGGCCATTGCTCCTCATCATGTCACTGGGCACCACTGGAAAGAGCCTGGCTCCATTCTCTTGGTACTCTCCTTTGGGATACTGATATGCATTAATGAGATTACAGAGTGATAACTGTGCAAGGACCTGTACTGCAGCAATAGGAAAGACCTCCCCCTGATTAGGGCAACTGGATAGTTCTTGCTAAACTTTTACCAGGTAGGTAGTAATTACTGAGTCCTTGTTTCAAGAGGTTTGAGTTGAAAATCAGATTCAAAGTACTCATCTCACAACCATGACAAAGTCAAAGGTAACTGCTCTGTGAAGAGCTCTGAGTCAGGTCAGATTTTGTATCTGGGATGACTTGCTTAGAGAAGATCTTAATGTTTTTCTGTGAGCAATAACAAAGCTATTTAGTTGAGGTCACTGACCTACCATCTTTCTGACTATTTGAAACTTCCTCCATAACACATCTTACTACCTACTCAGTTAAGCTGATTCAACTCTGCATGTGGATTCATGCTGTGAGCCAGACTAATGAAATCATCAGTATTAAAAAATAATAACACCCCTTTGAGTATATTCAGCAATTTCTGTTTCTCTCTTTCCCATTGGCAGGCTTACAGCACCACCTTCACAAGCAACTAAGGGTGCAAGGCTAGGAATGACTGCTGACATGGAGAAGGGAGGCAAACTGGTGCAATGGTTTAGCTACCAGAAAAACCTGCAGAGCACAGAGACACCTCAAACCTGGCTCTGGCAGGGCTGGTATAGACACCAATGCCAATTAGCTCTATTTGGCTCCTAGCAATCAGATGTGGAGCTGGATGCAGCTTGACATTAAGCCTGGGAAAAGAAGCCAACCCCTGCCTGGCCACAATTTCCTTTCAGGTAGTTGCAGAGAGCGATAAGGTCTCTGGGATCTTCCTTTTCTCCAGGATAAACAGCCCCAGCTCCCTCAGCCACTCCTCATATGACTCACCCTCTAGACCTTTCACCAGCTTCATTGCCTTTTTCTGGACATGGCCCAGCGCGTCAATATTGTTCCTGAATTGAGGGGCCCAGAACTGGACACAGCACTCAAGGTGTGGCCTCATGAGAGACAAGTACAGAGGTAAAATCACTTCCCTGGTCTTGCTGGCAACACTGTTTCTGATACAAGTGAGGATGCCATTGGTCTTTTGGCCACCTGGGCACAGCTGGCTCATGTTCAGCCAGATGCCACCCATCACCCGCAGATCCTTTTCTGCTGGGCAGCTTTCCAGCCACTCCTCCCCAGCCTCTAGTGCTGCACAGGCTTGTTGTGACTCAAAGGCAAGACCCAACACTTAACCTTGTTGAACTTCATACTGTTGGTCTCAGAGACATTGTCTTGGAATTATTTGTTTTACAACAATTTCTGCTATACAACAGGCAGTGATCTCTTTCTAGGAACTATTTTCAGTACTGTATTTACACCTATGATTTCTATAGGCATTATAGTAATTTAACCAGCTGTTTTGCCTGATTTTAAAAGTTATGAGGTAGCGTTACAGGAGATGTGTTATTCTTTAAGTATCCTTTCAACCAATTAATATAAAATACATAACCAGTGGCACCAAGGAATATTTTAAAAGATATAAATAGAATTTTGTTTACCATCATGTGTGTTCATGGCCAACACCATAGGACTCCATTGTTCAATTACCTGGGATATTTTCTCTTTGATATCTGTTTTAAATCTGCTTTAGTTAATTTACCCTTTTGCTTTGAAAAAAGATACAAGTTACTGAATGTGAAAATGGGATCAAATGGTACTGTTGCCTGAAATAATGAACTATTGTACTAAGTACTTCAGAGAGGCCCAATGATTTATTCTGGTCCCATGTACATTCACCTTACCATCACAGGCAGAAAAAGTCATTATTATATGATGAGTCATTATAGCTCTGTGATCACAGAGAACATTTTCTACAGATATTCAATATCCTTCCAAATTACATATTTCACAGAAGTAGGTCAAATTGAGCAGTGATTGAAGACTAACATTTCTGCAAGTACCCAACTATCCAGATTTATCAAGATAATGCTGTAAAGAAGTGCTCTGCATATTAAGAATGGCTTATCTTTTTGTAATAGAGATCTAAAACTGCTGTGGGTAATTCAAAGGTCTTTTCTTTTATGACCTCTTTTTAAGTTCCTGCTCTTGTTCTCTTCAGGTGTTATTAACTCATGTTGAACGAGATCAAGGTTAGTTCTGAGTCACTGACAATGCTCACCAGTTCTGCATTAGAGTGAGAGGAAAACAGCAGGGGAACTGAACATGGAAATTCCTGATCACATGGAATCTTCTGCATATCATAGAAATTCTCTGGCACTATGGAGCTGGGGAGTATCAAAGGGTCTACTAGAGCATGTCTTGGGGTATCAGATTGATATCTATTCTTTATTCCTTAGATCACGTAAAGGACTTTAAATTTTCAGACTTTTGTTCCCAGTGAACAAGATCACAGGAACATATATTGTGAATTTGTGTCTACCTTTTATATTGCTCTTTACATAATTTGTTGGCCATTTCATTCACCATCTGCATTTCCTTCTAGAAATAAACCAGTCCATAATTACTACCTGTACCACGATGCTTATGCCAGTAGAAGCCTGCAGAGTAGCATTAACAATAGACTGTGACTGGGTGCCCCTGTCTTGGGAAAATGATGCCCCTGACTTCAAACAGAAGTAGCTGACCAGCAGTGACATCTCACGTCAGAAAGGGAATTTGGTGTCCAAAGAAGATACAGCTCTGGTCACCATTTATTGACTAAGATACAGTTGCTGCAGATGAAGGCTCCAGTGTGGAAGGCTATATCCCAAAAAAATAAAATACAAAAAAATTCCTGTGAGCTTTCTGTAATAATGGTAATAATGCAATACAAGGAGAAAAAAAGGGTTTAGGATAGTACCGGAGAACAATCACAAGGTAGCAATTTGGCATGGAGGCTCAGCAAAATAAGTAGAAATTACAGGAGCTTAGCCACTGAAACATTACCAGATTTTTTTGTAGACATATTGGAGGTAGTCAAAAAGAGAATTATCATTCTGTACGAAATTCTGACATTTTGGAATCTGCTCTTATTATGTTTAAAATGAAAAATCCAAATGTCAACATTTTCTATGATACAGTTCTAGGAAAGTGTTTCTTTGGAAATGTCAGAATTTCATCACAATTTCTTATTAACAATGTTGAGTCATTAAACTACAAAAAATTGTATATATGTGTGTGTATATCTGTTATTATTTACAACACATGAAGCAATAAAACATTATTCAGAACAAATTGAAATTATTCATAGCATAAATGAAAGGATGAACTCATGGTAAAGTGACAAGTTTTCTTGTGACAGTACTTCGATGTAGTTTCAGTAATTATGTAGGACTAATGTCATGTTTAATGATATTGTCATATCATTTTGATAATGAAAATCTGTAAGTCCATTTTGTACAATCAAGGCCACAAGCACAGTAATTGCCTGATGTTATTTATTAACTGTTAACTCTGAGTCATTCAGGTAGTATCATAGTCAATGTTTCAGAAGGCACCCAAATATTTTTTGCCTTAAAAAAACTCCAGCGATTTTATCTATTTGTAGGTGACCTCTTGGGAAGAAAAATAAGTTTTGATTCCAGTAAAATAAACCTAGAACTTAAATGAAATTACTGTTAAATTAATTACAATCTTATTTAAAAAGTGATTAAATGCTTGTTTTTATGTGTCCTTGCATTTACATTTTCACAGCAGTGCTTATGGAAATTTAGCTATGCGGCTCCAAAAACTGCTGAAAATTTATTCCTTAATATTCTGTAGACTTCAGTAAAGAACAGCCTTGAGGTTTATGGCCTAAGTATACTATTTTTTTCATCAGCTATGTATGCAGGTTTTTTTGACTGCTGGGAATTAATTTACAAAAGTAACACTTCACAGATAACACTTCTTATACCCTGTAGCATGTTTAGATGTTGGAAGGGTCTTTTAACATGGATTTCATTGCTTCAGATGGTTTTAAAAAGCATTTATTAAATTTAGTGTTTCACTGAAGGAAAATCACAGGATACAAGGGACAGAAATCTCTCTTTTCTAAAAGCTTAAGCAGTACAGTTTGTTAAGGTGTCCTCACTAGGGCTTATTCCTGTTCTAATAAAGAGTTGAGGATCCATCAAACTCCCAGAGGAACTGGTTCAGAGCAGCATGTGTTTGTGTGTGCACACACAGGAGTGGGATATCATTTACTGTAATGCTGGGTTTTGGGCTCTGCCTCGCTGGGTCTGTGCATGGCCAACATCCCACAAATGAGTCTTCATCCATTCTGTGAGACCTGTATGTGAGGTCTCAGGCACAATCCTTGGATACTAGGGCCTCATGTGGACAGTCTGCATTTTGTTGCAAAACAAAAATAAAGTCATATTCAATACCTCAATTAAATTACATGTAGAAATTAATAAAACTGTCAGCACTTCAGCCTCCACAGTACTTGTTTTGTTAATAAAATCTATTTATTTTATTCTATTCCTCTCACTTTAACTGCAGCATAGAACTGAATGCTGTTTGTTAGTTTACATTTGTGATCTCATCAATTTAGTTTCCCGTATAAAGCACCATAGGAATGGCTCATCCCATTTTTACCAACCTGTCTTGAGATGCACATGCACACACACACACCCCATAAGCATTTCCCAAGGTGTGTTCCAATGGCAATTCCAGAATATTTTTGTGAATCAGAAAGGCCACATGGCCACATCAGTTTTAAAAAGGCTTCTGAACACTGATCTTTTTATGAGTATCCAAGATGTAGGCAAGTGTGTGTTGTATCAGCTCTGCTTCCTTTGTACTCCTCTCACCTCCTTTTGGCTTGCAGTACCTCTCAGTATTGCTAAAGGGGAGCTGCTGTAAATCAGTCACAAAACAAATCTCCACATACCAAATGATGGAAGGGAGCAGTCAGGCTATGCCTGCATCTCCTTGTATCCTTATCTCTTTCCCATCTCTGCTCTGACCTCTTGGCCATCTCCCTGCACTTCGGTGCTCTCAGCCTCATCTGAGTGTTTCACAGCAGCTCTGTACACCCCCTGTGTTTCCCATGGTTCCAGGACTCTAACATGTACTTCCTTCAAGCTCACAGCAAACACAATTACTTCCAGAATACTGCTCCCTGTGGCTCCCTGTCTTGCATAAGTGTGTGTGTACCTTGATACTGTCATATTCTACTTGGTGCAGTACATTTTCTCCACAGTTCTCTTGGAAAAATATTTCCATTGATTTATTTTGGTCAGTTATCTGTCATATTTTTACAGATTTTCTCAATCAAGGCTTACCTGTGTAAATCCTGTCCCTGTCTTGCTACTAGTCCTGGCTGCTTTATGATAAATTAACAACATAGGGCCAAGTTAATCTTCCAGGTCAATGTCTCCATTTTCTTTAAGGACTACCCAGTGCAGCTTGGAAAATAAAATCAGTTTATGCTACTGCACCATTTAAAACTGCAACATTTAATAAACCCAAATATTAATTTGACTATTATAATACCAGATATCAACATCCTAAGTAATTAACCTGAATTTTAGAGTATTAGTTTTTCAGACAACATAATCATTTGCAGGCTATTACATAGCACAGATGATTTGTCTTTTTCAAATAATTTTTTTTATTTGTTAGTTTTAACAAGTCTCAATAGATCTGATTGCTGCCATGCAGAGAAGTAGAATGAAGCAGATAAATGAATGAATTTCCATTTTTTCCTAAGCTCAAAAATTCTTCAAGCATATCTACTCAAAGTACAGATAAATTAAACTGTAATTTGTTCTTTTCTTCCACTTCAGTAGTTAATGTCTGTGCTCTTTGTTTAGCCTCTATTATTTATATATTGGCAAGCTCTAGATCACTGTATACAGGCAGCTGATATTTAGCAACTGATCTTAGTAGGGCTTAATTGATTGTCTACCAAAAATTGTATGTTTCCTAAACAAAGAACAAAATACATTCCTACTGGCAGATCCCTTTTTTCCAGAAAAATATCTATGGGTGAGCACTTCAACAAAAAATATACAAGGAACAATTGTCAACTAAGTTTTCTTCAGACATAATTCAATTTTTATTAATATCTATAGAAATGGCTGTTATGGACTTCAAGGATAAGTGCATAAAATCTTGTTTCTTTATTCAGATTTTATTTGTCAGGATTCTTGATGCAGAATTTTGGTATTTTTTGGTAATGTGATCAGTTGAAGAGTCCAGTCTAAATCTGGTATGATAATATAAAACAAAAATTTTTATACAAAACACAGAGGTGGTTTAATTGCAAAAAGTCAGCATTAAAGTCTTTAAATATTCATCTATCCTGACTTCATCTTCTGGAATGTGTCTGGATAGTGGTCCCATAAGGTAGCATTTTGGGGTGTGCATTT
Source organism: Lichenostomus cassidix (assembly GCF_008360975.1). Lineage (NCBI taxonomy): Eukaryota > Metazoa > Chordata > Aves > Passeriformes > Meliphagidae > Lichenostomus > Lichenostomus cassidix. The sequence continues at coordinate 26,643,889 of NC_139480.1, read as the reverse complement.
TTAAGGGCATTATTAATTTTTCCACTGTTGCTTTTTCATCTAATTCAAAATATTTGTGATTTCTCCAACTTTATTTTAGAAATGTCTAATAATTTCATTTCTACTGAAAAATATTTCATGCTAGCTCTTTTATTGAGAACTGCAGGTCAACATCTTCACCCTGTATTTGATCTTCAGCAAAAAGCATTCTCTCATTCCGTAGAAAGGATTTTCTTAAGACCTGGAGCCTGAGTGACAGATCTAAGCGACAGCCTGTCCTCTCCATTCACATAGATAAAAGTCTCACTACCTTGCATCCCAACATCTGAAAGGATTTTTTTTTTTTAATTTCAGACTAGAGAGGGCATTCCTCCTAAGTAATAACCATAGAGATGCTGCTACAAAGATTTTGTTTCTACTCCATCAAATTTGAGCCATTATCCATCTCATCTTCTCTTCTCCCTCTGCCTGCCCCTTCTGTACTGTGTTAAATATAGTTCCCTTCTCTATAGTATCCAGTCTTGCCAGTAATTATTCCTTGACAGGACCACAACTAGATCCTCTGTCACCTTGGAAAAATTCTCTTTCCACCTGGAAAAAAAAAATTCTTTCCACCTGGAAAAATTTTCAACCAAATTCTTATGTACTTAACACTCCCCTTTGCCACTTGAGAGGAGCTACTTGTAAACAATTGTGTTTGTCTTTATCCTTTTTGAGTAAACTCCTTTTTATTAAATTTCCAAAGGGAAAAATAATTAAGAAAATCAGACAACAGGTATAGTAACAGTACTTCCTGTCCTGTTGATGTGTATGGTCTTTTTCCAGTGCTTGTATCTATCTGATGTTTCTTCCCTCACATTTAGAATTCTGATTGCGTGCAGCAGACACCTTTTGTTATTGTTGTTATTACTTTCTTATACAGTGGCTTGCTCGTCCATGAGCAGGACTGATGCTAATATAGATAATGACAATAACAACATCAACTTCGACTATATAAAAGTGGTACCTCAAAAAGAATGACTCTGGGACCCCCACCACTGAAAACCAGGGTGAAGAAGGACCTGTGGGATGCCTCAGGGGCCCATGTGGTGGTGATATCTTTTGCTTAATCTCTCTCTCTCTCACTCTCTCTGTCTGTTCCCTCCCTCTGCACTGCCACCCCCCACCCCTTCCTGTTTCCTTCTATCTCTCTGCTTCCCATTTGCAGTCAAATAAAATCCGTACTATTGACTTCAGCACGTGGTCTTGTTTATGTCTTAATTTGGGCAGAGGGATCTCTTATAATCAGATCTTAATACCACCTAAAACTTCTCTTGAATGTAGGCAAAATTCAAATTTTTAAAATAACTAAATTTAACCAGGAACACCACCTTCAAGAAAGTACTCTTATTTCATGTTTAACCTGTTTTGAAGAAAACAAGCAATGTGATAAACAGACCCTTTAAGGACTAGGTTTTACTTTCACTGAGATTTGCAACATATATTTTTCTCCATCTCCAACAGGATATAGTTCAATTCCTTCTCTCAGAATAATGAGGATAGTGAAACTTAAATCAGAACATGGGAAGACTCCAAATCCTATTTTCTTGCAGTGTCCTAGGTCTCCATTTCTTAGTATACAATTTCTTAGGAGTAATTCCCCTATAATCCTCTATAAGGTTCCCTATATTATGCCAAGCTATTAAAAAAAAAAAAATCTGGTATCTACAATATGTTTAAAGTAGAATTTCATAATCTACATCCAAAAGAATGATCTGTAAGAATACTGTTTAATTTAAGAACAATTTAAATGTTCAGAAGTCCATATGAGATTAATGCCCTAGAGACCTAGATATCTCATGAGGATTTCCTCTCCATGAGGATTTCCTCTCATATACCTTGGATCTACAGTGTCAGCATTTATGTCTGAGCTGGTCATTCAAAGCTCATTATAATGAATGACCACAAATACATAAAGTACATTTCAGTTCTATTTTAGCCATTAATATTAGGATGAGATTACACCATAGAAGCACTCACTTTGCTGACCGTGAGAAGTCTACTTTGGATGCATATTTATGTAGATGACTCAGATTCAAAAGGGTCTACATTTTAATTTAAAAACTTAATGTGTTGCCTAATGTGTGTGCCCAGGTTCACCTTCATGGAGTGGTTCAGCAGCCTCTGAGTGCCTCACTTGTACTATTTCTGATTTAGCACCAGACCTAAATCTTCTGAGCTAATCTACTAGGCACAGTCTGAAACCAGCTATGCTTGTGTGACAACAAAGACCATATTGCTGAGGACAGAAATCTGTGTGGGATCATTCAAATTCCAATACACAAATTAAGTTCATGAGAAGTGAAAACTTTTTTAGACTCTAAAGTTTTGTCAAATGTAAAAAAAATTATTCCTGCTGGACCAATGACTGCTTTTTCAGCATGAGGATGCAAACTCCTCCTGGACTACTATGTTTGTTCTGGATAATCACATATTTCATGCTGACTTGTGGCTTCCATACCCAGAGCTTAGCATGAAGAAATGGTAATATACAGTACCTGTTTTGAAATTTATCGCTTAAGTCTCAGTGCTTAATGTTTAATGAAGAGAGGATTCACCTACTGCAAACAAACCCACTCACATTCAGGAATACAGAACAGATTAAGTTCTTTGAGAGGAGAGAGACCCTCATATGCAACTAACATAAGGCAGTACACTTTTTAGACCTATTAAAAAAAGAAAATCTGTGGTGCCATGTGCCCATATGCCTATAAATATATGTTGCATCTGTGTAGAGTTATCTTTATTTTGAAAGCGTTTATCAGACAGAATGGTTCTTATTCCAGTGGGCCCACCTTCTCCCTGTGGAGTTCCGTAGTTGTAGTACTTGTCTGGCATGGTGTTTTGAGACTACAGGACATCTAATAACAAAAATATAATTCTGAGACACCAGAAAGTGGATGCAAAGACAAACATGAGGGGATACATCTCCTTTATAGAACTGAACTTGCCTTATGTGAAAATTACAAGAATTTTAATGCATTTTAAATTATTTTTTTCATATATCAACAGTCAAGAGATAGTAGGACAGACACTAAAACTATAAAAAAAATATATGTAGTATTTGCTTTCACACTTTCTGAGGCAGCTCTGGCCTGAGGGAGAATCTCAAGTATTCTAGTTGTACCAGCTCCAAGGATCTAAACTAAGGCTAGAGATGAGGGTAGCATGAGAAACAAGTACCACATCTTTCTGTGCCCAGCAATGGTAGTACTGTAATACTGGTAATATTGTTGAATCTAAAACTTGCTTGACACTGTGAAATGACCATATAGTAGAAAAATGAATTTCCCTTTATCATCATATTTCATCAGCACAAAGCATTATCAGTAGTTCATTCTGTCTAGGAAACTACTCCATCATAGCCACTTATTTGCTTGAATTTATTTTTGTGTTTAGAGGAATGGAACATAACCTGTCTGTGCTTACTTTTCGAAAAATTGGATCAAACATTTGGAGATGTATAGAGTATGTAGTTCACAGAAATAATAGGTTATAACTCCTCTGTTCTCTTGGGATTTGATCATTCCCTAGTGAATTAATGTTATTTTACAGGAAGGAATCTCAAATATATTCAATACTTCTCTGGGAAACTGCTACTCTTTAGAGTGATACTTTCTCCTGTGTAATTGAAATAAGAATTCCAGTGGGAAAGGGAAATCACAAATGAAGCCTTTTCATTATTCATCCAAAATATCAGATTGCTGTTAACCTATGGGAGAAAAGAACCCTGAAAAGCAAAGATTCTTGAATCAAAAGAATGGAGAATAGGACAAAGGCTGACCAAATCATCAGACTGTGCGTTGCTTCTACAGCAGATGTCAGACAAGTTGAACTCCCACACAAGGCCCAGCACCTGTGACTTTGAGGCTTTCAGCTGCCTCAAGCAGGTGTCCTCCACTTTCTCCAACTGATCAGGTAGCCTGTAGCAAACACCCACAGCAGTGTCACCCTCATTAGTCTGCCCTTTTATCCTAACCCATAAGCTACCTATAAATTAATCTCATTAATCACTAAAGAAATACTCTTCAGCAAGGTGATTTTCTAAGTCATTCATTTAAGTGAAAGTGCTGAAAACTTTAAATAGAAAGACTGTCAGGCACAATAATTGTTTATCTGGGAATCTCACTAAAAAGAAATCTACCAAAAGTATTTGTCTGGCTTCTGAGAGGAACTTAATTGGATTGGTACCTTCTTTCATTTTTGTTCTGATATTTCATAGAATGTTTATTAATTTTGTCACTTCGCAGTAGTCTGTATTAAGGAATTTGGTGTTCTCTGGTTTTGTCAGAGGAAGCATTTGTGCTCATGTCTCTGATACTTGTCATTTGTTTTCACAGTCAGAACAGCTATTTTCTAACTGGAATTCTTCTTGTTTTGTTTAAATCACTTAGCACTTGCATATATAAGGTCTCTGATGTGGAGGAGGGCTTGGCGGTCGCCATCATTAGTTTTCAACTGAAAGAAATGAATGGACTAGAGCAATGAATTCTGTAATAGGCTCCCTGACAACTGTAATCACATTTCAGCACCTTCTAGACTGCATTTTACTCACGAGGTCCTATTTGAATTTGCTAGTGAACATTCATACATTCAAGTATAATTTGTTGTCTAAGGCATATAATTTCTTTAAGCTCCTACTGAGATTACTTTGTATACCAGGAGACCTCAGTGTGTACAGCCTCTGTATAGGAAGCTTGCCTAAAGAATGACACTGTGCTTATGACCACAGGAAACAAATATTGCAAGTTGTTCTCTGAACTGAATAGCTAGGTTACAGTCCTTTTTGACTACATAATCTCAATGTTTAATATTTTAAAAACCCTTCTATTTTCTATGCATCAATTCATTATGTGAAAGGTTTGGCCACAGAGCTATCCTGTTTTTCAAAAGTCATTTTCAAAAATCCTTAGCAACAACAATAGGCAGGAAACATTCAAAAAACTTTATTCTATAAAAAGACTAAATTTAGTTCAGAGTCGGAAGAGCTGGGTGTTGCACAGTTTCATATGTTCAACATCCTAAATCCTACAATAAATATTGCACTGTAAAGGTACATGTAGTATATATGAATATGAATGTCTTGGATCATTCAGTCCAGTAATTTATTACTGCAGGCAATTATGTCATGCCATATATATACTGTAGTTATCTATATGAAACATGACATTTCTGCATCCATCAGGGATGCAATATCCAGGGGTTATTTTAAATTCATCCACTAGGAAGTCATGCTGGGATGGTAAACTGTAGCTCCACTGTCCTTTGCTCAGAGGTCACTCAAATTCCATCCACTGATGCCCTGCAGTAAATAAGAGGAAGCTAAGCCCTCTTCCACTGAATTAAAAGCTGCCTCACATTTGCTTGATTACACCAAGAGAGTGAGCCAACATGTTGGCAGAGACCATGAGTGATTGAGTGACTGACTCTTGTATATCTGGGGAGAGAAAAGCCCAGTTACCTTTCCTGAAAGTAGGGCAAGTTATCTTACCTTCACCACTGGAGAGAAGAAGCTTCTTATCAGCATGAAAGTATCCATGCTTTGATACCTCATTATCTTGGAATAATTAAAAGTGAGTTATTCTGAACTAATTCAAAATACTTTACTAACCTGACCTTGGGATTTTAGATTTGGGTCCTTTTCAGTTGGGTTAAGCATAATGATCTGACATCTACCTTAAAATAATTATTTGTGTTCCTTTATAGGGAAGTCTTTTCAGAAACAAACTCTCTGATGGCTAGACAATAGTTTTTGACTTTTCACTTAAATTTATTCATGCTTAGTTACCCTTCTTTGTCCTTTCCATTCAGTTTGCATAACATTTACCCCCCAGTGCTGTTACAGATAGCAGTCTTGACCCTTCACAGCTATACAAGAAGAAACCCATTTATCTCACCCTGTGTGTTAGATTCCTTTCTCTGATACAGCTAACAGACGTTCTTCACATCTACATTCCAAACTCATCTGCCTTGAACACATGTGCAATATGTGCATTATTACCAGTGAAGTTTCAATAGGGTCTTTTAAAGGAATTAGCATGATCTTCGGAGGGGTTAGAATAAAATTACTAAAACAACTTCTGATAAATCAACTTTTTCCGTATCAAAGAATATTGGTTGTTCATAAGTATCTTGGACTATCTAATGTAATTACATGATTTTCTCTGTGTTTCTTTGCTTAGTGATCTAACAGCTAGAAGTAAAGGGTCAGGGATTTTAGTTATTCGTGATGAATTTTTGTTCAGTTTTATTAGATCAATAACATCTAACTTTTCTCACTCAATACCTCACTTCTTGACAACATCCTTGAATTTGAGTCTTTATCAAATGTCAATAACGCAAACCAGTTTTCATGCCACCAACATGAATTGAGGAATGCACTACTCATACCTCCCCTCTTTAAATTCTCTTTTCATCACAACCAGCTACCTTCTTGTCTTTAATAAGTTTCACATTCATTCAGCAGTTTTTGTCATCAACCACCAACTCTAATTTAACAATATTTCCACAGAATTGCACAGATATATTTGTTAATTTATTTTTAATCCTACAAGATCAGGTGTTTTATAAAGAAAGACAGAAGACTAATTTAGCAATTCTAACCTGGGAATGCAATTGTTCTTAACCCAGCTTCCCTTACGCAGTGCTTTAATAAATTCCCCCTTCAATACCTGTTTTGTTGTCTGCCATACTATGACACCAAACTAAAGAAGTGATGCTCTTCATGGACATATCTGGTGACAGTAAGTTTGGTTTTAGTCTGGTTTGGTTTTGGGTTTTTTTGTTTATTTATTTTCTTTTCTGAAGACATAGTTTCTGCCTTTTTTTTCCCTATTTACAAATTATAAGGAAGTAGAGTTTTGTCTTCTTTGGCTTTGCAAGAATATTTTTGCAAGAAGTTTTGTCATCTTTGGCTTTGCAAGAATATTAAACTTCTCAAAAATGATCATTCTTTAGCTGGAGGTGCTCCGTTGTCAATATTTTGACAAAGATTTTGTGTTAGGCAAAGGTATAGAGTACTAGAACTAAATAGGTTAGGTGTTAGCTAAACTCCAAACATTTTATTCAATATGACTTTTTCAGTCATGCAGTACCCTTCTGTCTTGTGATTTAAAAGATAAAAAGTAACTCCAAAACTTATAAGATCTGAATATATAACAAAAAAAGCCAATTAAAGGATGATATTTGTGCTAAAGTTCCATTTGTAGAGCACCAAAAGGAGATTGATTGTTTATTTTTCATATAAATTGTAGTAATAAATATGATGAATACGTGACAAGATAATATTAGGTATCAACTAAAATATTAACTCATGAGTGCCCTATTTGACCAGGCAACACTGTGATAGCATTCTGTCCTAATACTCTAAGATTCCCTAGATCTTTTAAACTTTGGAGATGCATTTGGATTATCTGGTAATATATGTTTGGGTTTACATATTTGAAATTAATAAATGCATTATTCAAAGGGAGGAAAATAATTGCAAAAACTGGAATGCCCTGACTTCTTAGTTTACAGCAACCAGATTTTTTTAGGGGTCTAACTCTAATAAGCAATACTTGATTTCCACACTCACATGCAGAATCAAAATCAGACTGAAGCAGGGCCACTCCATCAGTGCTGAATAGCTAAGCTTGTTTTAAGGATAAAAGGAAATCACAAGAGGTCAAGAAATCACCCAGTGAAAAGGAAAATTTAGAAGAGCCTGGAAAAAAAGGCTAAAGATGAGGATGTGAGTTTTATCTTTTTACTGATTGGACATGTTAGGCATGAAGTCAGTGTTTATAATGAAATATGGTAATATCATTAATGGACACAGAAGAAGAAATTTGAGAGTGAAAAAATTTTTGAAAGAACTGGCTGAGTTTACACTGTCCTAAAATTTGAAGAAAATAAGTCACATTTCAAGTAGCATAAAAAATCATCCAATGGGGCCACTGCAACCAAACCATAATTATTTCCTTCATATCAACCCCACTGAGTGTCACAGAGATATTGGTCCCAATCACCCTCTTCATTTACCTTGGTTTACATGAGGTTAGTACAGCAAAGCATTCTAATGCTAACCTGCCTGGCACAATGTATTCAACAACAAGTGGAGGCTGTTTATTGCCCATACACAACTACTTTAGTATTGCTGACTTAGAGAATAAAAACATGAAGGAAGATGTGCCAGGAAAGCTTCTGTATGCTTCAGTTGTCCCCGGAAAATGGGGCAATGCTTCAGTATTCATCAGACATGCCCTAAAATGTGTGGAGCAGCTATGATCTACCTCAATCTACATTATATGGATGATGTACAGGCTTTGCCCTGTCTTCCCACGTGGCATGTCCTTGTTTTACTCTGTGCCCCTTGGTGATAACATGTCAGAGAAGATCTTTGGGGCAGATTCATATATCAAGCAACGGATATTTATGAACTTCTGTTAGGTCACTACCCTTTATAAATAAATGTCCACAATCTTTTGTAGGCCAAATGGCATATTTCATACAGCTGTCAACAGCATCCCAGGAAAAGCTTTTGTCAGTTAAAGGCAACTATTGTCAGAGTACCCATTACAGATGAATATATACTTCAATTTCCTGAAAGTTGTGTATCAGAAAATATTTTCCAGAAGAAAGAAAACATCATTCTTAAGGCAGATAAGAAAAGAAATAAGATAATTTCTTTTCCCTCAAAAAAATGAGAGTAGAAAAATGCATTAAAGTATTTATGTCTGGAAAGGCATTTCAATATAAAAATCATATCCATTTTGGAAAATCTATAGGCGTGGAATATATGAAACAAGAAAGAATTACACTGTCTTGAACATTGAATTTAACTTTCCATTAACTTATGATTAAATTATGCTGATGTGAGGGTTATTGTGCCCTTGAGCCAAAGTTTAACAGTCCACTTACAGTCTAGTAATAGAGATTTTAAGAAATGATGATTCTGTCATACTGCTGGAGTTATAATAGATATATTTGGATGACTGTTCACATACAAATGTATTCAAATGAAAAGAGCATCATATCAATCATGATCTGTAACACATCATGGATTTTTTCTGGCACTTTATCTATTTAAATTACATCTAAATTATAAATACTGTCAATATCAGCAGTTAAAGTAATATTAGCCTAACAACAAAGGAGATGCATGGCAGAAACATTTTGTTACTTCGCTGTGACCTGCAACTTCATTGCATTTTATGATACTAGTGCATGAACCTGCCTCACCATTTTAACTTTGCAGAGATTTCTTCATCATTCTTAAAACTCATTACACTGCAAAAGCACAGACTTTTGTTGAGAGGCACATATCATGTGCCTTAAATTGTATACTTAACAACTGCATGTCCTATAGTGCCCAATGTAAATAATAATTACCACTTTTTAATTTAATTTCTTTAACATCATAGATGAGGAGCATTTCATTTACTTCACTTGTTTTGACACCTTCCCAGCTTGTATCCTACCCTACTTTTTTCTACCCGATGTTTTCTTAAGTATTTTTGAGGCAATTACTATATTTCAAAGCTATCCAGTAGCAGGTACACGCCTTGAAATAAAATCTTCACTTTCCTAAGGATGTTTTCTGCCTTTTCCCTATTTCCAAAATTACAGGAGAGGGGGAAAAACCCATCAAATCACAAAGACTGAAAAAAAAGCTGTAGACAAGTAAAAATGTTTCATTATCTAAACTTCTGGGAAATTTGTTGAACTAAATATAAGCCTTTCAGTATAAGAAAAATCACAAAGCTTTTAGAGCAAGCCAAGCTGTTCCTTTTATTAAGTGTAACATGATTCAGGCAGCTCATCAGGGAGAAAAGGTCCAATTGCATATTCTAGCTGTGCTTAATGGCAAAGAATACAGATAGAAAAACAGGATATAGGGGTTTCACTTGCACACATCCCTGATCTGAAAGTAAATAAATGTATGGAAGAGCAGTTGTGACTCCCAAACTCTGTGATTAGTTAAAACAACCATAGATGCACAAGAAAAAAATATCAGTCTGTCTCATTATTCTCCCTCTGACAGTGACTGAAAAAGTATTGGCAAAGAGTACAAAAAGCATGGCCTGTACAGAGTGATCATTTCTAGAAAAGTGTAATTTAGTACCTCTAACCACAGGTGGTAGTTGAACCATAATGTTAAATGTTCTCTGGTGGAGCTCAACTTTATGAATTTCTTTTTGAACCTGCTTATACTTTGACCTCCATGAGACTTGTGGCAATGAGATCCAGAGTTTAATAATGGAGAAACAATGAAAACTGTTCCCAGTTTACCTTCTCCACAGAATATATACTTTTATGAGCTTCCATTGTCTTTGCCTTCATCTCTTTCTATCCTGAAGACTTGCAGATGGATTTGTCTGTCTTTACACATCTGCTTTTACAACACCCTGTGGCAATGAGCTCCAGAGTTAAATAAATGAGGAAAAAATAGTCCTACATTATTTACCATGGTACAAACTATTATGTTATCTTCCTTTAGTCTTTCTAATCTGAAGAAATCTGGTCCATTTTATAAGTAAGCTTCACTTTTTCATAGGAAGTTGCTTCAAACCTTCAATAACCTTTGCTGTACTTTGTACTCTTTGTTTGTTTTTAATAAAGAAAGACCAGTACTTGCAGAAGTTTTTAAGTTAAAGGCACGTCATGGATTCTCAGTGGTATAATGATTGCTCCATTTGTTTCTCATTCCTTTTGAAATGATCCTAAACAGTATATTTGCTTTTCTGACCACTGTGGAGCACGTGATAAGCTTTTCAGAAAACTATCTAAAGATCTTGTTTTTTCTGAGTGATTTTAAGTAATTTATAGTCTATCTTTATGGATATATTTTTCTCCATGTGCATTGCTTCTCACTTGCCTACACTGAATTTCATTTGTCATTTTTTCACCTAATCATTTAGTATTGTGAAACTGTTCTGTCTCTCTGGGCAACCAGTTGGAGTTTCTACTATAAGAACATTGTTTTAGGGGCTGATAACAGGAGTAAATAACGCAGACCTGTTGTCATGTGAGAGAAGCTAGTTATTGTCTTTTTTGACCTGTATTGAAGAACCAATGAGAAGTATTTATCTACTTTATATCTTCAGATGTAACTTTATAGGCAGAATGAAAAAATTAAGATTTACATAAAACATACATTTTAATTCTAATTATACTTTATAATGACATGTACACAATGAGTCAATGTTGAGGGTTGGGGTGAGGAGGGCTGATTTGCTTCTCAGTAAGGCAAAAGTTGTTTATTAGCTACAAAGTAGACAAAATTACATTTGATTTAACAAAGACATATTAACATTCCCAAGGATGTGGGTTAATCCACTTCTTTGCTTTAAGAGATATGACAAACTGTCCGTTTCCTACAGAAGAATGACATAAAAAATTTGAGGAAAGAGATTATATGTCTGGAACCTTGGAGGATTTCAAAGGAGATATTGGCTATAAAAGCTAACATGCATCACCAAGACAGGGTGCTCTCTAATAATGCAACATGAGCAGCATGATAAGCAAAAACAGAAAATCCCTGACAATCACCTTGTCTGGACAACTTATCAAAAATCACCTAAATGCAAGAAAAAGGAAGAAAAAATATAATTCTTTCTTACCTTAAGCAGGTTAAACAGAGTTTTACTTCCACCACCCACACCCCTTTAAACTTCTGTAGCTATTCTGCCTCTTTCACATGTTCTAAGAAAAATAATTTATTCTGCATTTTACTTACCATGGAATTAGCAATATGGTACATGAAAACACACCTGGTAAGTTTTTAACAATAAGACATTCCTCACACAAAAGTGGAATACATTTCTTAAGCAAGTTTCCTAAGATGCCCATGACAGAATTTAGATTCCCAGTTGTAACCTTCTGAATATACAAAGCACAAAAGGATGTGCCCATCTTCATCTACTTAAAGCAGTTAGAGGAGTGGCACCCAGAGTGGGGTGGGTTGGGATTGGAGGGGATGTGGGGAGGGAGAGGGACCAGGAGGACGATTAGTATTTCCTGAAACTATTGGCAATTAGCTTGGGTTTTTGCACTGGGACTCTGACTGGACCCTGCAAATGCCTTGCAAGTTTTCTTCAGCTACTTTTATGAATGGGATGTGAGAATTTTTCACTTCATTGTTCTTCATCCTTATGGTTTAATGAAGTATGGAACAGCAGAAAACTAGGCACAAAATCATGGGTGTAACTTTTCTACTGTCAGGAAATCTGCTCTCCAATCCCCACCTTCTGGTTCATATCCTTCAGTTGTTTCCTAATCCTTACAAGAGGATCTCTCATCCCTTTTATGCTTTTTGAGTTTTTTTAAACCCAAGTGTCTCACACGAATCAATTGCTCAGTGATTCCTCCCATACACCTGTGTAATGCATCACCCTTCCAAATCACCTGTTCCATAGTGTGGAATATTTTTCCCATGTGTTTATTTATCCTGTTCTTTATTACAATTTGTAACAAGCTGCCTGATATTGAAATCTGCTCTCCAAACACTTTTTAAGTTTTAAATCTTATTTTCCTCCTTCCTTTCCTTGAACCAGCTTTGGTATAAGCAGTAAATTACGCCTCAAATAGAAATTGGAAGGACCATATCATCCTTCTAAGGAAAAGGGATTTTAGGTATGTTCATGTGTCATTTTAAAGCACGATCCACCCAGAACCATCACAATAATCAATCCCAAATGAATTTTTTCTCTAAGGCCTCATACAATTTTCTGGAAATTCAAAATTATCAGAATAAATTATTTCTAGCTGATCTGTCTCTCTTCTGAAAATTCAAGGTTCAATTACTATTCAAGTGGTATTTTTTTATTATGTGAAATACCTAAAATAGAACAAATAGGAATGAATACAGAAATTAGGTAGGGGTTATTGCTTTAATGTCAGTATATAAAGACAGAACTGGATCCCAGTTAGGAACACGCAGTTGAGGAAAGAAACAGGAATAATCAGAGAACAATTCTCTTGGCTGTGGTGGGTATCTGACAAAGAGCAGCTCAAACTCAGTTTATGGTATCCATTTCTCTGCAACAATTATACTGGTAGGTTAAGGAAATTGCCTGCCTCTAGCTTTTAGATATCTGAATTTAGGTGAGATGAAGCATGTCTTTATTGACTGCTACACAAAGACACTGTAGTTAAATGAAGCGAACAGATGAAAGTGGGTCAATGGGGACAGAGAAGAAAACAAGAGCCTCTAATAATTCCTAAGGTAATTTTAAAATAAAAGCAAACAAAACAAAACAAGACATCCCCCCAATGACTACAGTCTTGTCATAGAGACTGTGTTACCCTCTACAGATTGTGTACCCAATGAACACCTGATCAGCTTTGCTTTTACTGGTTTTTGCACTACTACAAACATGTGCTGCCCTTCCCCTTTTTGCATCAGCAGGTGAACACCAAGCCTCTCCACACAGAAATTGTGTGTTGTACTGGGTGTGTGCTGTTAGTAGGGGCCCACTGACTCTGCTTCCAGGTCACAATCAGGGAAAGCAACAGTGCTTCGCCTAAAGCAAAACATCTTCATTGGTTTGCTTCTTGGGGTAGAAAGGTATTTATCATTGCATTCTCAGAACAAATTTCTGTAACATGGGGAATGTTTTACAAAGCAATTTCTTTACAAAATGATCATTCTTTCTCTTCCCATGTAATTGCATACTTCCCTTCTCTAAAGAAAAAAAATTTTGAATAAATAGATTCTACTGGTTAACCACTTTACTTTATCCAAGACCATGCAAATATTCCTCCAGCTGCAAAGCTACCCTTTTCTTTTAATCTTTACACTTAGCCTTTGGTCACTTATCTCCAGAACCTTGCCCCATCTGTCCTTCCAGGCTCCTTCAATCTCTTACCATTACAGATACAAAGAGAAGGAGACTGCAGCTGGGGAGGGAATAGGAACACAGATATGTAATGTTCATCTGGTATTTAGACAAGGAATTTGCCTGCAGCCAGTAGGAGAATGAGGTAGATTAAATTAGTTTGATGTTATAAAGAAGTGAGTGACATTTTTATATTTTAATTAAGTGAGACTAGCAACTAGGAAAGAATGAGAATGCAGGAGCAAGGAGAAGGAAAAAAAAAAAAGAAAGGAAATTAAACAGCAGCTTGCAGGAAAAGATGAATAAATAAGATTACTTTTTAGATTCTGTATTATAAAGCAGGGGATTTTAACAAGATGAATATGAAAACGTGAAGGTAACAGGAAACATAAGCAGGACTCTATAATATATTTCAAATGACCTTTTTATCTTAGAGTCTGCAACAGAGAATAATCTGTCACTCAAGAAAGCTAATTTTAAAAGAGCATTCTGGGTATTACTGTCATCTAAGGCACCTTGTTTAATATCCTGGTTTTTCATGAGAAGTGATATATCATGAGTCAGATTCCACTTCACTGCACATGCTGAGTAGCTATTCCTTACTCATTGAGTAGTCACACTGATTTCAAGGAGACAACCTAGGAAGTAAAATACCACTCAGTAAAGCTCAGACCTGACCAAATGTTTTTGTCTGTCCATCCCATCAAGGTCCTAAATATAATACAGAAAAGTATTTATGAATGATGCCCCCAAACCAGCCAGAACTCTTTTCTACAAAGAGATACTTGTGTACTTTGACGTCCAGTCATGGAGATAATGGACCACGTTATTTCTATTCAAATTTAGGCATGTACAGGAGATCATTGAGCCAAAAGAAAAGCCCCTATCCAAAAAGAGCTTCCACATTACTCATGGAGGGATGAAGATATTCAAAAGGATTGATTCAGATCCAGTATAGTTAGACCTCCCATTTTTTTTCAGTGGCATCATATAAATTGCCAGCTATAAAAAATAATGCCTGTTAAATGTCAACAAAGGTACATTTTTGTCTTTTTAGTACATTATGGTTCTGTGTTGTCTTTAATATAGATTTGTCTCAGATGTCTTTGACATTCTTAAGATCACCATCTAAATTTTATCCATTAAATGTGCATAATATTAATGCCAAAACATTCTAGTTGCTCAACTAGAGTTTTATAAGATGATCCACTACATTTGATTGATGTTATTAGAATATTATTGTCCCAAAAATTATGAAAGAAAAAGTTGCCTTCTAGAGGTCCCTATCACTCTCATTACCTGAAGAATAAGCTTAGATGACTCATTTAAATTAAGCACCTAACCAGATGAAGTTTATGTGTGTGTTGAGTCTTGCACTATGGGAGTTTTGAAGCATCCAACTTTGACAGACGTACAGAAAAACACATGTAGAATTTAATAGTGTCTGACAGATTTCCCCATGCACTTTCCTGTAACACAAATGTATCCTGTGTAATGTGGAATATGCTTTTTGCTAGAGTAGCCAACTTCTACTCCTCACATAATCTTTTTCACTCTCAATGAAAAGAGAAATTCATTGATCATCACTTTGACCAAAGAGGTATTAAAAGTGATAACCTTGCTTTTCGGTCTGGCTTTTGTCACTCCTTTCTCTTTACTAAAATTTATTAACATTCTGTAATTCTTATTGCAAGTCATATTTCCGTATGTTTTCTTGCAGTTGAAATCAGAATATTCTGTGGTTGGAATTCAAAATATTCTTCTTTAGTCAGAATATGTGTTAACTTTTACTCAAGTTAAAGTAAAATTATCATGGTTTCAAAGTAAGTGTCACAAGCCAAATTGTAAACACCACAAGCTTTTCTTTTACCTTCATTGTATATGTTAGGTCCAGAAAGAGAAAATAGCATTTCATTTACTCAATTATTTCAGGCTAATGGTGGCAATGTTTTTTAAACTAACATTGTTTATTCCCCCCAGCTGGTGTATTTTTATCCTTGTAGTCTCTGCAGTCATACATTGTGTCTGTGTGCCTGGCTTGTCCTCAGGAGAAGATTTCTGTAGAAATCAGTGTAGTGTGAAGTGCTAATGGCTTTCCAATTGACTAGTCTTGAAACTAACTTTTGAAGAATTATTGGAATTCAAATCTCTTCTACCTCTGTAAAGTTGTACTAGTGGTTTTGTTGGGTCATAAGCATGTGATTATTTGAATATTTCTGAGTCAATTTGTAAAATTTTTGTGCAGAACTGTCCTTTGTGCATAGCCACACAAAGAAAATCATAAGGCCCATTTGTTATGAAGGCTTTCTTTTCCCCACTCTTTTCTAATTACAAAGTGATGGCAATTGATTTTGACTAGTGAATGTATTAGTTTGAATAGCAGTAATAACAAAGGTGTTAAAAGTATTCTTCTGTATGCTCAAATGGGGGAAAGGTATAATGTTTTACTACTCCATAGGGAGTTATAACACCTGTTTTAAATGTAAAGCTGCAGTGAGCATTTTAACAGCTATCTGCACTCTGGAGAACAATAAAGGGCTTGTAAACTCACTTGAATAAGTTCACAACCTAAAGGGAAATCGTGAAAGTGAGAAAAAAAATTGAAACATCACTCCAATTACTATAATTTCAAAATGCTCACAGATGTTACTTGTGTTTAAGAAGTCAGTTCATCTTACCCATGCCACTTGATTACTTTCTAAGCCCTTTCCTTTTAGAATCAAATGAAAGCAGACAAATATTTGTATTCACTTGGACAATTTGAAGTGTAATTTCATGGATCATGTTATAATCCTCTGGGAGAATTCAGTAATAGAAATATCCTTCTATAGTGCATAACCTTACTGATTTTCTCCTTTTGATCAATTTGTTTCCATTTATGTTCATATATATGATGGGAAATTGTGTTGCACAGACACACCAAATTTGTTAAAACTTAAAAATCTAATTGTTGTGGGTTGACTCCATTAGGCAACTAAACACCAGTCTACCTGCCAACACTAGCTGGGGATATCATGAACAGTGAAGGAATTAATAACTTAAAACCATTCACACACAGCTAGATTGATTTTCACACTTATAACCTAAATTCCACTGCTCTTGTCACACTCGTGTCATTCAAATAGTATACAGGGTAAAAATAGCTTTCATAGAAGCATCGACTCATGGAGGTTAGAAAGGACTTCTGAGGACTGTCCAGTCCAACCTCCTATTCAGAACAGTTCCAGCTAGAGAAGGATGCTTAAGGACTTCTGTGGTGTGTTGACCCTGACTGGATGCCAGGTGCCCACCAAAACTGTTCTATCATTTCCCTCATTGACTGGACAGGGGAGGGAAAAAAGAACAAAAGTCACATGTGTGGGGATAAGGGCAGGGAGAGATCACACCTATTACCATCACAGGCAAAACTGACTTGACTTGGGAAAATTAGTTTAATCCATTAGTGAATCTGATAATCCATAGTAGTTCTTTCAGTTAACATAAGATCTCAAAAATGTATCTGCTTAGACAAATCAATTTTTTCTCCCATTTTGTGTGTAGATCCTTTATTTCTTCATCTCCTTCTGTGTTTAGTTTAGCAGTCACCCTGACACAGATATCTAAATCTATTATATTCTTAGGAGACACAGTTTACAGGAGACTTGTCCCACTATGGTCAATAGATGAAGACCAGGTAAACTTTTCTAGTGTACCAAATATGGCACAAAATTATTATCTGTGAACAAATTAATTTTGTCTGTGGAAGTTATAACTCAAAAATCTATAATGATAAATTTTTTATGTTAACTAACCAATACTTTGGATCAGTCATACGATTTCCCACTATTTTTACAACTGAGATAAGATTTGGGGTCTACTGTATATTGAGTAATATATTACTTGATATCTAGAGTAATATAATAACTAATAAGCACATATCAGCCACATGGTCACTGAAAGATTTTTATAATATTGATTTTTTTTATATATTTAATTTAATTTTATATTTAATTTCTTCTTGCTCTATTCCATCATTTACTCCATGATGATATGTGGTTTGTTGAGCTGATAGTGTAACTGATGCTTTGCTGCAAACCACAATAACCAATAAAAGTATATAAGGAGACAACTGAGACTTTGCCCCTGTCAGAAGGTCTAGAGAGCAAAATAATTATTATATAGGAGGGATAAATTACTTGAAGTTGTAATGAATATGCACATACTGGAGTTTTGTACGTGAAAGATAATACCGCAAAGGAAAGTTAAATTATGCTAGCAACATAGCTTTAAGATGAGCCAGGAGTTACTTAGGGGGAAAAAAAGAGGCCATAAACATACTGAATGATTTTCTAACTAAATTTTGATATGTATCCTCTTTGGTCTGCTTTATATTCAGTTACGGAGCTTCGGAAAGATGGCAAGATACGTGAAGAAACACAATGCCATTGAAATGGAACAAGAGCAGAGTTAGGACCTTGAGCAGGGACTTAAGTTATCTTTTGGATTGACTGAGTCACTAATTGCAATATCAGTCAGTATTGCATGTGCTTCTTGAAGTACTGAAATGTCCCTCCTGTTGGCTCTTAAAAAGATTTGGAAGTCTTGCAGTCATGCCTGGCAATGCCAATTAAAAATAAATTGTTGAACAAAAAGAAAGGGATTATTTTGAAAGGATGGACAATAATGTACTACTGGTTGAAATACACTTGCAGGCACATTTGTGTGTTTTGTGGGATCCTGAGATGTAGACTAAAAATGCATCTAAGGAATGTATTAAGTATGCGGAAAAAATATAAAAAGACGATTACTTAACTTCTACTCAAGGCATATGCAGAGATATTTGACTATCTCAAAGACTTCTTTGAACTCAGACCTTTCATTAAGCTATAAAGAGATTTTTTGTTATCAAAGTTCTGTGAAAAATTAGAAATTTCAATGACAAGATTTGTTTCTCATTTTATAGTATTATTTCCAGGGGGTTTGATCTTCCAGAGAGAAGACAAATTGTGTGCATTTCTGTCTCTGTAACATGCTCTCCAAAAAAACAATACACACAATACATGCTTTGGTATCATTTGTCGACTGTTTATGTGTAATATATTATATTGTTGTCAAATAATGCCTTAACATTTGAAAAGAGTATTTTTTGAGTTGTTAAATGTGAGTGAAGGACTGTTTGGGAAAATAGTCACTCTTTCTTAGCCCATGTAGCAATAAAATTACTGGAGAAAAGAAAATATATTGATGTTCTAATGAAATGAGAATGCTGTGTGATCTACATGAGGAAGCAGTGGTGAAAATACATTTTGAATTATCCTATGTAGCACTTATACAGTAGCATAGTCCATCATCAGATTTTATCTGGGTAAGACAGGAGCTGAAGTTATTAAAATTTAAAAGGCACATTTTCAGAGAATATATAATGAGTTCAAGAAAGATGATTGCAGTCAACTATTGTACAGAACATGTGTAATGAAAAAATCAGAACATATTTCAGGAAGAGATAGAAAGAGTAAAATCTTTATTAATACTCATAAAATCTAAGTGTCAGAAAGCAGCATAGAAATCAATGAGATTAAGCAAAAGTCAAAAGGCAGATGGCAGAGATTTCAAATGCAGATATGGTAGCATAAATAGAAGAATGTACTGATCTCTAAAGCAAGCAGAGCAAGTAAAACCATTGTATAATGAGTAGTTAGCAGTTGTAAGTTCACAAGGATATGGAGAGCAAAACTAAACACTATTCTGTCCACACATAAACTAAATAAGAACTTCTTATATGAATTAAATTTTGGATAAGCTGTAGGAAGAACATGGAGTTAATAAAAAGAAATATTTAAATAGAAAAAAATAATGTTTCTAAAACGAGGAGCAAATTTCTATTGTAGACTGAGTGTATTACACTAGATTTTTAGTAGGTCAGTGGAGTCCTATCATGTACACTGGACTCAGGCCCTAACATGTAAATTATGTGGTTGTATTAAAAAAGCAATATTTCCACCACCAAGTGATACACAACACCTGCCATCCTGACAGTAGAAGTATAGATTGATAGCTGCTTGTGCCTCTCTTTTAAGTTTATATCCATAAAATGTATTGCTTCTTTTTAAGGGTTTACCAAAGAAAAAGGTGCATGTATCTTGAAAATAATGTGGAAGCATTAAAAGGAAAGATATTTCCTCTGCATATGCAAAGAGAACATTAAAGAAAAATATCAGTATGAAATTATCAGCATGGTAATGTCAGAAAACCCAAAATCTTCCTTGACCAGGATTGGAAAAAATAGTCTAAAGGACATCACCTTTACATTTCTGTACCTAATGTAATTCATCAAGAAACTCCAAGTTGCACCACCACATAGCAATGTTTTGACAAATGGAAGAATTTTAAAGGGCCTATGTCAATATGTGTAAATATAAACTTAACATAAAGAACAATATATTAACAAAGAAAGCAGCAAATTCACCAGAAATAAAATGTTACAAAGCAATGTCAGCGAATAATACAGGATTTGACCAGGAAAATAACCCATGGGCTCTGCCTAGTCATAAATACTTCAACTATTTTCATTTGTGCATGATACTTGATACAGCAGGTTGAGTGCATTGGCTGCATATTTTTCAACAGTAGCAGCATAGGCAACCCAAAATATTCATCTGAAGGACCTGGCAGAGAACATATGCAAGGGAAGATGTTAAATATGGACAGGCAAGCTGGGCCTTTCATTTTGCTATGGCTATTTATGCAAGTGATATATTGGGTCAGATCCTGTTCCAAATGAAATCAAAGGATAAAAGTCCCTAGTGTTTAATAAATATGAGAGGTTTTCTGATCAGAAGAGTCTCTTCTGCAGTAACTATTACTAGACAGGTGCTGTTTCCTGCACTGCTGAAAATGTTGCACAAAATTCTTCAGTTAGTAGTTTCAGCACCAAAAACTGTCTATGGCTAAATTATATTAGAGACATAAAGACAAGAAATGAAGGACATAATTTCTTATTTTGAAAACAGACTTTGAAAAATATCAAGATAAAGGGGTAAATATGGCCTTCAGCTTTGCTTAGAAAGGACACTAGAAGGTGAAGATCAGTTTGAATTTAATCCAGTATCATATTGGTGCGGCGGCTACTTCTGAAGTCATAACCAGAAGTGCTTTAAATGCCACAGGAAAGTTCTTTCAGTGGGGAGAAGGGCTGTTTTGAGCTACACAGGAGATGAATTTGGGCTTCTGGAAGTCGACTCAGGCGAGAGAACGAGATGAGGTCTCTTCAGCTTTATTTGGGGTTACATCGGGGATAAGAAAGTTTGGAGAGAGGTCTGAAGAGCCCAGAACAAAGGCTCTACAACAGGTTATAAGGATACATAACTAGGCGGGTTTACAAGTTTTCAGAACAAATAGAAAAGTGAATACAAGTAATTTACAGTCTAAATTTACCAATGTCTAACTCTGAGATATGCAAGCGTCGAGTGGTTGGAGAGAGATAACGGTTCATACTATTTGTAATACTTTTCTGGGAGGTTGCTGGGATAATCCATCTCTTCTTCACTTTCTTCTGGCACTTCTCCCATTTCATCCCAATCCTCCACATTCTCAAGGGCACTGAGTTCTATCTCAGCTGCTTGGGCCGTAACATATTGGTAGCATTATAGGAAATGCTACTCAGTATATAGGCAACTGCAAGGATGTGTAAGCAGTAAATTCTCACTTGTAAATGACTCCAGGATCTAAAATTGTAAGACCAAGTGATAAAGCAAAATGTCAAATTTCACTGAGTTCTGAGCTGAAGAAGAGGGAGGTTAAAAAAGTTGTGCTCTGACCAAAATGGTGTTTTGATTTTAAGATATTCGGAATTTCTTCTTTCACTGGGAGCTGAACTCCCCAATATAAAAAACTGAGATGTTATGGAAAAACTTGGACATATCACTTCACTTGGTTTGAATGAAATGCGGTTCATATAGCTACTTTCAGAGAATAAAAGGCTCCAAAATCTTGGTCCATGGAGAAAATTGTTAGTAAGATGGAATTCTATCTAAAATGTCTTCTTGCTTTAGCAACAACCTGTCATCAGCTTTCTCTCAGAGATTAAAATCAATGGCAAAAGCTCAGGCTTCAGTACATGGACCATAGGGGTAAAGCTAGCAGGCTTTCTCCACCCTTTTTTAAAAATTTAATTTGTGACTGGAAGATAAATTCACTGGCATGTTTTCATTCTTTCATCTTTCTGCAGTGACACAAAGTTTGTCTGAAACCATCTGTATTGACAAGCAGACATAAACTTAGTTTAAGTGGCAAGTTGTCAAGTTGTGGCAGGTTTGTATCTGCTTTTGTATGGCTGAAGAACAGTGATAACCCTGACCCAGTGCTTCTAGCCATTGTGTCAGCCCCAGGGATTGTCTAACAAAGACTGAAGAATATATGTTCAACAATATAGCAAGATATGTGGTTATAGTAAATGTCAAAAATAACAGAAACTGAAGAGAAATATAATAATAATAATTTCATCAAGTGTTTCTGTAAAGCAAAAACAAATATTCTGTCCAGTTATTATGAGATATATACAGGTTTTTCTCCTTTCTCCTCCAGTTTTATCAGTACAGCTACCTGATGAGTTTCTATTTCTTCTGAAGTGTGTAAGCTAAGTAGTACAAAAATATCTAACATGAAACTGGCAGCAGAGCTGATCTTTTCCTCAATGTCTTTGACAGGAAAACTTATTGAGAACTTTAGAAAATTTTTCTATGAAACAAAGCTATGTCATCAATAAATGGAAAAGGTGCTGCTCAATAGCAATTTGTAAAGTACCTTTTTCATTATCATTTCTTAAACTAAGATAACATTTATAAGCATCACATTAATAATGATTCCTAGAAGTAGGCTTCTGAATAAATTATACCTATTATCACATTGCAGAGAAAATTATTCTGAAATACTCAATAAATTATTTAGTGGCAACATTAGACATTGCAGTTCAAGTGATGACTTTTAAATAGATTTCAATCAGGAAAATTTCCCTTGCAAGAGGGAATTTTTCCCTTGCAAAATTTCCCTTGCAAGAGGATGCCATCTTGCAATTCATACTGCTATGTGACAAGTTTTTTCAATCCCAAATGTTGTCAAGTCAAACTAATATGTCTGTTATATAGAGCAAAAATACACTTTTTGTTAGACAGAAACCATTTTAGGTATGCTACTACATATCCCTACTACATTTTTAAAATTTAAGATCATATCCAATAATTAGTTTATTATTTAAAAGCAGGTAAAACTCAGGACGTTTAAGAATTTTGACACCTGTGTCAGTCTTTATTTTATCCCAAATGATCATAGAAATAGAATAAACCTAATGTTTATTCTTTCTGTCATTAATGTTCATTGAAATTTTGTTCATAAACTCTATTTGAAGAAATTAGGTTTAATTTAATTAGCATCTCTCTAATTGTTATGATTACATAAACTACAAACAGGTCAGGGGAACAGTACATGTTGCTCATCAGTGTGACTTCTGTGACAACAGAGGTAGTACATAGTCACCCTTACCCTCTTTAAAACTAATTTACATGAAACAATTCAATTTGCTTCGATGAATGACTGCTATTAATGTGCTAAGAATTCTGATTTGTATGTTTTTCATTCAATTCTTGCTGTTTTTTAAAGGTTCTGTGGAAAATTGCTTTTGGGGGTCTTGGGCACGAATAGTACTTTACAGCATTGCTGCCTTGTCAATACTGCTTAAATTACTCAGCATTAGGGAAGGAAGTGACACAGGAGGACAGGTTAAAACAGGAAAATACACCTCTCTGCAGAAACATGAGAATTGTATTTGCCTTCCCTTTAGACTACAGACTACCCCAAAACCCAGGAGAAATAATATGCAGACAATGAAAATGAAAGTCAGATTAATCCCACTTGGCACTATAAACAATAACAGAAACTTCTGAGGCATTTTGTTAGTACCATAGGCATTAGTTGTGTGCTTTCAGGTTATAATATGCTTGATTTCCTCTAAAGGTCATTGGTTTTGACATAATCATAACAGTTCCAAATTAAATTAACTATGAACACTTGCATTCTAAACGAATATATTGGGTTTGTGTGGCCAGGTTTTAGTAGCCGAGGGATTACAAGGGTAGTTGCTGTGAAAAGCTGCCAGGAGCTTCCTCCATGTCTGGCAGAGCCAATGCCAGGCAACTCCAAGATGGACATGCCACTGGCCAAGGCTGGGCCACTTTGAAAATATGGTAATGCCTCTGTGATAACATATTGAAGAAGAAGAAGAAGAAGAAGAAGAAGAAGAAGAAGAAGAAGAAGAAGAAGAGGGAAAAATATTATTGTGCAGATGTAATTGTGGCCATTGTAGAGTGGGGTGAGAATATGTGAGAGGAACAACTCTTCAGACACCAAGGTCAGTGGAGGAGAGGGAAGAGGTGCTCAGGCACCAGAACTGAGATACCTCTGCAGCCCATGGTGAAGACCATGGTGAAGCAGCTGTGCCCCTGCAGCCCATGGAAGTCCACAGGGATGCAGAGATCCACCTGCAGCCCATGGGGGAGACGCCTGCTGGAGCAGGGGGATGCCTGAGAGGAGGCTATGAAGCCGTGGGAGGTCTGTGCTGGAACAGGCTCCTGGCAGGGACCTGCAGGCCCCTGGAGAGAGGAGCCCATGCTGGAGTAGATTTCCTGGTAGGACTTTTGA
Organism: Lichenostomus cassidix; assembly: GCF_008360975.1. Lineage (NCBI taxonomy): Eukaryota > Metazoa > Chordata > Aves > Passeriformes > Meliphagidae > Lichenostomus > Lichenostomus cassidix. The sequence continues at coordinate 26,619,380 of NC_139480.1, read as the reverse complement.
CCCCGTGGGGCACCCACATGTAGCAACGTGGGTTTTAGGATTCCATGTGCTCCTTTTTGCCTCTGCTTTGTATACCATTGGTTCATTTTGAAATATGCTCTGCTGTACCCCGAAATCTATTGGTGGGTTCCCTATGCCTGTCTTCCCTTCGGACTCCCCGGGACTGGCTCTGGGGGAGACAGTCCCTCCCCTTCCTTTCCCTTTATAAGCCGATGTCTGGATCAGCTTGAGGTCTCTGCATCTCTGGGCTGGCAGCCCCTGCTTCCCTCCCCTTCTCCTTTCCCTGTAACCCCCTTTTCCCCGTTACCCCAAATAAACCAATCTGCCAGAACAGAGATGGAGTCCAGCTCTTCCTTAGTCTCACTATATTCCTGCTTGAATTGACATGGTTTGAAGACTGCTGCCATGCTGCGGAACCTCGGGGGCCGCTCGCCCCGAATTCGGTGGAATTACACGAACCAGGGACCCCGGACTGGGGGGGGAGCCGGCCTGTGCCACCCTCCCGGACCCTGCTACATCACCCACACTATAGCAATCCATCTTTGAAGGACTACACCCCATGGAAGACTGACCCACATTGTAGCAATTTGCGGAGGACTGTTGCCTGTGGGATGGACTCATGTTGGAGAAGTTCATGGAGAACTATCTCCCATGGGAGGGACCTCCCACTGGAGCAGGGGAAGGACACCTCTCCCTGAGCAGATGCAGAAACAATGTGTGATGAGCTGACTGTTACCCCCATTCCCTGTCTCCTTGTGCTGCTGGGGGGAAGAGGTAGAGCTGGGAAGGAAGGAGGGGTGGGGGAACGTGTTAGGGTCTTATTTTAATTCTCATTATCCTGCTCTGATTGTGTTAGTAATAAATTCAGCTGATTTTTCTAATTCTAGTCTGTTTTGCCCATGGTGGTATTTGGTGAGTGATCTCTCCCTATCCTTATCTCAAATCATGAGCCCTTCATTACATTTTCTCTGTCCAGCCACAGAGGGGAGTGATAGAGTGGCTTTGGTGGGTGCCTGGAATCCAGCCAGGGCCAACCCACTATAACCAAATTTTCATAAGGTTTTTTTCTTGCATGATATAGAGCAATACAGTATACTAGATTAATCCTGTCCCATTATTTCAATTATTTTGGGTTTTTTTGCTTAATATTTATTTTATATTTAGATTTAGTATGTATTATATATAGCCATTTCTATTATATATATATTAATCCATACACAGAAATATTTTAAGATTTTCATTCTATTCAGTATACATATTTTCTTTAAAGAAATTTTTAAATTTAATTATATTTTGAAAACTTACACTTAATGAAATAGCTGTCTAGCCAACTGAGATGGATGCTGCATTGTTAAGAGCATAGTGCAAGTAATGCCAAGGTCATGGGTTCGATCCCTGGAAGGGCCATTCATTTCAGAGTTGGATGCTATGAGCCTTGTGGGTCCCTTCCAACTAAGAATGTTTTGTGAAAGGCTGATGATTATATAGTTGTTACTGCTTGATAGTCCAGATGGTACTATTAATTATTATTAATCATCTATATAGTATGATGAACCTAAGTTCCATTTTATAAAAGATAAATTCAATATGCTGTGGAGATCATAATAACACACCACACAAAAGAAACAATGACAAAGCATGGGACACATGGGAAACTGCAGAGAGAGAATAGTGGTAAGTAATATAAGGAAGATTGCCTGGAAAAAACGAGTTCTGCGAAAGGGTTTGAAGGAAGAGATAAAGGCATATGGTCTGTTCACAGGGCTGCCAGAGACCTCTTGGGTCAGCTCCCTGCAGACAAATCAAACTCAAATCACTTTCATAAACCCTCCAGGTTCTATCTTTAAAGCATTTGGGGGTGAATTGGCCTCAGTACTTGTGCCTGGAAGACTGGCCCAGAACTGTGCTCTGAGAGTTAGAACCCGTCTTCTCATTCCAACTTCAGCTTACTCATGGCTGGTTGATAGTCACCTGTTCCCATGCCAGTAGGATCTTTTATCTTAAAAAGCAGTTCTTTCTCACATGCTTGCCACCATGGCATACTCATATACAGTCACAATATCTTTGTTTCTTTTTTGCTGTACTAATCTCTTTTCCTGAGTTTAACGTTCTTCACCTCCCAAAAAAATACTACATCTTCAGATGTGATTTTAGTTCATTTTTCCTTAATATGCTGACCAAAATGGAACATGATATTGGATTTGAAATCTCACCAGGGCCTTTAAAATGTCATAGAGACTTCATTCTGTCAATTCATCTCCTGGGAAAACCTCTCCAGATACATCAGAATCACCACTGAATTTTCCTGATCATTTCTCTGTGATAGGCACTAGCCATTCTGTAATCCTGTCATTAGCTAGTACCACTCATCATTTCACAGAGGCAGTACCTCCTAGAAAAAAAAATTTGTTATTCCAAGCATTAGGCTGCTTCAGCAAGGGGACAAAATCAGCCTACAAGGATGCTGTCAGATGCCAGTGTTATATAGCCCCAAAAAACCCCCTGAGATCTTGACAATTCCTTTATTTAATATTCACAACTGCAGGACGATGGATGATTCTGTTACCTCATCCAAAAGCATCATCACCTAAAGGTGGTAGGAAGCCATAGCTAAACAGAAGAATCATTATATGCAATTTTTCTTTTAGCATGATGACATATTGACCTGGTTTTTCTGACTTTTTCATGTTGAGATTTTAATATTTGCTAGAATCAAAACATTGCTTTCACCAACATGAATACTCCCTCTTTTCCATTGCAGGACTCCTTTTCTTCATTCTCAAGGAAACTTTTTTTCCTCCATAGGTTCTGTATCCCTTCTTTACAAAATTGTTCCTATTCCATAAAGAAACACACTCTCACATCCTCTAATCAGTTCACCAGTAACTAATTTACCTCAATGCATCAAATCTTCTCTGTCTAATATTGACTCAGTTACTGGCATGCTTCTCTGAGATTTTCATTTGTTTTGCACTCAAATCCTAATCTCATTGTAGGTGCTTTCTGAAGTCACATCTTTGCCACAATGTAACTCCTATAAGATTTTTACAATGGTTTTTCTACTGTTGATTTCTTAGACTTTAAGCCTGTTATCTCAATCATTTCTACTATCTCATTCAAGGATAGCAATTAGCTGCTTTCTGCATTCTGTCACACACTGAACTCCTCTTCACTACTCACAGCACAGGATCCCTAGCAGGCTCTTGTAAGCTGTGAACTACAGCCACACTATCCTCACTAAACACAACCTTGGGTCTCACCCTTACAATGGACAACACAGACATTGGACACAGGGAGCAATGGAGTGTAGAAAACTCATCACAGTTCCATGTCCATTCATCAAGCTGTCATTGACATTCTCACCCATAAGAAAAAAAAGAATGAAACAAAAGAGATTGGCAAGAGACATTCTGGGGACTATAGAAGATATATCTAAGAGAACACCTAGAAATATTAAATTTGAGACAATTTGATGATCCTGCACATAATTTGGTTATTTCACATTAAAGTACAATTCAAATTGTTGTAAAGAAGTAAACTAATATGGAATATGTCTGTTCATTACTATCAGTGATCTCTAGTTTACCACCTTGTTTGGGATGTAATTTCATATATATTTAAGAGCTCCTTACATGTGCGAATGTGGAATTCCTCCAAAAATAAATTGTTAACCTTCTAATGAGTTATTGATTTGGACAGAACACTGCAGGAGTTTAACCCAACCAACTCACAACTGTAAGCCACACTTACACTTATTTATACACCTGCATCTCTGTTGTGTCAGATCTTTTATCAAACATTAATGAACGAACCGTTTTCTAAGGCCAAGTGACTTAACTGCAAAGTCTTCCATGAATCATGTGAGATTATGAAAAGTTCTCTCAGGTCTCTGATCACAATTCAGACTAAATGGGTCATTTAAAAAGCATTAAAATATCAGTCAATTTAAAGGTTTGATTTTTGCCTTCTTGTTTTAGTTAAGGTCAAACACAGAAGCATCAAGTTACTGAAAGAAATGTCGTGATTTATTCACCATTTGAAGAAATAACTTCCTGACATGTCTACTGACATGTCATGTTATTACAGTGTTCAGTGTTTTCTATTAGAAACAAATCAGTGATTGAACATATTACTAATTTTAAGGGTTAGCCTGTGCCACTAAATTTATCTGTGACTTCAACTGTGCCAGCCAAAGGTTACAGATATATCTTTCAGAGATTTCTAACACCATTCTTTGAGATTTATGCAGTAGAATGAGCTGAGTTTCAGTTTCACAAAGAGAACAGTACTAAATATTTACTAAAACTCCCTGGCTTTCTTTTAAAAGTTTGAAATGTATATGGAAGAGTATTTCTTTTCCTTAGCAAGCATAAATGTACATATATATATACATAAATATATACATATATATATATATATGTATTTATACATACGTGTGCAGTACACACCTAATTTCATATCTATATCATACTGCCACCACTCTAGACAGGAAGAAATTCAATACGGTTTCCCTCTAAGGACTGTTCTAAAGTCTAGTTCTAAAAGAATGTCTTAGTCTATCAGTTCCTGGTTCTGTTTAAGGAAGGAAATTTATTCTTCCAGGGCATTTGGGAAGAAGACAGGATAATTCTTCAGGGCACTGTATACAGCAATTTGATAGCTTGTTTTTCATTTTTTTGTTTATTTTACCTTGTCATGGGTACTTTAGTAAGTATCTTGTGTTTGATCCATTCTAAGACAAGCTGTGGCCCAGATATCTAAAAACTTCTAAACTTTTTGTGAGTTTTAGCATTTGTGAAAATGTTAGTGACATTTTCCTGGGAAGTTTGCCATGGAAGAGAAAAATCGTAGATAGTACAGTTAAAACACCACCAGTAATGACCTATGGGCTTAGTCGTTTTGTTTGAGAGCTTTCCTGGTCTAGCAGCTAGTGACCTGTGTTTTCCATAGTGAGCAGAGGAAATATTGCCTCTGTGAATATCATGTCTGTGACTGAAAGTCAGTAAATCTTTCCACATTCGTTTGTATTTTCTTTCTCTTTGTTTTGAAGTATATAATTATATTTGCATAGGTACATATAGCCATGCAGTTTTAAAACCTTATAAGAAATGTTTGCTCTTTTAATAAAGGAAAAAGATTGTGATATTAATTAAATTTCTTGTTGCTATGTGACAAAAACATGACAGACTATTTTTATCATGATGTTAAAATATGGTGTTGTGGCATTGAAATGGCTTGTGTATAGTTATCAGGTAGTAATTACCATGTGTGAAAAAGCAATTTTATTTTGCAGAAAAAAATAGTCACTGTATCCTGTCACACTCTCTTTTCATTTTTCGAGTATGTTGTTGCAGCTAACTTGCAAGTTGAAGTTCAGTGGGAATTTTGTGTATCTCAGAAAAAGTGATGACCTTGCACTGCTCAACATCAACTTATCAGGATTCAGCTATCCAGATGAACTGGAGATTTCAGTCTGGAGGCATGTTAAGGAGTTGTACAAAATATATTGCTATTACAAGAAACTGACTTCAGGATGACTTTGTAACTGAAAAATGCATCCACAGTCCATGAACTTCACACCAGGCAAGGCGCTATATGATCATAATAAAAAAGTAATTACTCCTAGAAATGGTGTGGCGCTATACATTTTTATAGTAGGATTTTAAGGAAAAAAAATACTATACCTTTTATACAGTGTAAAAATTACTCCAAAATTTATAGTTATATTTTATCATCAATACCTAAACATGAAACAAATGAATATTTTTTATCTCTGTAGAAATAGAAAACTGTGTTTTCCTCCATTTACTCTTTCCTCACCATCATTTTTTATGTAAGAACTGCCACTTTTGAATCAAGCTCTGTAATAGAATGGCTTTACATTTGACATAAAATTGCTTTTCCCCTATTTTGCTCACTTTTTTTCATTTTGTTTTGAGAAAAGGACAAACCAGGTTAGAACTCAGCTGTCATGAAACAACTTGTCATTGTAACTTAAAAAAAAAATCTTTGGATGTTATCAAAATAGTACAGGTAAAATTTTGCATTACAGCCCAGTGTTCTTAATACATTCACAGACATAATTCAGCAAGGTTCTAGGGGTAGAAGGACTTGATCTTGGGGTGGATATTGTGTCTGTCAGACACAGGGGAAGCTTCTAGCAGCTTCTCACAGAAGCCACTCCTGTAGCCCCCAGTACAGGAAGCACCATATTATTCAGAGTATTCAGCAACTCTAGCACCAGCTGGGAATCTTGGGAATATAGAAAAATCAAACTTGACCTATCAGTAGAAAAAATCATGCACAGTAATATAAAATACCATGCTGAAATTCAAGCCCTTAAATTCAACTTAATGTATTTCCCTTTCTCAAATTTCCTCCATCCTAAATATATTTTTAAAATTTTGATGTAGGAACCTTCTGTGGTCAGAGATGGAACTGTGAGACAAATTAGCAGGTTCTATAATTCAGTGGCCTAAAGACAATTTTTAATTTTTGATCATATACTTGCACTTTAATGAGGTTCCTTGACATTATGCCCTAAATATGGGAATTCAGCTTTTATAGGTTAAATTTCTGACTTTTTTGCATGGTGTGAAGATACTAAATATTGCAGAATTAATAGAGGAATCTAAAATAAAATTAACATTTTATGCTTCTCGCTATTTGTTATCAGCTGTGGCTTGTTATTTTTCAGTGAAGAAGTGTGTTGATTCAAAATTTCCATCTTTCTCTACATCATTTTTCTTCAAAAGGAGATGCCTATTTTGAATCACATCCTCCTATTATCCCTCATTTACACATTGCTGTAGGACTAATATATTAATAATATAAGTCAGTAGAACAAACCAAGCAAGAATCCTTTGCACCACAGCCCTTCCCAGGAACACTGGAGAGAGACCCAAGAAATTTTGACAGATCGTGTTACAGGCTGTTTGATTCCCCAAGTCATGCAAACAAAATGAGCTATTTAAAGGCAATTTTTTTCACCTCCATTTAGGACAACACCTATTGATATGCAGGGGTGCAGACTGATTCAAGATAACACAGTGAAATGCCCATGAAGCTGTTGTGAGGAGAGGTCCATGTTAGATGGACATGAGCCAGCACAGGCTCTCAGTAGTGCAGCTACATGAGATAAACCACAGCCAAAAAGCTCTCCACAGAACAGTGTGTTCCTCTTTTACTAAGAGATCTTTTGAAGAACAGGTGTGCCTCATTTACTAAGAGATCTTTTGAAGAACTGCTCTTTCTCAATCCATCCAATAGCCATATGTGTCCAAATTTATTTTTGGAGGGTTTTTTTTTTTAATTTTGAAATTCCATCTCACGATAATGTCATTACTGATGCAATTTCCAAGTAGGCGAGAGAAAATATTCCTTCCCTAGGAATTAATTATTGCTTAGCTGATGTAAATGGTATCACTCCATTGATTCAAAAAAACTGCATCAGTTTACAACCATAATGCTGTATCTGGTATGGTCAGCCACTTCCAACCATTTCATTTCTACTTTGTTTGCATGCTTTTAATTACAACTAATAAATGTGTCTTCATTATTTCTCCAGGTAATTCAAAATTTAAATTTCACTGGTCCCAAAGCCTTTCTTTTAATTACAGCTAGGCTGTATTCCTCTTTATTTTTAACCTATGCCTTGCAATACGATCATAATAATTCTTAAACTCAAATTTATTATTTTTATATCAGTGTTTTGTGTTGTGTTTTGGTTCCATCTGAACTAGAGACAAGGTAATTTTCAGCCAATGAAAATATATTTTTTTGGCACCATTTGTGTTGAATTATTTAATAAAAATGAAGGTTTTTATATAATCTTGTGACAATTATTCTCATTTTTCTCTTGTATTCCTGTGAGAGCTTGTACAAACCAGACCCTGTGTAGCTGGTAACATTATTTGGAGTGGACAATGGCCAACATCTGCATTTTTACCTCATTTCCACTGAGAAATATCTTTAATTCCTCAGAAAGAGATTGTGGATCATTAATCATAAAACTGACTCTTCAGCAAAGCCATACACATTCAAAGTAAAGCTGCTAAAATGTTTTCTCAGACAATATGATTCCTGGCCAACTTGTCTGAGTAATAATTATGCTAATTTCATTGTTGCTTCTTCTCCAAAATTCTTCAAAGCCTCCTTCCATGAGCCCTGTGGAGGCAATCTGGACCTCTTTCAGTTGGGTAACAAATAACAAAACCCTCTTGCCTAATTTCTTGTGGGACACAACCAAAACATGTTAGTTCATTAGTTTTCTACATATAAATTTATTATAGAGGGACTTTATCAAGTCAAGAGACACCATGCTATCTAAAAATCCAATTAATTTGAATGTGGTCTGAGCTTTTCCCCAACATACCCCAATCCTCCTATAGACCAACGCTGGGTACAACCTACTTCCCTAAACAAAATTTCCATCCCCACCATCTCTTGAAAACTAAAGCAGCTGGCAATACAATTAGAAAGATGAAGCTCATTATATGAGATGGCAAAGCTGGACAGATTTATCAAATCAACACTATTTCAACTTATTTTCGGCACAACAGTCCTACATCTGTTCATTGCTTCGGCAAAGAAAAAAATTACTGTTTTTTGAATGTTTTTCTCTAAAGAGATCCATACTGCTCAGACCACACTTTTTTTGGAGTACTTTTCCATCAAATCAATTCCATCTTCATCGTTAGTGATTTTCTTGTTGCATCTTCAGATCTAATTAAGCCAATCATGCCTTTTCAATTAACTACAATTACTTTAATTAGATGAATAACAACAACAAAAAAAAAGGAAAACAACTTCCAAAGTTAATCAAATTAGTGTATCCTTATTTACAGACTGCAATCAGGTCTGCAGATTTCAGTCCAGTTCCCAACTTCAGCACAAACCAAACTCAAGGAATGGTGGAAATATAGAGTCAGCTCAATTCAGAGGTAATTCATGTGGGTTTAATGTAATTTAGAGGTGAAATGGTATTCCCTGGCAGCTGGATGTAAAGTAAGTAACTTTCCCTATACAACCAGTGTTGTAACCAAACCCAAAGTTTTGGGGTTTTTTTGCTATTTGCTACTTACATGTCAATTTGCAGCAAAAGAAAATACAGTTTATAACTTTTTTAAGGTCCAGCAATTTTAATGCTATATTTTGAATACAACAGGGGTAATAAAGCCTGAATCTTTTTCACTGTCTTGGAGCACTAGTGGTTATTGTGAATAAACTCTGCATTGACTCCCTGTGAGCAGATTCACTTTGAAGGGCAGTTCTGGAGTGCACGGCCTGGATTCCTTTTCAGTGGACCCTAAGCTGGAATCCTGAAATACATTAAATAAAAAATGATGGCCTTTGGACAGCTTTGATTGAGAGACAAAGGGTGCTGGTTTTGTCCAGGACAGACAATTTTCTTCACAGTAGCCAGTATGGAGCAATGTTTTGGATTTGTGCTGGAAGCAATGCTGATAACACAGGGATGTTTCAGTGGTTGCTGAGCAGAGCTTACACAGAGCCAAGACCTTTTCTGCCTCTCACCCCACCCCACCAGTGAGGAGGCTGGGGGTGCTCAAGATGCTGGGAGGCGACACAGCCAGGACAGCTGACCCCAACTGACCACAGGGATATCCCAGGCTGTGTGGTGTCATGCTCAACACATAAAGCTGAAGAAAGAAAAAGGAAGAGAGGGACGTTTGGAGTGATGGTGTTTTTCTTCCCCATTCAACCTTACCTGTGATGGAGCCCTGCTTTCCTGGGGATGGCTGAACAACTGCCTACCCACGGAAAGCAGTGAATTCCTTATTGTTTTTTGCTTGGCTTATAAGCACAGCCTTTGCTTTGCCTGTTAAACTGTCTTTATCTCAACCTGCAAGTTTTCTCACTTTTAGCTTTCCAATTCTCTCCTCCATCCCACCAAGGTGGAGGGAAAGAGGCTGGAGGAGTGATTGTGGAGGAAAATTGTGGAGCAGTGTGGGGCTGAGTTGCTCATCAGGCTTAAACCATGACACAAGGTGACCAAAAATGAAGTATACATGCAGTGAGCATGTCAGTTCAGGAGGCAAATCCAAGTGGAGCACAACACCCAAATTAAATATGAAGCAAATATAAGAGGTAGTCTTCAACATCAACAAATCCATTATACATATCCAGTGAACTGCACTGGTTCTCTAGATAATGGAGACATAGCCCAAGATTTGCAGTATTTGGTTTGATGAATTGGTCATGGAATTGTCTCTTTCCTACAATAAGCTGAATAAAGGATGTAAAGAAACATGAAATGTAATCCAAATGAATACACTGAACCTACAATATATTGCTATGACAATGTTGACGCATACTGACATTTGTGCCATCTTCTTTTAGACTAAGCATTTTGTCATGTTTCCTTTGTTTCCTTTCTTTCCTGAAGAACACAAGCGATTTCCTTTGCCAGCAAAGAAGCTGTCTGAAGTCAAACTGGCAAGCAATATTCTCCTATATCTTTTCACCTAGGATCATCTCCTTACAGTACGTTCCATTAGCCAGTATTAGGCAGACTTTATATCACAGCTAGTAAGATGTAGCAACGTGGGGTTTTGGGATTCCATGTGCTCCTTTGTCCCTCTGCTTTGTATACCACTGGTTCATTTTGAAATATGCTCTGCTGTACCCCGAAATCTATTGGTGGGTTCCCTATGCCTGTCTTCCCTTCAGACTCCCCGGGACTGGCTCTGGGGGAGACAGTCCCTTCCCTTCCTTTCCCTTTATAAGCCAATGTCTGGATCAGCTCGAGATCTTCTCTCTGAGCTGGCAGCCCTTATTCTGTGCCTGCCTGTCCTGCCCCCTTTCTCCTCCCCTGCAACCCCCTTTTCCCCGTTACCCCAAATAAACCAATCTGCCAGAACAGAGATGGAGTCCAGTTCTTTCCTTCATCTCACGATATTCCTGCTGAATTGACGTGGTTTGGAGACTGACGCCATGCCGCGGAACCTCGGGGGCTGCCCGCCCCAAATTTGGTGGAATTACACGAACCAGGGACCCCGGACCAGGGGGGAGCCGGCTCATGCAGCTCCCCTGGCCCGTGATACATCACTAAGATAATAAAGCTGCAGAGTTTTTAAAAGATTAATTTGTTGCAGTTGATATTAAAAAAAACAGCTTCGTACTACCACTGGTTCAACTTGCAGGCTGCAAGCATGTAATTTCCCTCCATCAAACATAATTCTTGACAAAACAGTTGATGCAAGATTGCAAATGTGTGGATGTTTTTACAAACACTAATAAGTGGTGAGAAATTCCATGAAAAATGCATTCTATATTCCTGAAATACTTCCTTCTTTCATATGTGTAGAAAACTTTTGCCTGCCTTTAATTTTTGACATTTATAGTTCACTACCAATTCAGAGCAATTTATAGACTAATACCAAGTACCAATTTTTTAAATAACTCAAATTAAATAAATTCATGTTCAGAAATTTCTTCCATATTAGTGTATGCCTTACTTGTTGTAATTTCTTGTAGCATGGGAGGAGGAGGATGAAAATCAGTCCCTAGCCAGATTTGAAGGAATTTGAAGCAATTTCAAAAATACTCTTCTTTGTAACTTTCCTAGACAGAGCTTATTAGAATTAATTTTATGCACTTATAATTCATTGAAGGAAAAAAAGGAAGAAACTTTATTAACTTTCAGCAACTTTTTACATTTCAGTGTAGCTGACTTCTTTCAGGAAGGGCTAGGAACTGATTTAGCAACTAGTATTCCTACAACATAAATATAGGTGCAAAGAAGGCCAGTGGAAAAAAAATGAAAAATTGATTTAGATACGTGTATTCTAGATAAGGGAAGGAAAAATATTTCTAGACATTTTCTGAACTACAAGGGTGTTTTCTGAAAAACAATGCATTTTTCTAATGTTACTTTTTCATTAGTTTTCCTCAGCACATGTTATACTGTTAAACATGAAGAATTAATAGCACTAACTAAAATCACTGTAAAATTTATGCCCAAATCTCTGTCATCAGCATTCAACACTGAATTATTCTTCATGTTTATTTTAGTTCTTGGCTTCATCTGAGCAAAGATGAGCAAACTCTGCCAAATTTTATGTTTATATCAGATGAAAGGCAGATGTTCTTGGGAAAATAAGTTGAGACTTCAAGATTTATTTCAATGGCGAATTAATTTCATTCTTATTGTTTCCCCAAAGCAATGGTTCACTGCAGCAGTCCAATCTGTAATGTTTCCCTTTCCATTTTATAAAATATGACTTTCCATGGTGGTACTTTACTATAGGACTCAGTGATGACTCATGTCATCAAAAACTGAGTAAAGAAATTTGAACTAAGATGCATGTTTTTCTGACAGCTTATCACAGAGCTGTAGAAGTGAACTTGCTCTTCCATCTTTCTTTGCAGCCTCTGAGAAAAGGTAATGTACTACGTTGGTTGGTTGGTTGGTGGGTTGGTTGGTTTAATCCAAATACACTGCTTGTGTTATTGCATGCCTTTTGCTGCATTTTTGGCAACTGTTTTAAGTCTGCTGGAGGAGCTCAAAATCAAACTTTGTTTTCTGTTAACAAAAATATAAAATCCCCTGACCTATGAATACTACTTCCCTAGCATCTACTTAAATTCACAGTATACCAGCCACCATAAAATAAGTACTCACTCCCCAAGGGCCCAATCAGTCCAAGCTGATTTCAAAAGTAGAGGTCAAAAACCTTAACATTTTTTTGCCTGCCAAAGTAGAGGAACAGACATGGTGAGGCAAGGATTTGAGCAAAACAACCAAAGAAAAGTAGCTAAAGAAGCCCAAGACCATGCAAAAGTGCTATCTGCATGTGGTGCATTACAGGTTTGTACCATAGCTATAATTATTATTATATTAGCTATTATGTAGCTACATTAGCTGTCATACAGCTATTATTATATTCCACTTTGTGTAGTGTTACATTTTCACATTCATTTAAGGTGACAGGAACAGACAGATCAAAAAAAAGGGAGGCACTATCATTTCAGATTAGCACATACATAACTGCAAACACATTTCACAAAGCTAATTTGCAGTGTGACTTCTCAGCAACACCACAGAAAGCAGAGGAGCACCTCCCTAACATGTATGCGTGTGTATTGCTTTAAAAGGCAACAAAGTGTCTCAGATGCACAAAAGAGTCTAAACAGAAAGAATCAGTAGCTCAGAGAGTTGGCAGAATTAACTCTTCCAATTGTAAAGCAGAGTTATTGATCACTAAAAATTAACACCCTCCTTTCTACTTCTTCTTAGTTACATCTGAAACAAAGAAGTCCAGTAAGGAGCTCAGTGAAATAAAAAGGGCCAACGAGATCACTTAATTCTATTTTTTTGCTCAGTCAGACATGCTCTGTAAAAAATGTCCCTGCATCTAGGTAGGTTTAATAGTTATAATATCTACATATTTCTTTTTCTCTTCTTTCCCTGTGTTGAGGAAATGCATGCACTGTTTTCCTCCAAGGACATGCATTTCATAGTTTCCATGGCACTGTTTGTTTAAAGTATACAATGTATTTGGCCACACTTCAAACAGCATGGCATGTATATCATCTTTCAGCCATCCTGAAAAATGAAGTGCATGAGGTCTGGTAATGGTGAGGATGTTTTTGTGTATCACTCATCCAGGTGAAAATTGAAAAGGTGAAATCAAGTGTATAGTGATTAGAAAATGCTGCAGTGAGTAGTTGTAATCAGGCTGATAAAATGTCACACCTCAGACCTGGTTTTGGGTCATTTAGAGATCACAGAATGGCCCAGTGCAAGACATGCAGATAATAAACTAAAGCACTTTTACTAGTTTTGAGTGGTTTGCAGTTACTAAAGATTAGAAATAAATTTTTCATTGTATTCTCTTTTCTTTTGATTCCAATTTTTTTTCTCAGCGTCTGCCGTTTAATGCAGGCTGTGTGCCAAAACGATCTTAGAAAGTCTGCTATGCCAGATGTCACCCTTTTGCCCTTTTGCTCTGTCTGCAGATTTTCTTTTAACAGCATTTGAAACTAAGTTAGTGAGCATACATTTTCCAGTAAAAAGAGGCATTATGAATAACACCTTTTGTAGCTCTGAATAACACCCACAAAGTGCAGTACACATTATACCTAAACTACGTATTTTAAAAAAGGATATTCTTAACTCTTAGCTGTGTGGAGAATACCTTAGTGGTCTCATTCTTTCAAATACATATAATAGCTATGATGGAGGCCAATATTAGGGGTTAATAACACCCCACAGAGATGGATTTCACAACACTAATTTGACCTGTGCTGGGTAAAGATTAGTTATTTTATTTCACATACTTTTTGCCGGTTTTTATTAATCTTCTGGTATGCAAGATTTATATTCCATTATTTCCAAAGGAGAAAACTTTTCCTATTTGAATTCTTTATGTAGCAATAGGATTAATTTTCTAAGCTTTCCTTCCTTAGACTGTGAATTTCTAGAAAGTAAAAATGCCTATTGCTTCTCAAGTTATAGTCATGAATAAAAAGATTTTTTTTTATTAAATAAAAGAGACAAATATAAACTCTAATTTCACAAGAAATTCTCCCATTCTTCAAGTACCAAGCACTAACCAAATAGTTAAATAATGTTATCTTTCTTTGTAAAAGAGATAATTTTTTAAAAAACTTGAATTAGAAAAAACCTCTAAATATTACTCTGCATCTGATTACAGGGTATGGTCAGACATCTTTGGTCAGACTACTGCAGATGACTGGTATGTGCTCTCATGAGAAAATGTGTTGGGTGTTTCTGTTGTTTCTGCTTCTTTATTCAATAAAGGTTGGGCAGAAGTTGACTGCTGTGGATCACTCCTTCTTTAGAATCAGCCATGCAGCAAAACAAAATGAAACAAAACAAAATCACTTTAAAAGCATCCGAAATTCACACCCCCCCAAAAAAAAACCCCCACAATCGAAAAAAACAAATAAACAAACAAAAAACCCTCAAGAAAACTCCAGTCAAAATATCCACAGTCTGATTCAGTAAGATGACGTGACTGTAACTTTGATAAAATATTCTGTTTATACATACAAATTGAGGAATTAGAAGCTGAAGAGGAGCTCTGTGGAAAGATATCTGGGAATTCTGGTTGAACATGAGTCAGCAGTGCCCTGGCACCCAGAAGGGCATCAAGCAAAGTATCACTGGCTGATTGAGAGATGTCATTGTCCCACTCCAATCTGTGCAGGTGCAACCTTACCTCAAATACTGCATGCAGTTTTGGGCACTCCAATATAAGGACATAAAATTATAAATGTATCCAGAGGAGTATTATCAGGACTTTGAAAGGCCTTGAGTGCAAGACATAAGGATCATCTGAGGTAATTTGATTTGTTCAGCCAGGAGAAGAGGCTGAGGGAAAACCCCACTGCTGTTTAGAGTTTCCTCAAGGTGGGCAGCAGAGGGGCAGGCATGGATCTCCTCTCTCTGGTGACCAGCGACAGGACTCAAGGAAATGGAATGAAGCTGCAGCAGGTGAGTTGCAGGCTAGACAAAGTCACTGAACTGAAACTATGATATTGTTCTCACCAGGTCATGGAAACAGTGCCCTGACTTAGGTGCCAATATATTTATGTGAAGAAAAAAAAAGACCTGTTATTAAGTAAATTATCTGTAAAACCGCCTCATGCCTATACCCACCTAACACACAAATTATCCTTAAGTAAATGTGTAGAATTGTTCACTTAAGTAAGTTTCTATATATTTATATATCAGCATTCTCTTTTCACAGCCACATGTACTCTGCCTCATCTTGAAATTGTTCAAAAATGTCTGTGACAAGGTTTTGAAAGTTTTCGGTGAACTCTGATTTAAATATAGATGTGATAATTAGCTCTTGGAATCCATGTTTTGAATTATGCAAAGCAGTTTAACAGAGCAACAAGTTGCTGAAAATATTTTTTGAAAGGTCAAATCACTTCTGTGTCTGCTTCATCTTTCTTTCTGTAAGTATACTCTAAAAAATGAAAGACATTAGAACACTATTTACCTTTCTAAGAATAAATGTCAAAGTCATATCTAATGGAAGAACACTAAAATTTTTACTGAAGGCCAGCTGCCAAAATGGAAATTAACACCTACAAAGAAATATTAGACAATTCCCCATAATAGTTACAAGACAAATATGAACTTAAAGATTGATTTCACATAGAATGTTCATTAATATAAGCAGATATAAGTTAATGGTAAGGCTCAGAATATTGGTTTTGATCTTCATGAATGGGAAAATTGCCCCTTAGACTTCTAGTGTTATTAATTTATTTTAATACTTTGCTAGGCTTTAACACCAGTACTTTGTTTTCTGTAAACCTGTCATATACTAGTCATCGAATACTGGCCAGCTGCCAGAATGCAAATTAACACCTACAAAGAAATATTGGACAATTTCTCCTTCCCCTGTAATTTTGCATTATCACTATTGAACATAGTTGAATGTTCATCTGTCCATTAAAATTCAGGTCATTATTCTAAAAAAAAAATATTAGTTTTGACATAGATTTTCCCACACTGCCTTCTCCTTCAGGATTTTTCTCTTTATCAGCTCTAAGTGAAAACATATTCTTATGTCAGTTTAAGAATTAAGACTTTCACGCTTGTATAAAAACCTTGTCCTCTTACAAATCCAGTAACAGATTAATAAACACTACCCTTTAGCTATAATTAGAAAGAATTAAATCTGAACCCAATAATCTTTGTTGAAAAATGCCATCATTTCCAAAGTTTAGACTTTTTACAGCAGGAGAACTTAAAAAAAATCTCTGGTTTACAGCCACAGATTTGTGGGGTTTTGTAGGCAAAAAAAGATAGAGAAGGAGGCAAACTTTAAAATGCTATCAAATTTCTGCTCTACTGCAGAGTAAAAAATTGATAACAAAACCTCTTAATTCAGTACATTACTGTATTACCAGAAAGCTATTAAAGGGGGAAAAAAATAAAGACATTCAACTGCAATTTCGCAAAGATATAACCATGTAAGTCATGCAGTTATTGAAATGTGCCTGAAAACAAATTCAGTAATCATCTTTTTTTTTAATTTATTTTTTCTTTTTTTGGGGTGGTGGTAATGGAGCAGTGATGCTACATATTTTCCATTAATTATTTTTATTACTAAGAAGCTTAATTCTGAATAATTATTTTAGACTCCTTAAGTCCAGACACATTTCAAGGAAGCAGGTGTCAGACGTTGGCTCATCTAAGACTTCTTTTTGGGAACATACTCTTATTTTACCTACCAAAATAAAGGTGCATTATCACACCATTCTTTATTTCTCATTATGCTATCATCTTTGTTTATTACACTAAAAATATTGTTCCAATTTTGGCAAACCATAGCTACAGTTTAATTAAACTTTTGCCTCCCCTGTTGTAAGATATAAATAGAAAATAAAACACATGCAAAGAAACACTACAGCACTTGTGAAGAGAAATGGTTGCCTTGGGAGATTTGGAGAAAAAGAAATTTTTCAGCTACTCAACTAGGTGATTACTTATTTAATATCCAGCTCCAGTACATTGAATTTAAAGCGTTCGGTTTCACAGCATAATGCGCTCAGTTTTATGTAATTTTAAAGCAAACAAACAACTCTCTTAATTGACTAAAGGTAAGAGGGTTAATTAGAAGGCCAGAAATGGCAAGTCTGTAAACTAATCAGGCATTGGTTTACCAGGGAAATGTAGAGGGATTACTTTAATACTATATATATACACAAACATATATTCAAAGACACACAGCTGAAAGATACCAAAATTATCTTCTCCAAATAAAAATAACTGTTAAAACTAAGGAACTTTCATTGTACTGCATTGGGTATTTTTAACCAAGGCTACAGATGCAGCATTTAGGTTGAAGATTGCCAGAGATCCACCTTCGGTGTATGAGTTTTTAAAGCTTAATCTGTATGAGTTCTGGTACAGTGCCACAAAAGCAATCTAAATTAAAACATAAACCATCACTGCATTGACTGATTGGCATTTTACAAGTATGATTATCTCCCTACATAAGAAAAAATTCTGAAGTTTCAACAATGTTAGTAAAACATTAGCACTGTGAAAGAGCATTCAAAGCCAATTGCAATACTTTTGCATTCAGAGACACAATTTGTTCTGCATATCCTTTTGTTTTTCCTTATGGCTTTCTTTTACACTTTTTGTTTTTCTTTTTTCATTTTCTTTATAGCAAAAATGGTAAAATGTCAGGCATCTGATTGGACAGTAAATACAAATACTAAGATATCTCTTTTAGAATATAAGTTGAAGCTAGATTTAATCCTATTTCATAAAATTTTTTCAGATGCAATGACTAGCAGGTTCCTACAAATGGAAGTTCTCCATTCTTTATCTTCAAGAAATCTACCAAAGTCTTAATTTTTTAACCTGTACTCTCTAAATACGTTTATTTGCATAAAACTGTGCAACAAAACAAAAGGTACCTCAGATAACAACCTTGCATTTGTTATTTATGTCATTAATGTTGAATCATGTTATGGAAAGTTATAATCACATCAGCTATTTTTGGCATCAGTGATATTCTCAAATTCCCTTCCTAGTTTTTTAGATACTTACTCTCCCATTTGAAAATTCCCCAGAACTTCCAGGCTCACAGCTGAACTTCACATCATTATCTCTACAGCACTCACCTGTTAACACTTGTCTTCTGTCTAACCTTATGTAGTATTAAAAAGTGCTTCATTTATTCACATTACCTGCTAGCAGAAATAACTAGAAAACAAAGCTGGAAAGTGGAGTTGGCAGTGGTGCTTATGATTTTCCAGCCTCATTTAATCCATGAATTTAAAGGTTATAATATTCATTATGCAAATGTCCAAATCACCCCTGTCAAAAGAAGTTTGAACTCCCACTCCAAGAAATGGCCTCATCAGCAACTGGGTGACCTGCACTAGTGGGACTCTGTCATTCCTGATCTGGGTGATTGATCTTACACGGAGGATACATCAAAATGCAAGAAGAGATCATGAAAAATTATTTCCTATCCTGCTAGTAATAGCCTTGCTATGAAGAGAAAACCTAAGTCAAAGTCATTGGTTTGGTGAACGTGGTGTTTGTAATTCCAAAATGTCAGCTGGCTGCATACGCCTATGTGCTAAAAGTCATAATTTTCTTTGTCACTACCAATCTGTTAACTCCTCTCAACATGACAGTTGGGGGATTTTCTACATTCACTGTAGACCTAAAGACCTAATTTTTCTATCCTCACTGTAAAGGAAACCAAATTCTTAACACCCATGTTTTGGAAGGAGGCCTAGCAACCATATTTAGCATCATGAATGTCGGCATTGAGGACTTAAGCTCCACTTAGTGAATCAGTCCTGAAGAGTTTAGTGAGACAAAAATCAGGGCCTAGATGCATCATAGCAGACCCAGAGAACACTGTCTCTTTACATCTTTCATAATGGCAATGGAGATGATAGTAATGGTGAACAACTGCACAGACTTTGGGGAGGGTAATGTTAGAAATCCCAAAGGGTAAAAAGGCCCAAACTGTAGTAAATAAAATCATCAAATTTGTCTCTCTGTTAAGGTGAATGGCAGTGGTGGCTGTTGCTCTTCTCCTATCCTAAGTACCCATTCCATCCAAGGAAACACCTATTACATCTCTCTATTGCTTTTTCTTCTCCACGCCAGTTTTACAGTGAAACTGGGGTGATCCTAGAACCTAACTCATGATTCTTTCCCAACAGCTGTCATGGACATGCCACCACCACATGAGCAATGGTCCTGTCCTCCTCTTATTTTTCAGGTTTTATTCCTCATTAAATTATTCCAGGTGAGATGTTCTATAGATCTAGAAAGATCAAAAAGTTTGCAATATGATTTTGCAGTATGTCTCCTCTCCTTTGGCATTACCAGTGAATTTATCTCCAGACCAACACTCAAGGTTTGCCTACATGGTGTGCATCTGTATAAGTTTATCACCAAATATGATCTGAAAACAATTCTTGTGCTATGTTAGGCTGAAAGATTTAATAACAGCAGCATCTGTCATCACTGGAGATGCAGAGAAGTGAATGTCAGGAGTGAGTTAAGAAAATCCAAGATTTCCTGTGAGATACATCACGGAAGACTGCAAGCTACTCAACAATAACTAACATAAGATCAAAGATGAATTGGAGTCTAGCTGTGATGCATTTTCAACTATGCACTAAAAACAGCCAAGAAAATCAGACCACATTTATTCAGAGCAAAGGCATTATATTTGAATTACTTCAAATTCCAAGGTTTTGTTAAATGGTAGAGTCAGATAAATTTGTGGCCAAAAATAGGGCTGTTATAACCAGGCAGTAATGATCTCCCAGGAATTAAAATTTCTGATGGCATTTTTTGTTGTCATAGAAATATAGGTCAAGGAAAAAGCAATCCAAAGCCAGAGCAACAACTTGAAATTACAACCAAGCATGTTCCAGTAATGGCTGCATGCTGACCAGCTGAAAAGGAGGACACTTTAACTTTCCTGTTTTGGTTATACTGGCACCTAAGAAAACGGAAAAGCTGAAAGCTGAGACACATCATAATAAATAAATATATAAGACTTAACAATTTATGGGAATGGCACCCTGCTTTTCCACAGTCTGCCCACCCATCATATAAAAAAGCATCAAAAAGCCACTTCTGAGTTGTGTAACTCAGCCTACAATAATACAATGCGAAGATAAGCCAAAGAACAGTGCTTTGAGCAGACAGCACATTGCAGACCAAAACGGAGATGCTTTCCAGACAGCACTTCTGTATCAAGAAGACAAGCTTTTTCCATGTGTCCTAGGTTGCAATATAGATGTATTTATTACCACCTCCACAAGCTGTTAAAGCAGCTGGGGCACTGGTTGTTATCTCCTGCTATGACTCACCCCTAATAACTGTTAATGAGCTATCAAGAACCAAACGCATGACTCATGGAATTATCTCATCCTATTGTGAGATGCTCCAGCCAGGGGGGAGGAGCCAAGCATTCCCACCTGCATATAACCTGGCCTTAGAACTGCCTAACCAGCCCTGTCTACTGGATTCCCAGAGGACAAGAGCTACCATTGGACCTTCAGGTGGAGACCAGGCTTTCCACAGGGTCACTGCTTCAACCAAGCTACTTCACTTGGATGGCTACCATGATCCTGACTAACAGGGTGTCAGATTGTATCTGACTCTGTCAGTGTTTTTTCTTGTATTGTTGCATTTTTGATTTTTCTATTAAGTTATAATCCTGCCTTGCAATCTCCCACTGGTTTTTTTCCAGACTAAAACACCATGTTATGCAGTAGCTGTATCTCTCCAGAAGGCCCAAAACAACCCAAAAAAGACTTTGATGTTGGCTGCTCCATCCATTAAAACAATGC
Source organism: Lichenostomus cassidix (assembly GCF_008360975.1). Lineage (NCBI taxonomy): Eukaryota > Metazoa > Chordata > Aves > Passeriformes > Meliphagidae > Lichenostomus > Lichenostomus cassidix. Next base: position 26,598,029 of record NC_139480.1, on the reverse strand, counting down.
ATACTCGAAAATTCAGGATCCAATGCTAACAGCAGTTATTACCTACTACCAGCTCATTTGTGGATGAGCTGGGAATGCAAGATAAACCTAATCAGTGTTGTAGGACCTGACACTCAGTTGAGCAAACATTTCAGACTTATTATGTACCAATACGCACAGAGCAAGCCAAAAGTCATAACTACTGGCCATGAATTTGTTGAACATGTATTTTGAACAGCATGAAATGCACAACTGTTCAGACATCATAAAACTCTCCAACATCATTAAATCACGATTTGGTGCTGTAACAACTAAGGCAGACATAATTTTTGCAGGCAGGAGTATGTTTCGAATCTACATTTAATGAATGCTCATTCCTGAAAAATCTTCATGGACTCTAAGTTGGGAGCCAACCAGGAAACTTTGGGCATATTTTTCAGTTATTTGGTTTAGACATCATCAACAGAAGAAAACAGAAATTTGTAGGCACTATGTGTGCTTCAAGATAGCTACACAACCACTCACACAAAGCAACGATGAAAAATTGATCCTGGGCGTATAATATAACTAGAAATCAGGGCAGTAGAAATGAAATCAAGTACACCTGCAGAGCAAAGGCAAGTAAAAATCTAGAGTGAAACCAGCAGTTATAACTCAAACAGTAAGTTTTAGGAATTTACAGTAAGTTGTTCAGTAAATTCAAGGATCTGGTGGATAAGCCTAAATTAGCTCTTAATAAAGACTGTATTCATATGACACCATTTTTATTAATCAGTTCTTGCCCCATCAAGTCAGGCAATAGTCACAGAAAATTCAAGATAAGTACAGATATTGCTCAAATAAAGAGTAGCTAACTGAATGTAACTTGGAAGAAGGAACTTAGAACGAAAGGCAGCCAAGCAATCAGCTTTGTATCCACATAGCCTAAGTGTTAGGTGCAATTTTCACCTCTCTATAGAAAGTTCTTTCATAAAGAGCATACACAAAACCAGAAACACAAGGCACAACACGGGTAAGTACCCGATCTCTGCTAAAAAGTAAATAAACAAATAAATAAAAATAAATCCCAAACATCAAGGGATTCTGAATGTATTGCTATGAATGAGATGAACATAAACATGACATGAAGCAAGCTTAACTCAGTTTATAGGTAAGCTATTGTTGCAGCATAATAATTGTTGCTATTTATTATTATACCACGAAGATACTTACTGGTTCCTGTGGCTCTCAGAGAAAGGAATAGCATCATTCTTAGAATGTTGCAAAGCATGTGGTCTAACAGCAAACTATTTTAGCATGCAATTTAGGCAATCCAGCAACCAAACCTTTTATATTTCTATGTTATGAACTGTCATGGGGGAGAATTACATCATCCATGACCACAACTGTTAATGTAATCAATGTGCATTTGGATATTCCCTGGCATCTGCATTGTGCCAGTCTCAAGACACTCCCATTTATTTAAAATAATCTGCATGAAATTACAATGAGGAAATAGTCATGCTTAAATTTTCCTTTTTAAGCAAGGTTCATTAGGATTGGGTACAAGAATGTGAAAGTATAAACCTGTGAGCGTTAGATGAAAATAATTTGCAGTCTTTTGGCAGCAGCTTGGAAATAACTATTTCTGCTATACCAACTCATCTCAAATAATCTACCATCCATAAAAGACACAGCACTGAATGCAAACTAATGAGGATTGCTGAATCTGGGAACAATTAAACTTGCCAACTAAACCCCACACTCTAGACATGAAAGGTACAATGCACTCCAAAACAGAGAAAATGCTCTGTAGCTTTTAACGTACCCCTTCCAGATGGATTTGGTCAATTAAGGAGAAGAAATGCTCAAAGGCTTTCACAAATTTAGTTGGTTCCTGGACTTGAACCTTCCCTGCAAAAAGTTCAAATGGTCATAGTTTGCTGCTTTTTCATCAGAAAATTGAGCTCTATAGAAAAAGGGCCTCTGTCAATAAAACATGCTTAAAGCTGAGAATGAGAAATTTAGGTGAAGGAAAAGCCAGTTCAGGGTGACCATTTCCAGAAGCCATGCCTCACATGCAGAGAGGATGATCACCAAAAGCATGGGAGGGTTCACAAGGATTTAGCAAGCCTTGGTTAAAAACTTGTGTCTCGTGTAAGGTCCTGATGAATTTCCTATGGATTTGCACCATTGCACAGTAAAAAATCAGTTAATCTTGAAGAAGGTGTTATTTTTGCTATATTACCAGGCTAAATAGACCACTTATCAGTTTCAATATGTTTCTTTGACAAGAAAAATATTTATGAAGTTGTAAAGTACAAAGTTTCTACTGCAAAGAATGCTTCTGAAATGGTGTACCTATAGCTTATAAAAATGTTACCTGCTAGTTTATAATTGAAAGAGTCTAGAAATTACAACCCAGAGGAAATATGCCAAGCCTAAATGTCTGATTTTGTGTTTTGCCTGACCCTACACAATGTTCTCCATGGTTAACAAAGGTTATTTGAAGACATGGAAGCTGTCTGAGAGCTGAGAAAGAAGTCGTTCTTTCTGGGTTTGTCTCTTTACAAGAAGAATTAATTCCTAATGAAGAATTGTGTGAGGGAGCATAAAATCATGAGGGAGCATTTTCAGAAGAAGGCATAGCATCGTTTAAAATTAAATGTGTAAAGTACAAAATAACAGCAGCCTAAATTTCCTTGGGGCTGTTTCCTTCTTTAAAAAATCTTACATGCATGAAAATGGGAGATTTTTGGAAAATTGACATCTGCTCCTCCTTTGCCTTGGCAAGAATAAGGAAAAGATGAATAATCAAAGTGTGCCTTGTCTAAGCCTATGAGTGTCACTGAAATCGGTACAACTCGAGCCTTTCTAACCACATTCGGCAGAAGAGCAACCTGGGGCAAGCAGATCTGGCTCTCCCAGCTTGTGCTGAGGGGAAGCTGTGACGCTGCAGAAGCCAGATATACCAGCAGAAAGATATGACCTTTCTGGAATGGAGGTTAGTTGATTGTCCCTGTTAGGCGTGTTCAAAGCCATTTCCAATTACAGTGTTTTAATCTCTTTAAGTAACGAAGGACATAACAAACGCTTCTACCTAGTCCCTGGATTTAATCAAGCCATTCTTCTGTTAAGCATGTAGATCTACAGAAGAACTTCATCTCATACACAAGAATGTTACTAAAATTGCTTTCACATAGCCTTTTCATCTCTGGGAGTGGAGAACAGGATGAGAAAACATTATGTGAAAGGTTGTGTGTAAGGTCTGTCTTTCTGATCTTGCCAGAGGGAGGATGTATTCAAAAAAAGGCAAAACTAGATCTCTGTTGTATTTTCCTAGTTTTGCATGTCACAATTGAACTGAAATTGTCATGTCCTGTGATGCAAAAGATACAGAATTCAATCGAATAAGCACGAAAGGGATTAAATAGTTTGAATCTCACAAGCATATACTGTGATGATTTCTGCCTGCTGAGCTTCCAAGCTGAGGACAGCCAGCTCTCTGAAGCCCTCAAGCAGGCTTGGCAATCATGGATCTTACATTAGGCTATGTTATGTAGATGAATGTAGCAGAAAAGTCTCTGTGCTTAGCTGCTACCCAGACTAGCCTGAAATGCTCACAATACAAACGAAATCATTAAACCTTTGGAGTTCCTTAAGGGCATGACCTGTAGAATACTTATTTACTGTTTATAATTTTGAGTGAACTTAGAACAATTAATTTTCTTCCATTGGCAGCATTGATATTTGCAGTTTCACATCATTCCGTTACGAAGCAGGATAGTGCTTGATTAAGGTAATCTTTGAAATTTTCTTTCTATTTAAATAAGAGCATCTGAGTGATCTGAACTGATATGGAATAATATTAATACCAAGAAATAGCACTATAAAGTCTTGGAAGGCAAACCTGAGATGGTGCTTTGAAGTTAACACATCACTCATGTTAAGGTTTAGTCAGATTTATGAAACTCAAGTTTTCTTTGTTCCAAAAGAATAAATTCCTTTTTCTCAATATTTTAGATAGCAAATTATTTTTTAACCTCCAAAACTCCATTTCTATCTAGGAGACCCATGAAAGCATTAAACATGTCATGAAAACATCATTTATGGTAGACTAAAATGTATTAGATTTTAGATGTGTTGGTGGCAATGAAACAACACAATAGAGCTTGGCAAGATGAGGACACTCATAACACACTTCTTTAACAACAACATCCAGGTAGAGAAAATAAATCTACTTCAGAGGCTTTGTTAAAGACTTATAATGAAGAGATAAATAAAATATGCTAGAGTAAGGTTTTTTCTGGTGACAATCTCACTGATTCAAAGGAGTATTCAAAAGGGACACTGCATAGGATGCTACAGTAAAGAAAAAGAGAGCAGGGGAGGAAACAAGCCCTGAGAACATTTGTGTTCAGCATTTACAGCTAGGATAAAAATTTCCAAAAGACAACTTTACTTATTCACCTACTTGTGTATCTTTTCATGTTGCATATCATATTTCCATCAGAAAGAAGCATCAGTGAAAGTCAGGAAAACATCCTAAGAGTTCTCACACATAACATCCCATGGCCAGCTTTAATCTTTCTAGCTCCATGCAGAACAAGTTTTCAGCACTTCTTAGGATGACTGCAAACACTATGTTGGGTAAAGGAATAAGATAAATATGCAAGGGACTTATTTAAATTAGATCACAATTACTACATCAGAGGTAGTATCAGTAATAGCTTTTTCTTTAAATTATTCTCTTATCTCTTATTAGCATCTCTCTGATGAAGCACTCTTTGTTGACGTTGTCCTAACACTTACCATTTTATACATTTACTTTATTCAAATTGTCCATGACTATCACATGAAAAGGGGAATCATGCAAAGTGACCTTATTGCCACTCCTACACCCTTCAGTTTCAACTGAGACCTATGTCAAGGCTGTGCTGACGGAAATGTTTTTCCATATGTATCTGAATAAATATACATTATTCAGCAGATCATTTAATACATAAATACAATTAAATTAAAAGAGGAAAAAGCTCCACAAAAACCAACCAAACAAAAAAATAAAATTGTTGTACACCTGATATAAATTTCTGTAAATCTACTATAGAATTAACTTCACCCAAGATAGGTGTACTGCTTGAGGACTGATAAATGACAGTGATGAAATATAATATTTTTCCCTAAAGCAGATGCAAAAGCACATTATAAAGATAAAAAGATTTTCTGACTTTTGCAATTTAGGTAGTATATTTTATAATTCTTATGCGTAACTTCAATCCATTTGTATGACACACTCCATTGGAGTAAATTAACTAGGAAGGTTATTTTCACAATAATTTTGGGACAGAACACAAGTCATTTCTGGGGATATGAACATTGGAATTGACAGCTTCATTCAACAATATGGAAGTTACTAAAGAACATCTTGAAATCTTGGGTTTTTTCACTGGAAGCTACATGAACATCAACACAGAGCCAGAAGAGAATAAAGTCTGATTTGAGAGGATATATCTCAATGAAAGCTGAAAGACATCAGCATGAATTAGATGACTGTTAACAATATTAATGTCACCTTGACTTTCGGAAAGAACATGACTAAAAATTTTGGGATAGATTATTATACTCACAATGTGTTTTGTTTATATCCTTGTCTTTCTAAAGCTTCTGTAGTACTACATACCTAAGCAAGGGGGAAAACACAACCAAAATATAAGTCCATTTGGTTCTAGGGAGAGAGTAGACTGTGTGTATGTTGTTTCTATAAAACAGTATCCCACTGGATCAGAAAAATGCCTCAGGATTTCTAATTTAGATGACAACTGTTTTCACATCAGTAAACAAGATATCAAGTTATAACAAAAAGTTCACTCTATTGCTAACATAATTCATATATAAAATCTCTAGGAGTAGAATAATTAACACTGTTAGCATTTTATAAACAAGACACATTGAACAATCATTTATCAGAATTGTTTCCACTAACCTAAACTGTAACAACAGCCTCAGACAATGCATTTTAACGGACAGATTTAATTCTCAGGAACTGTTACCAATTTCAAAGGTTGGCCAGAAAGAAGTGAAGATAAAAAGAGGAAAGCAATCTAATGCACACCAAATTTTAAAGATTATAAATAATAGTGAATGCAGTTCTCTTTATTCTTTTCTTATCACATGTCAATTGACTACCAGGTCAGACTGTGTAAATGTGTACAGAATTATAACAAGGTTCGGAGTTCTCTTCAAATGAGTCAGCTATGCAAGAAAAGGAAAATGTGTATCTTATTATATCACATTAAGTAACACCTCTGAATTCAGAAAGGACTGACAAAACTGCATTTTCATAAGAATCAGGTTCCATAGATTTGGGCATGTCCAGTTTCTTTAAACATTCTACAGCTGAGCCTTCCTGTACCATGGGTTCCTTTCTCCAGGCCTTCCATCCAGTCCTAGGGGTCTGTGGTTCCTGAAAACAAATCATTCTAGTAAGAGTAGAAGAAAGTACTGACTACCTCAGCCTTTTCCATGCCCTTTGTCACCCAATCCCGTCAGCACTGTGGTCTCATTTACCCTAGCCTTTATTTTCCTCTTACATGCCAGGAGAAGCCCTTATTATTTCTCTTCATGACCCTCACCATGTTCAACTCTAGATGAGCTTTGGCTTTCTTAACTCCATCCCTTTTCAACTGCACAGTATCTCTACATACCTGAGCTATCTCACCCTACTTCCACTCCTGGTATGCTGCTACAAGATAGCAGGAGATGCCAAGAAGAAAGTTAGGTCTAGGATTTCTAACTCCGGGACAAAGATTAAAATATCCCCTCTAGTAAGGCTTCACAGTTGTGAGCAAGGAATCAAATAGGGTGTTTATTCCATAATGTAAAATATGGTGTAAAGACCCTTGAGCTAGTTCAAGCTAGGCTGGCATGAATATATGGTGGAGAGCAATGCTATGCAGAGATAACAGCTTGAGTCTCAAGAGCTTCATAAACGATTAAAGCAGCAGCCAATGAAAGCTTGAAATTTCTGCTTTTAAGTACAATTAACTAGCTCAGGTGCCACATTTCCTTCATATGCATATATTGTTTCAGCTTCAGCAGCTAGCTCCATTGGCACTAACTTTGCACATTTGCTACCTTTTGGTATAAATATAGCACAAGCCAATTACTTTTATTCCTTTTTTCCTTGAACAAAATAAAAGCAGAAGAAAGCTGAATTTTCATACCTACATAAACATTATCCAGTACTTAGAGAACTCATTTCAGAAAAACTCAGGCTCAAAACTTCTGACTTAAGAGATCTGGAATTAGAATTTGAGCCCACAGCCTTTCAGCAAGTCTTGAACACAGGGTGAAAAAGACAATAGGGTTGGAGTCTTTCCCAAGTTTTTCAGCTTAGAAAAAAAAAAAAACAGTGTCTCCAGTCAGATTTGAGGTCTTCTAATAGTACATCAGGTCACTTGAACCAGCTTGAAATCTGGCTGTTGAAAGAATGTCCCGCCCTAAAAATACATGTAAATTCTTTTTCCTGATGCATCTGTTCTCCTACGACTTGTTGCCACACCATTTTGAGGGTGTCTGAGCAATGTAAAAATAGAATATTGCTTATAAGGACAGCCACTTCCTTCACTAAGCTCAAAGTCTATGCATAGTCACTCTAATCTGGCATAAATCCATCCTTCTGCCAAGTGTAGACATAGTCACAATGGTCTAATGTGGCTGTTGCGGCCAAGACATGGAGAAATGAAGCAATGCTGTCTAAGTGAGAAGTGCTGGTAGATTGAACATCTCCCAGGGAGACACCACCCTGTGTACATTTCTTTATTTTCCATGGGATATTCAGAATTCCAACTGACTATCAGGAGTATACAGAAAGAGGATTACAGACTAGAATGTATTCTGCCTTGCAGTGACTGGAAAAAAAACCCCACAGTTTCACCCATGAGAATGGAATGGGAACTGAGGGAAACCAAAATGAACAGCTACTCCCAAACTCAAAAGCAAGTTTGATTTACACAGGGAACTCACAAGCCTAAACACTTGTCCCATTGAAGACCAATATTCAAGGCCCTGGCAAAATGTCTTTTGCATATAATGACTTGACGGTTGCCTACATTCCTCTGTCAACTGTGTTATTTCTGCTGCTGCCCATTCACCTATATATCATTTACTAGCTAGGTGTCTAGCTTATTTGAAATGTCCTTCCATGGGCCTAGATATTTTAATTTCTTTCTCTTTTAAGTCTGTAGGGCCTAATCTGGTAACTCTATATAATATGTTATAGGGTGAAGGAAACCCATTCATATACAAAGTAAACACTATTAGGGGATTCAACTGAAGGAGAATGGTTTCCCACTTTCTCCAGAAGATATGTAATATTCACATGTGAAGCAGAACTGCAACAGAGAGGATGCATACAAATATATTTCATCTACTCACTATTGGAAAATTTGAGTCTAACCATTGCTAAAAATCGAACAGAGCAGGGAATTGCACTGGATCTTCTGTATTTCACAACCCTCAAACTACAAGGAAGAAAACATGCTCTACAAACATATGCAGCTCCTAGCACTGTGTGTGAAAGATAAAATATAGACTTTTTAAATAGTTTTGTAACCACTTCTAATGGAAACACTCTCAATTTTTTTACAGCTTTGCTCTCTCTGAACATTTTTTGGAGCACATATCAGTTATCTCCCTAAATGATTGCAATAAAAATGGTGGTGAACAACACCTCCAGCAAAGCAAATTACCAGCTTGTATGTGGAAGAAATCACTCTGCTGTTGCATTTCCCAGCCCTCTTCCACTTTGGCTTTTGTAAAAATCAGTGTTCTCTCTCTTCTAATGAAAGAAAAAATGTTGTAGACTGTATACCATAGTGCAGGAGGACTGATTGAGTAGAACTGCTGGAGGGCTGAACTTATCAACAGGCAGCCGTGACTGTGTCATTTACCTGTCAGCTTTGAAGTCTGCTAATCTTTTTATGTAACATGAAAAAATGTAAGCAAAGAACTGCTAGTGTAGACACACAATTTCCTTCTCTTTCTCAGTCTCAATCAGTCAAATACACATGCAAATGCACATGCACACACATAGAGCATTTCTTTTTTTGTACAACTTTGATTATGACAGTTATCAGCTAAATTCATTGCAGTTTTGGTTTTTCTTTTTTTTTTTCTGTTAAAGGCTTTTCAGGAGGAATTTCATTTGTGCAGGCTGAAAACTGGCAGAAACTTTTGTCAGTTGACAACCACAGAATTTCATGATCTTACATTATTCATTTTTAAACCGTTATTGTGAAAGCAGTTAAAGGACTTAGAAATGGAAAATCCCAGACTTTACAGTTCTTCACTGCTTTTTATCCAGTCATTGCTCTCATTGGCATTTTCTACTTAGAAATAAATGCTTTCATTAGTAAGAAATAGATTTTTTTAGCTGACTTGAATCTTTCGTACAGCAATTTTAATGTACACCTTTATTCTAAGAAGAGAGTTTCTTAAATAACACCTATTTGCTCTCTGAAAGCATGCTAACAGTCTTATACAACACACTCCATTAGCATGGAAATGGATTTTTTGTGTGTAATTTATTTTTCTGCTGCTGTATTGCATTATAGCTGCAGTTATCAAGTAGAGACTGGAAAATTCTTGTTGTACTTTGGAGTGTGTAAGATTCCAGCTGGTTTTTTTTTTAATTGTACTTCTAATATATGTTCTAACAAACAACATATTTTGTAATAAGTGTATGTGTATATGTATATCAATACAGAAATGTATTTAAATTTTCCCCATTTTTGAAATATTTCAAGAAATAAAAATGTTCCAAGAAGCATGTGACTATACTAGAAAATCTTAGATTTATTAGTATAACATGTAAACATTAAGAATTAATATTCCACGGTATGAGAGAATAAAAAAAGAGTAGGTAGGAATGAGATTATTATTGTGTTCGCCCAGAGCTATTTATTACTAATATGAGTCATCCAAAATATACATATTGGAAAACAATTGACAGCAAGTATGTAGCAACATGACTAAAGGAGGTTATTCCTTCAGTGAGATTGCTGAAAATAATTCCTGATACAAATTTGACTTCATATGACACAATACTTGGTTCTAACCTTAGCACAGAATCACACTAAACTTAAACAAATACAAATGCATTGAGAAAAAAATGTACTGTGCAACTGAATTTTTCTAGCACTGATCTTTGACACTAGGACAAAATCCTGAAAGCTGAAGTTGAATCAGAGGCAGTTTTTGACTCCTTGGAATTTTCAGTATTCAGCATTCTGCCAACTGAGTCCTTTTTTTGGCTATTTTTCTGTGTCATAGACATCAGATAAGTCTACCATGGTTTGAAAACAAAAGAATTTCTATTCACCAACTTATTCCACTTCAAGACTAATATAATGAGTGTTGCTGGGACCTGCTGGGGCCTAGAAACCATGGATATAAACTGGACATATTCAGAATCCAGACTGGTCATGAATTTTTTTGCAGAGCATTCACCATACCTCTAAACAAATTAAAACATTTGGTTTTAATTCTTCGAATTAAAACAGTTCTACTACCAAAAAAATATTAAAAAGATAACTTTTAATATTAAAAATGTAAAAGATTAAAGGATAACTTTTCCTCCTGCTGGTTGAATCATCTCAGTACTCTGTCTGCATGAGTTAGGCTAATTGCACCAGGCCCTCAACAGGCAAGATGTGTGACTGTACCAAGATTCACGAGGACAGAGCACCTGGGTATTCATCTGTCCCATGACAGCAGCATATCCAGGTGATGGAAGTTGTAAATTATGTTTAGTCACTTGCTCCCTGCCCTATACCACCACATGGTGCAGGCTTTCTGCTCCAGGTGCTGAGTCCTGCACTTTTCCATGCTGTCATTCCTGGCACTGCTGTCAGGTCTCCTCAGGCTTATGGAGGCACCTTCAAAATGGAGCTATTTTCTATGTCAATAAATCTCTCCCTAGTTTAGGACCACCTACAAATTTGCTGATGTTGCACTCCTCCTCATCAACCTGGTCATCAATGAAGATGTATGAGGTACAGTATAAAATCCAGTACTGACCTCAAAGTACAATGCTCCCTCGCAGCTATCAGATGGACGAGTGGATCTTCCAAGCCCTTTTGAGCCTGTGTATAAGCCTCTTAAAAGTTTATTCTTCTGGTTCACTACATTGCTTTCAGCTTAGCCACTACAGCCCAGTTTCCATGACATCCTTTTCTTGCTCTGTTAGATTTAGGAATTTAACTCACACACCAATATAATTAATCATTATTTTAGATTTTACTACCAGAGTCAACTTGCTACCTAGGACTCTCAAATTCCCATGGCACTTATGTCTGTCTCACAGGCATCTCCAGTCCTTAATATGTGACACAAAAATGAGATTATGGTATTTTCCATGTGAAATACTGTTGAAATACCTGCAGGGAAAAAAAATCTCTGCTTTACAAAAAATTTCCCTCTCTGAAGAGCTATTGGTTTATAAACAGTTCACTGCTTAAATCTGTCTTGTACTGAGGGGGGCACACCTACCTCACTTCATGCAGCAATTATGATAAGTTAGATTGCTTCACAGTTTTCCAGTAATAAGGCTTTAGCTGGATATACAAGGATTAAACTTTCTAAGATGTAGATACTTTCTGAAGATGTGTGAAATAAATATATGTCATAGCATAAAAGAGACCTCCAAATACCTGGTCTAATTGTAAACAAACATTTCAGTGTTGGGGTTTCTTACAGTAAACAAGAATTTCCCCACTCTTCATCTTTAAAGAGAACAATCTACTTCATAATGTCTGCTGGGAGCTTTGCATAGGATTTAATACAAGCAAAGACAGACTCCATGTGTATGAATTGCTCAGCAGCTGGTAGAAGGAAAGTGTTAAAGAATGGTCTGTGTTTGCAGACATTCCTGATATTTCTATTTCTGATACATATATAGTTGCTGTGTATATATTGTGTTCATGCCACAAGCACGCTTAGGAGATGGAGCCAGAGCCATTCTCTCAAGCTTTATATTCCAAGATGAGAAAAAACAACTCACTTCCCAACACCTTGTGTAAAGTCACAAGGTCAGGAAGATCTCGAGTTATATGCTGCTGCAACAGTTGCTTATGTTAAAGGTGCTTGCTATGGCAATAGACAGTCTTCATTTTCTGTTCATAGAGAATAGATTCATAGAAGCAGAAGCTGAAAAAATATAAAGTCACACTCCTGTTAATCAATATTTTCTTTGCACCTTCTGCACTTTTAAATTTTAATATCCTTGAGTTTGTTCACTTTCAATCATACAGAAATTGATGAGACAGAGACAAATGTAAAAATTGTTTGTTGTCCTCTAACCAGTGCAGAGGACTGTACAAGCCATGGCACATAACTTTTCAGTCCAATTCTCTATGCAGCTGCAGCATCTACAGTGCAATGTGTTTTGAGACTCAGAAACAAAAGAAACACTAGTTTCAGTGGAGCATCCCCTTCAGCAACTTCAGAGCATAGGAACCGTGTTACAAAGGAGAACATGTGTTTTCTCCAGACACAAACACAGAGCACAAACATCAACAGGGCAAAATCAGGACTGCAGGCTTTGGTGGGATGGAGTCATCTCTATCAATGAGCTCCTAAAAAAAAGAAGACAGAGACTGTTTCAAATGTCTCGGGATCCGGTTTTCTCCCCTTCCAGGCCCAAGATGGCTAGTTTTTCACCCATAGTTTTACCACTGCCAACATAGCCTGAAAGGGCTCAGTAGCTAGGGTTCAGCTTTTCAAGTGGGCTGCTTTCTCTCACCAAATAACCCTCTGGGAGTTTCTGCTCTAGGCAGCAGCAGTTCACCCCCAGACACACTAGGCACACCCACACTCACACTCAGGATCCAGAGCAGGTCTGTGCCTGTGCCTTGACAAAGTGAGAACATGAGCGAGAAGCTCAGCAGAAATGATGGGAGGAATTATCCCTTCTCCATTACTTTCCTCTAGAGGCTAGACACTGGAATGATGAGCACCTGCAAGAGAAAGTAAAGCAATATTTTGCTTGCAGAAGCAAAAGGCAGAAACTCTTCAGCCTTTTGGCATATTCTCCACCCACTCTGTGTCCCAAAGACAGAGCTGTGCAGACTGTTAAGAAAATTGCTGCAAACAGCCCCTCAAAGTTGGGGCACTTCACAAACCAGCACAAAGATACTGAGATTTATTTTTTTTTTAATACAATCTTGGCAGGCTATCAGTGCCTTTGGAGGTCTTTACTGTTTCATCTTTACTGTTTCAGTGCAGAGCTCTGTAGTATGCAAATTCTAATATAGGCTTCAAAAACTTTTTTGCTATGTATTCCCTTGACTGTGAGTCCTCTGCTATGCCTGACAAAGGTAGGAGGCCTCACCAGGCAGTTCATGTGAGATCTGGCGTTGTGTTTACAACACAGTCATGCTCAGGAACTGGAGAACCAGGCAGCACTGTTAGCAGCTCTCTAGAAATCATGGCAAGTGTCCACAGGAAGGAATGGAAGAAATCTCCAGCCTGGAATTCAGCTGCCTTAGCAGTGCTGTAATGGTGACAGTCAGAGAGGGTGGAGATGCTCATGTTTTGAAACAGTTACTGCAGAAAACCAAAGAGAGAAAAGCAAATTTGAAATAAAAGAACTTCATAAGTAGATGAAGAAAATAGCAACAAAAAGAGAGCATTCATTTGTAAGAGGTTTGAGGACCAGTTCTTGCTTCTTAAAATCAAGTCTCCATAGATTGTGGCTAGCACAGGTTTTCCCATGAGAATTTTTCTTGTGTTTTATAAATAAAGATAAAGTTTGGATGTTATTGGAACAGTGTCCCAGAACTTGGACAGTGCAAGCCTGGCCAATCAGGCCTAGGGGAAGGCTTCTGACCGACCAATCTGGGTGACTTTTGAAAACTCTCTATATATGATGAAATCAAAACAATAAAAGTCATTCCTTCTTGCCACTGAGAACTGGTGCCTTCATTACTCTGCTAGCTGCTCAACAGCGACATAGATTGCAGTGAAACTACATTGATTTACCTCTGTTGGGTGCTTAGTGATTTCTACAGTAGAAGAATGGCTTAAAAATATATGGATTGTATTCTCACCCTGTATAAATTGTTAAACTTCCCTTGATATCAGTGGTACTACAACAGACAAAGGTTAGGCTCAACACAATCTTCTCTGAGTGCTAACTGAGCTTTTGTGTCTCAGCTTCCCTACACATGCACTCTCATCCTGTTAAATACTTTCAGGAGCTGGCCTCCCTACATGCAAGGAGCCTAAGTTTGTCTACAAAAGGCAATTAGGATTTTTATGGAAATTTGGTACAGGAGAGCTATTGTTATTTACTCATGCTAATGTAAATGTATCTTTTCCATCTAGAACACCCTGATGATTGAAGAAGGTTTTATTTGCACTTAATTCATTGTGCCTGATGTAGAATTAAAGAAAGCAAAAACAGATAACAGCCCATTTGTCAAAATGAAGTCTAGTTATGGCTGTCAGAGTGTGTAAGCAAAAGGCTATTTTGCAGAGGTGTCTGAGCTGAAATTTTCACCCCACATGACCTTATGTAAGCCTGAACTGTATTAATTTCTCCATATCACCACACAGATATATCTTCAAGAGTTAGGATCATTTCTACAAACTTATGAAAACTGTGTTCTGCCTTGAAATATTACTTCAGGAAGACACTCATATATTGATTTCTGATGTTGCTGGTTTTAGCAAGATAAGACTTCTAATCCATCTGCTGAATGTTTCTCTGCTGAAGATTAAACAGCTGTCATGCCCACTCCCCCAAATTAAAAAAGAGGAAAAAAGAAAAGATTAGTGTGTTGGTGGATTAAAGAATGTCTATTTTCAGATATAAGCAAAAGACAACAAGGTGTGCTATTTTCTATGTCAGTGTCAGCTTCTGAAGCTTTAAAGACCACTTCTATCTACAAAGAACAGAAGGGGAAAAAACTGTGTGACATCCCTACCTATAAAAACAGAAACACATCGCTCAAAGCAATTGAAAGGGCTTCCTGCACTCTACCCAGAGGTGCAGACTGTTAGCCTACTTAACCTCATCCTCCTCTATTCTGAAAACAAGCACGTGTATTGGGTTTTCTTGACCAGGTTTGGTAGCAGGGAGCCTACAGAGGTGGCACCTGTGAGAAGATACTGATGTCTGACAAAGATTCCTGTATGTCTGATGCAAGCCAGTCAATGCAAGCCAGCTCCAAGACCCACCACTGCCCAAGGCTGAGACCACAAGCAACAGTGGCAACACCTCTGGGATGACAGATTTACAAAGCAAAAACTACTAGGCAGCAGCCGCCAGGAGAGAGGGGTGAAAATCTGCAAGAGGAGCAGCCCTGCTGACACCAGGGTCAGGGAAGGAGGAGAGGGAGCAGGAGCCAGAGCTGAGATTTCCCTTCAGCCATTGGTGAAGACCATGGTGAGGAAGGGTGTCCCTCTGCAGCCCATGGAGATCCACGGGGGAGCAGAGATCTGCCTGCAGCCTGAGAAGGACTCTGTGCCTGAAGGAAGCTGTGATCCCATGGGACCCCCACACTGGAGCAGGCTCCTGGCAGAATTTGTGGTCCCATGGAGAAAGGAGCTCAGGCTGGAGCAGATCTGCTGGCAGGACTTGTGACCTCACTGAGGACTCACACTGGAGCAGTCTGCTCCTGAAGGACTGCACTGCATGCAAGGAACCCCTGCTGGAGTGGGAAAAGAGAATGAGCAGTCCTCCCCCTGAGAAGGAAGGAGTGACAAAAACAGCATGTGATTAACTGACCACAGCCGTTATTCCCTAACCCCCTAAACTGCTGGGGGATGGAGGGAGAGAATTAAGAGAGCTGCCCAAAATATAGCACAATATATCCCAAGATCAGAGATGGGAGAAAAGAAATCCCTGTATTATATTTGTGCATTATTTCCAAGATATATGTTCCATTTTCTACAAATTCTGCTGCACATCACAGACATAGCAGTTAAAGGGATACATAAGCATATGTAACTACGTGATCATGCATTAATGCTTTAGGAAGACTATATGTGAAATCAAAGCATTAATAGCATCACTTAAACTGAAAATGCTTCATTCTCTTAATTTAACCTTCAGATTAGTAGATTTAATATATCCAACTTTTTCAGCTATCTCTAAGGTCCTACAGTAGGCTTTCTCTGGACAGAGGGGAAACTCTTATGATGCCTGTAAGTCACAAGATACATTTTTTTGCACCAGATTATGCTGAACAAATTATTCTCTGTTTTAACATGAATAAGTTTAATAATTTCAGTGGTGCTGCACTGAAACTAGAAAGTAGCTTTTATAATTTAAACTGCAATTATAATTTCTTTAATTTAAGATGAGATAAAAATCCAAGGAAAGGTGAAATCTGTATGTCTTTTGATTTTTTTTTTTCCTCGCTGGTTCAAGCCTAGGGAACACTTCAAATTGTAATTATATTGTAAGGCACTTGAACATTTCTATTGCTTGAAAAGACAGCAACTCATCTTTCCTAATTATAGAAAGCAGTGCTGCAGTTTGTATTAAAGTGTGCTGTAGTTATGCATTTTATAATTAGTCTTATTATGGTTTACAGAGTTTCAATTTCTGGTTTTGTTCTGCCTTCAAATATAAAAAGCTCCCAAATAACACAATACTACAGTAAAATTTCTTCTTCTTAAAGTTCACTAATGTTAATTCTGCTTCAGGAGTTAATCTGGTCTTTCCTGCTTTCATGTTCAAAGCAAGTAGGCAATGGAGAAACAGCAGACAATAAATCCTCTGGAGCAGTTGAGAGTCATCCAAGAGGGACTTGGGAACATCCCATTTTTTGCTGCAAGGGAAAAAAACTTTTCCTTGTCCTCAACACAAAATCTACCCCTGCCTTCCAAAGTTCACCAGTGAATTTTAGGATGAAAGTATGACCAGTTGGAAGGCACAGTACCTATGGATGCATCACAGGCAAAACCTGGGACAGCCTGAAGGCATCTGTGAATTGTGTGCTTTCTATTAATTTTTTTTAAATTCTGTGTTCTTATTTTCTTCTGCTGCTCCAACCTGAAGATTTTTCAGCTCAGTTTATGACCAGCAATAAGGATGTCCCTCAAGGTCATTAGAATTAGAAGCTGATGCCATCAAAGTTTGTCTTCAGATATGTTTGCTTCATATTCTTTAAGAATATCCTTGAGATAATCTTCCCAAGGTTTCAGCCACCCAGTTCTGCATCTGTCTTTCTATCAAAACAATGGGATATTCCCCTCAGGCACATGAACTCCATGGCATTGCTTTCTCATCTGGGGTATGATTAGAGTGTCAGTGTTAAAGCTTTTACAAATCTGCACAGCTTCAGTTCTACTTATTTTTCCACTTGACACCAGGCATGTGCTGAAAACAGCATAGGTGAAAGTGAATGAGGTATTTACATAGCAATCTGTCCAAATCTTGAAGCTGTAAAATCATGACTCCAGCAGCATAATATTCCCATTCAAAGACTAATTTTGAACTCAGTCACTGGCTGGAACCATAATTTACCCAAATATTGCTAGCCAAGCTGATACACTTTGTGATATCATCAGCAATCACTACATTTCATTACCAAGATAACAAAATTTGTTGGCAGCCTGTATCACATATTATCAGTGGACACTATAGCTTACTTTTACAAAGCTCATCTGTCCTGTGGGATGCAAAATTTCTGGGTCTTGGGCTTTTTTGCTAGACTGTGAGGTCACTGTGCTTTGTAGAAAAGTAATCAGTAGTAAATAGGATATCTGCAGTATATGAGAGGTTTTGTTGGGTTTTTTTTTTTTTTCTTTTTGCATTTACAGGTTTCAAGAATATGGAATAACACTTGTTGATAACTGACCTCAAATTTGTCAGTAACACAGCATCACACACAGTGCTAGGGCCATTTTGAAGTTAGTTTAACTTACTTGAAAAAGCACAAAATATTTCAGCAAACATCTTTGCCTAATGAGACAAAACCTTCTTTCTCATATAATGGAAGTGGATATTGCTGATCTACTAATCAGGGCAGATGAAAGAATTTTCCACAAATAAGAGGAATCCATAGATTCAAAGACTTTGGAAGAATTATGAAAGATCATGTCAAAATTTGGTTTTCCTCAAGATGCTTCATATGAAAGATCCAGGTAGCGAAAACAGATGGTCATGGCACAGTCAGAACAGAATCCATGCTAACTTCTACATGTCTTTCATCTCTGCAATTTCACTAAGCAAACGATTTAACAGAGTTGGCATGCACCATTCCAGCAGCTGCTGTATTCTACCACTCATCTGAAACTGATAATCTCCCTCTTTCATAAGCTAACCAGCTGGATAGACTGCTTTTTGGAAATGGACAAGGAAGGGACAGAGTAGGTATCTGTTTTTTCATTCCAAACTAGTCCAGTTTGACTTCGGTCAAAACAGTGGTTTTGTTTTGCTACCAGTGTTCCAAAATGTGTTATGAGCTGTGTGCATATAGGGTCTAGATCCTTTGTTTGGAGTCACACTGCCCTTACCCTTGAGTCATCTATCCTATAGTGTGCAGTGCCGTTCATCTACCATATCTGCATATGGATAAAAACGCAATCCGAAATAGATTAAAAAACAACAAGATCAGTATCCAGATTTCCTCTAAAGTAAATGGATATTTTCAAAAGATATTGTCTGCAAGCCTTCTATCTCAGATGATTATATGTTTCTGATTCAGCATTATCCTATAGAATTCAAGCACTAGAACTAAAGGAATGATTTCCTCTTCTGCTGAAATAGGATGAAAAAAATGTTCAGAGTGAAATCACCTTAATGCTTTAATCCCATTCTCAACACAACATTTTTTCTCCCTGTGCATGAATGTCAATGACAGTGTGGACTTATATTTTTGTGTTCTAAATAAAACTTCATTGTATAATGGAGTGCTTTCAGAAAACTACTTAAAAATACATTTCATTTTAAAATAAATGTAATTTATAACTTTTTCCATTTTAATATCACAGTGGAGAAAATAATTCAACATAATTAATGCAAAAATAGGAAAAATTACAAGCTTATAGTTCTGTTTCTAAAATCAGTACCATGAGGGAGCAACTCTTCAGTATAAGACAGGTATAGTGGCACACTGTAGGAGGAAAAAGGAGCCCTGGCACACATACTTGGCAAGAAAAATTTGTATTTATATTTATCATTTCACTTTTATCTGACCAATTATAGCCAAAGTGCTACAGAGTACGAGCGGTGCAGGAAAGTAAAAGCAGTAATACAAAAGCAATTTGCTTATTTTTCTTAATCTTTCCTACATTTTATATTTAATTGAACTTGTCTATTCTTATATTAACTCACCATCCAACTCTAAATCCCAGATAAACACTAGTAACAGATGTTCAACATCTTGCAGGTCAAATTCCCAATACAGGAAAAAATATTGACAGGGTTTCAGTGTTTTTTCATGTGTAACCCTTTTACACAAGTCCCGGAACAGAGATGGAAAGCAACAGCACTCAAGTAATCCTCTTTCAGAAATCAAAGCAAAGCACTTCTAGCTGACTTAGCCTCAGTGGGTAAATTATGACTTGAGAACAGTAAGCTAGCAATCCAAGTATGGTGCAAACTCTTTTACTGATAATACAGTTTCTTCTATTCAGAAATTTGTGTAATGCTACTTACAAGAACTCAACTTTTCTTTTAAAGAGAGAACAATAGTTACAAACCTACAAATAGGAATTCAGACATCAACTTTTAATATCTCCCAGAAAAAATATTTTTCAATGTCTCCAAAGAATGAATTGGATAAAGTGCAATTTCTTGGAAAAAATAAATACAGATACACATTTGGAATGCATTTGTTACTCCTGTTTGAGTTTTAATACAAGTACCCTGTCAAAATTTCAGTATAAATATTTAGCTTGTAGTAGCAAAATGAGCTCTGGAATAAATAGATTACCAGATCTTTTCAAATAGTTTGATTGTTTTCCCTAATTGCTACTGAGCTACTGTACTTCATACAGTCTAAATGGAAAAAAAAGTCCTGAAGCATTGCAAAGGACAAGACAAACAATGTGTGTTTTATGTACTAGTATTCTTCCAGATAAGCCTAAATATTACAAGTCCCTTTATCTGTAATGATAAAAGGATTATTTAAGTAAATACTGTTTAGTAGATTCTGACTGTGAATGAGCAAATATGAATTTATAAAAATTGATAAATATAAAAATTATTTCCACATGTAGTTAATCAAGAGGTACATCCATTTGTTTATGTAGATATATTGCTTGTTTGTTAGTCTCCATTCCATTTCTTTGGGTTACCATACAGAAATCATTCTCAACATTGTGTTTGTCAGAAAGCCCTCAGAGAGTGGCCTCTTGAACATAATTCTGCTTATGTATTTTTTACCAACATATATTTGCGTATCACTAATTTAGTGAGACTTTTTTTTCTCTGAATGCTTATTTCATGGACATGATCACAAGCAATAATTTAAAAAAAATCAATTTTTATTCCTCATTAGAATTCTTAACCCATACAATATTTATTTAATATATGAATATTTCGTTTATTATTTCTTTCTTTAAATACACTAATTCATACAGGAATGTCATTGTTCAATATCCCAGATATCATTTCCATGGAGAGATTTTTAAACTAAATACATACATTTTCATTTATTCATTTTGACAATCCACTGACATTTCAGTGACAAAGGAAGTTAACATCATGAATATTTTTATATGCCCCGCAATATTTTCCACCATCCATAAGAGAGCACTGAGCATTGATTTTGAGCGCTTGTAGCCCAGGGATACGTATTTTTCAAAGAAACTACTTGGTCATGTTAAATAATTTCCATTCTACCTACAGTATCTGATTTGCTTTAGAGGCATTTACAACTCTGTCACTAAAACTGAGATTGATTAGGACCACAGCATAGGAATACATAAGGCATGAAACCCTATAATATACTGAGTCTTAAATATTTTTATCATTCATGTTGGGTTTTTAACTTAATTTATTTTCATCTGGAAAAATCAAACCAATCCATACAAGACCTCTCTTAACCCCAGTCTCAGTCTGCCCATCAATTAATTCCTTCTTTAAAATGTACCCAGCTGACTCTTCAGTTAATTTAAAGTTCTTGTTAGAGTTCAAATCCTTGGCATGTTCTATATTTCAACAATATGTTTATGGACTGACTTACAGGTCAATGTCCTATTTAACCACATTCAGAGAATGTTTTAGTTCTGACCTAGTCACTGTTACAAACTCTGAGTTTCTGACCAGCCTGTTCTCTTACTCTCAGAATTTAAGTGACTTTATGACATTCCAATTGGTCACTACTTAATTCCAATCATGAAAGGCAAAATCTGTCAAACAACATAATTTGCCTTTAAAAAAACCAACCAAACCTGTTGCATTTTTCTTGAATCATTATGACAAGGTGAGGGCAAAAAATGGTGACATAGAAAAGAAATAAAACAAAGAATTTGAGGCTGCAATACTAGATACACTTGAAAACACAGACCACCTTATGTAAGTAAGATATTAATCAATGGCTTTTTTATCCCCCCTCATGTTCCAACTGTGCCCTAAATCTCAGCTTGCTTTGCTGCATGCACCATATGGATTTCAACTTTGCAGCATATTCTTTTATGATATATTAATACTGAGATCAAGAATGTCAAGTTAGGTCCATCATGTAACTAGCTAATTATGTTTTCTTACATGGATACACAAGAATTAAATTTCAAAATACAGTATTCAAAGATATTGAGAGAAGAAAAACCTGAAAGAATGGTTTATATTTTTATTTTGCTAATAATAGGGAAGATGTACACTAATATCTTTACAAACAATTCCATGGGTGAGGGTATGGATGTTAATGTCTTTGAAATGGGTCCTAATGTCTTTATTGACTGCAAGCAGCAGGTTTGCTGCAGAGCCCAGCGGCCTGACTCCTGAAATAGGCAAGTGGTTCTGCACAAGCCTGAGTTTCTGAACTTTGGGCTACAATGACAGCTTCAAGGGTATGTGGTAGGTGGTTTGGGGAGGCTGTACCTTCCTAGCACCTCAGCCAATGGGAAAAGGAAGAGGACAACATGTAGCCAGGAGTTTAGGACAAAGGGAGGCTGCACCCTCCAAAACCCTGTGGGCGTGTGCCCCAGTGGGCTCTCTCCCTTTATTCTAATAAAGTTGCAGGACTCCTCTGTCTCCTTTGTTGACACTGGCTTTTCATAACATCATTTTCCATACACTAAGGAATATTATTATGTTATGTTTTATGCCATGTCATGTCATGTTATGTTATGTTTATTATATTAATTTTCTGCAAAGTTGAATTGCATAATAGAGTTCTTGGAAAACTCAAAATGTTTTGAGGTCTATGAAGAAAAGGAGCGCATATGAAAAAGAAAATACTCTAGGTGAGTACCTAAGCAACAGAGTGAAAACAAGAACAGTGAGAATAAAATTTTTAAAAAGAGAGGAAGAGGATTTTTCACCATTGCCAATGAGAGGGAAAGTTTATTATGATCAAACTGATCAGTAGTGTGAAGATAAGAATTATGGACTGTGAGTAGAAAAAAAAACCTAACTGAAAGATTACTAAAGTAAAACAACTAGAAGCTAAATATGCGGGTAAGAAGTTGAAAACCTTTAAGTTACTGAAAAGTGTTTGCTGCTCAAATTGCCATATTGCTTTCTTTCCAAATAGGTGATTGAATTATTTGAACTATGTATTCCAGATAAATTTAGATGTCATAACAGTAGTCACCCTCATCACACTTTTGCTTCTTGGCACACTTCTACAAACTCTTTCTTTGCCAATTTTCACAATATGAATTTGTGTCATCTGAAGAAAAATGAAGTGTGGTCACCTGAATTGAGAACTACTTCCAACCCTAACTGCGACCTCAGGTCTGGTTCCCTGAATTAAGTAAAGGTGCCAGGTATTATTTATTGGCAGTTTAATTTTTTTGTGTGTGCAGTGTCAGCCTTGTTCATTTGCATTTTTGGTTTGCATACTGCAGGGAACCACAGCTCACTAATAACCTGTTCTTCTCAACAAAGTGTTTGGTGAGTTGAGCAAGAAGAATCAAGGTCCAGGTTGGCTGAAGAGTTAACTTTTCACTGAGCCCTAAGGCAAGAAGAAAATATAGGCAAATTTTTAAAAAATATAGATGATGCTACTTCTTCCATTACTTTGGTGAAATTCTTTTGGTCCTCCTACTTCTTACTTGCATCAGTATTCATTAAAGGTGTTCTTCAGAAATTTCCCCATTCCTGATTGACATGGGGGTTGTGGCCCTCATATGGAAGGTGTGGCTTCCTTCCTTCATTTGCCTGGATAATATACACAAATGAATATTCACTAGAGTCTCTAAAAACACAATTTACAGAGCTATCTCTGTAGCCCAGCTCTCTCTGACTATGACAATATTAAATTTTTGTCTTCTTCCTCTCATTTTCCTTTGTAGTAGGCTATCTACAATTGGCAGAACCACAATAAAATAGAACATTTAGCTGCTTTCCCTCCAAGATATCCTGTGGTCAGCCTTCATACAGATGGTTGCAGCATCTTTTGTCTACACTGCCAAACCCAGGCTGTCTCTGAATTTTTTTTTTTTTAATTTTTGTTTTTATATCAAACTCTCTCTACAGGATCCTGACGTAGATCCTATGCTTTTTACCCCTCTAATTTAAATCAAATTTTTAAAATTCAGATGAGACATAAGGTCTGTTAACTATAATTTCTCATAGGCCATAATTAATTTAAACCTTCTAATAATTATTAACTGGAATTTTATGTGAAGGTAACAAAAGCTGCTTCCCTGCATCACCATGACAATATTTGGAAAACCAGAGCACAGAAAAAAATCCATCAAAGCTAATTAACCTATTTAAACAATATTATAGATCCATTTATACCATCTTCTTTTTCAAATTTGAAGCTGTATTTTCAAAAAAAAATTTTTTTCTTAATTTATCAATGAAAAATTATTCTGAAGTGTTTTTTTTCTATTGATTGCTTTAGTGTCTAGATTTGTTTGATTTGAGGAAAGACTTATACACTATTCCCTAAGCTTGCATATTAACCTAGTCTTATTGATTCAATTTGAAAGAAAAGGTACTTCAGAGGTGAAGACCAACTGCGAAAGTCTTATTAATTTAGCTACTGTGCACTGTGAGCTGCCCTACATTTAGTATTACAGCCATGCATGCTAGCAAAAAAACTTGTTAATAATATTTGTCTAAACAGTCTTCGCCTAGATTCTATTTCAGTATGCAAAATCTGTTTTTCCTTTACAACATGATCTTCTTGAAATGTTACGTATCATAATGCAAAATTCAGCATAAATTCAAACAATATAAATATACCTTAAAAACCAACATTGTCTAACATACTTAGTCAAGATCAATGCTGTAATACTGGGCCTGCTGTTACAGACAGACAATCTTTCAGATTTATGTAATTCACTTGCTAGTCTTTTTGCATGGCAAAATTCCAGAAAGTCAATTTCTGTCTCCAGATGCTTCATGTAACTTTCTCTTTCTACTTGATTTACAGTTACAATTCCCTCATCTGATGTACATCCTTCTCTTTTACTATTTTGAGCTACTATACACGCTGATATTTTGTTCTATTACAACAGAGTTATCAAGATAGAATTTTATGTGAAATAAATTTTCCTTTGCAAAGTTCCTCAGTAATTTTCTCCTGGCTTCTTCACTTTCTAGAGCTGGCTTTTACTGTATGTGGAATGTTTTGTCTCTTTGAAGTTAATCTGCTCATGCACTTACCTTTGTCAGGATTATAGAATTTTCTGAGATCCATTGGAACAGGAGATACATTCATTCCTAAACTATTCTACAATATATCCCAATGAAAAGGAGATGAGAAATTTGGATATCTCTTCATTACTCTCTCTCTTTTTTAACTGATGATTTTTCACATACTTCTTTTTCTCAGTGGTGGGATTTAAAATTGCTTCCCTTTTACACCTGAGATATGCTTCTGTCTTGAAGTGTGATGGTCACAGTGGGAATATGAAAAATTAAGTGAAGGACAAGGAACCTAATACCAAGCAATGTATTTGATATGCTGATATACCACAGTCCACTACACAGCAAAGAAAGACAGAGGATAGTAGAAACTTAATGAGCTAGCAAGTGCATCTTGAACTAACATCTGAAACAAAAGCCTTAGTCTGAATCAAATTTTTCTCCTAAGGATTTAAGCAAATAAATTTTAAATGCGTTTTTTTTCTGTGAGACCACTAATTCTTCCAGAATGAAATACATCTTTCTTTTTCATGTTTCAGCAATGGCTGGGTTAGAGCCAGTGAAATATTAGTATACACCATAAAAAGATGGTTTTATGACTAAATAAAACTAATAATGTAATTTCTCAAATAAATTTCAGTGGAATTATAGTTATATAGGATGTGTGGAGCAGATACATTGGTTAGTCAGGGACTTGCCTGAACTTGAAAACCTGCTGACTTCAATGATATTCACTAGCATGCTTGCCAGTGGTGAAAACTGAAAACACATATTCAGTCTAAAAATGCAGGAAACACCTCAGCTGAAAAACTTCGTATGAAAAATCAGAAACAGAAGCTATCAAATATTGACTGAGTGTTACAGACTGAGATGTTAGCGTCTCACAGTCTTCTTGTCATTCCCAATAGACACTGCAGATCTGATTGAAGACAATCTCTTAATTTCTAACTTGAAATATTTCCTCTCCCTATGTTTAAACGAAATAAAACTTTGCAATCTTTTGCAGACGAATAAACTTCAAGTACTTGTATATGGTTGCATTTATTGTTAGAATTGTGTGTGTAATATATTAATTATGAGAATAAAAAGTAAGGGAGTTTTCACTAGACAAAAGTATATGCTATTTGCTACATGACCCCCATACTTTGTCTCAGCTAAATGATACACGTACACATTAGTAGGGTTATAGCATTTCATGTATCCAAACTCTCACAGCTAATTTAAAACAGAATTTTTCTAAAATACATAGTTCTATATATTAGAGTTATTCTTGGGGGCAAATTTAACTGCTCAAAACTTTTAAGGATTTGAAAATCTGGCTCAAATTAAGTAATAAACCATGACAAAGTAAATATTTCATAAGAAGTTCGTGGCTATATTTTCAGAAAAATTATTCCTACAGGGAATAACCCAATGCCATTCTGAGCAAAGGAACTTCTTATATATAAATCTTCTTATGTTAGAATTAAGAACCATGTGGCTGTCAGCATTTTTACATAATTGATCATGCAAGCTGTGCTTGGGTTCTCAGTGGCTATCTGCTAAGTAATTTGCTTCAGCACTGTTGTGTGGAGAGTTAAAAAAACCCCTAGGCAATATAGTTGCTTTAGGGTGAAAGGTGTAAGAATTATCAATATAAATTTTCATGAAAGTTAGAGGCAAGCAAAGAAGACTATCTTACATTAAAATTTTGCACCATGATTTTCAGTTTTCTGAATGCTTCTATAGAAACAATAAAATAATGTATTAATAGAGCTAAAATGTTTCGATCTCAATTTTGTAAAATTATTTGTGTTTTTAAAGGTATGTTTTAAAATATTTTGAATTTTTTTTTTACAATTGCAAAGCTACAATTCAAAATGGTTTTCAGACTTATTTCATATGAATAGACTGAAATAATATTTAACTGGCTTGCACTGGTGTTTTTTTAAGATAGAATTATGAGATCAGGTCAGTGGAAATATTATCATCCATCTCTTTCAGTTTCTTTCCTCACTGAATTTGGGATTCACTTATTACCAAGGCTGCAATATCCACATTTAAAATCATACCGCACAGAATGTCCTGAGTTGAAAGGAACATCAAAGTCCAGCTCCTACCAACAATCTGAATATCTAATGCAGATTGTTATGGTTTTTTTTAAATAATAGGACCATGCAATAGTTTGTATTGGAAGGGACTTTTTAAGGCCATCTAGATCAACCCTCTGCAGCCAGGAGTGACATCTTCACAGGAACAAATTGCTTATAGCCCAGTCCAACCTGACCTTGAATGTGTCCAGGGATCAGGCATCCATCATATATCCAGACAATCTGTTCCTGTGTCTCACTATCCTCATTCCGAAAAACTTCTCCCTTGTATCTGCTGTGCATCAACACTTGTTTAGTTTTAAACCATTACACCTTGTTCTATTGCAAAAAGCCCTGTTGGGAGGTTTATCCCCATCTTTCCTACAGGCCCCCTTCAAGTACTGAAAAGCTACAATAAGGTCTCCCCAGACCCTTCTATTCTCCCGGCTGAACAGCCCCAACTCTCCTAGCCTTTCCTCATGGGAGAGGTGTCACATCCCTTTGATCCTTTTTGTGACCCTCCTTTGGAGCCACTCCAACAGATCCATGTCTTTCCTCTGCTGAAGACTGAAGAACTGGATGCACTACTCCTAGTGGGGTCTCATGAAAGCAGTCTACTCTGTGTATTCAAACAAAGTGGGATTAAAATAACTGTGGGATTTGTCCCACCATTTATGAACTGCCATAGCAAAGTTTAAATCAAGATTTAGCATTTATGTTTGACTTTCTGTGCCCAGTGATCTCTGTAAGCACTCAGATTTGGTAGTGAAGACAATGGGCAACACATAATTTCCACAATTAACAGTTGTTGTTAAGAATGAGAAAAAGGAACATGAAAAAGCATAAAATGTTAATACTTTGCCTCTAATTTGAATGTCAGATATAGATAAGTATTGCCAGAGGTTACAGACTGGTAAAATTACAGGAGATGGTAAATGGAAAAGACTAAATGAGAAGTTGTGCATAGGTAATGAGGAGACAGTAATAAGCCAAGGCAAGGGATGAGGCAGCAAAACAACTTCCATCCTACACGTGGCCTTCAACTACTCCAGGAGGTAAGCAGTCATCCTTCTGATGTGCTGTTATTATTTTTGCCAACAAGTAAAATAAAATTTGTGCATATCAACCCTCCAAGCCCATCATATGTCGCCCTTATTTTGCTGGGGCTGAGAGAGGGATGCTGCTGGGTGAGGACAGGAGCACTGGGGCTCAGGGGCCACAGGCAGTCAGCTAGTAACTAACACTGCAAGCCATGAACAGGCTTCAAGCAGAAACAGTGAGGATTTTTATTTATTCATAAAGTTTTGCAAGCAGATATAGCTTCACTTAAGATTCCAGGAAGTTTAAAAGGCTTTTACATTTTCAAGATATTTCCATTGGACAAGACTCCCTGCTTTCAGTATTGCAGTTATACTGCCATGAAACATTTCAACATAATATGACACAGTAGTCATCATGTTCAGTAAATTAGTAGTATGATTAGTTGATTTACCTAAATATTACTGCATTTATAGTACCACTTCTTTTCTATAATACTAAATATTAGCTAAAAGCATGAAATTTCTATTGTGTTTTTCCCTAGAGGATATAGATATAGGATTTTAAAAATGAAAATCAAAATAATTCATTAATTCTTACTTGTTTTATATGTTCTGGCTATTAAATAAAGATTTCTTGAATATGCATAACAGAATTGCTAACAACTTTTAAACACTTGGATCTTCTAAAACCAAACATTGAAAGTAGGTCATATCTATGAGTTATCCTAAATGGTTGTATTTTCTTATGTCAATAGAAGAAAGCTTGTCTATTCTATCATTGCACCTTTTTCTCTCTAAATAAAATACTATCTGCACTAGTTAAGGGAATTATCCTATTCTCAGTCAGGCATTGGCAGAGGCAGAGACACTCATGATTCATGGGAATGTTCAGTGCATGTCAGAGGACACGGGAAAGAGTGGGCAGAGGCTGTTGTTTACTAATAACATTTGGATTCCTGCTCTCTGTACATACATCCAGACTAGATCTGTGGGTTTGGGATTTTTTTTTTGTGGGGAAGAGATTCTTGTGTTGTTTTGGTTTGATTTGGAATCATAGAATCATTAAGCTTGGAAAAGACCATGATCATAAAGTTCCAGCATGAAACCCAGCACCACTGTGTTTGCAATTAAATCCCATTCCCAAGTGCCACATCCATATGCCTTTTGAACACTTCCAGAAATACTGATTCCACCACTTTCCTGGGCATTGGTTCAGGTGTTCCAATGTTAGACCACCCTTTTGGTGAAGAGGCTTCTCCTGAGGTCCAACCTAAACATCCCTGGGTGCAGCTTGGGGCCAGTTCCTCTTGTCATGTCACTTCTTACCTGGGAGTAGATACCAATACCCACCTCACCACAAGCATCTTTCAGAGCAGTTTTACTGGGTGATAAGGTCTTCCCTCAGCCCCCTTTTCTCCGGGCTAATCAACCCCAGCTCCCCCAGCTGCTCCTCACTAGGCTTACTTCCCAGACCCTTCCCCAGCTCTATTGCCCTTCTCTGGACATGCTCCAGGACCTTAACGTCTTTCTCGAAATGAATAGTTCAGGACTCAAGGTGTGGCCTCACCAGTGACAAGAACAGAGGGACAATCACTTTCCTGGTCCTGCTGGCCACACTATTTTTGATACCAGCCAGGATGGCATTGGCCTTCTTGGCCAAGTGGACACACTGCTGGCTCACACTCAGCCAGTTTTCAAATGGCACCCCCAGGTCCTTTTACATGGTCATAGACCCATGTAAACTCCTGAACTCAGTATTTCTTGAAAAAGTACTAATTTTTCTGAGACTCTTCCCAGGCACTTTTATTTAATTAGGACCAATGCAATCTTAGACACTAACTAACCTTAGGACAGTTTGGACATTGCCCTGTTCAGTGCACCTTGAAAATTTCATTCTTGCATAGCTAATTCTTCTTACGCTACATAGGGACACTGGGTATTCTTACTGAAGATGCTAATTAATTAAAGTAGTGTAGCACTTGAAACTTTTCATGAATGTAGCTTTTCATTCCTTAGACTCCTACAGGATTAAGTATCGTGTCTGTGTGTGTGTGTGTATGAAAAAGAGAGACAAAGAGAGAGAAACAAATACACAACATATATTAGACTCACTGTGCCTAAATGATAAGATAAAAGAACTTGTGTGGACCGTTAAATGACTAAATCATTCCATGACTTTATCACAAAAAGGTTTAGAATGAAAAGTTCCATTGCCTTTCAATCAAGGCAATGTATCTACTTGTGCAATAAAGTATTTTAAGTATTTTTAGAAAATCCCATCAGAGGTTTCCTGTGTCTTGTAAAAGCTTTGTTCTGTCTGTTGCTGAGAAGGGTCTGTTTCAAATACAGCTTATTGATAGAGAAAGGGTGGAGGAAATAATTTTCTTCTTTTTATTCAGTTATCAAAAGAGCAAGTATGTTCGAACTTACTATCATAACCTTGCACTGATTTTCAATATTGACTAGGGATTTTGCAAGTCAGGCACTTCATTTCAGATTACTTAGAATGAAAACCACCTGATTTTCAAAATGCTTTAGAAAGTAAACCCCTGAAGAACAGGCACTTTCACTTTTGGCACCTGGTTATTGAGGACTCAATGTTAAGACTTGGAATTGTGCCAGAATGTGACCCAAATAAGTTTAACTGACTGTAGAGAGAGAACAGAAACTCCTATTTTTGTTGAATAGGTACTACTAGGTACTACTGTGTTTGCATGTATTATAAAAAGACTTTGCTTAGTCATAGAATTGATTTTTTTTATTTAGTTGCTACCACTGTAATATGGTTACAATGCCAACAATTGCCCCAAATTTAACACAGGGGATAGATAGCATAAGTAAATAGATGTTAAAGCCAAAACTTTCAGATTTTACTCAGCTGTTCGCTGTTTAAAAACAGACTTTTCAGATGTTGCTGTTGAAGAGAGCACTAAACATTTATATAGATAGTGAGTCATTCAGTTACATTAGAAAGGATATAAGATAAGCAAGAAATTTAAACTTTCATGCCTCAGGGCGTAACACTAACTGCCTGGGGCAGAAAAGTAATTTCCCTTTTGGCAGGTTATTCCAAGCTCTTCATTAAAGGAAGTGTAACTTACTAACCTCTGTAAGGAACAGGTTACTGGACAAATGGACTACTTATCTAAACCCTTAAGATATTTCATGTCAGATTTAGAAACCATCCATTCATAATGAGGGAAGAAAGAAGGAGAATAAAGGAAATGCATTCCTTTAAT
Source organism: Lichenostomus cassidix (assembly GCF_008360975.1). Lineage (NCBI taxonomy): Eukaryota > Metazoa > Chordata > Aves > Passeriformes > Meliphagidae > Lichenostomus > Lichenostomus cassidix. The sequence goes on along the minus strand of NC_139480.1, from coordinate 26,566,939 downwards.
TACAGGCTCATCAAAAGCAGGTTAGAAAGTTAAGTACTATAGCCTGATCTTAGATCCTGAGGCAATCAAGTCCCACAGAAAACAGGATCATTTGTGTGATTAATACTTGTAATCAAATGGATGAAACTGTAGGGATTGCTAAAAAAAAAGCTGTTCTATGTTTCATTTATTAATTGAAATGTGTATAAGAAAAAAATATGAGGATGGGATGTTTAGCTCCCAAAGGATGTAGAATTCAATTTTGACATTTAATAGAAGGATATGAGAAAAGGTTAGATGTTAAATAAAATGCTGAGACATTTGTGAGTGGGATGGAAGAGGAAGATAGTACATGATACAGTGGGTTAATATAGTTCCAACAAGTTATCACAAATTAAATATTTTTTTTAATTAAATCTTTCATCACTGTGTGTTCAGGGTAACCTGCTATTCAGATACAGCTGCTACATTTTTAAAAGATTCTACACCTTTGGGATGTTACTAAATCTTCCAAAAGTGAACCCCTCATCCAATAACACCATTAATGAATTTCAATCAAGAAAATATTTGGATGAAGATATAGTTTAAGTACTGGCAATATTTTCTGCGTAAGGTTCTGCTTAAAAGTCTCTTGAGTTGCAATTGCATAAATCAGCTTCTGGTTTATCGTTTATTTCACAAACTAAAAACCAAACAAATAATCTCACAGCATTCAGGGTCATAAGTGGTACTGCTAGAACTTCCACAGTAGGTTACACAATAGTTTTTTAATTAAAAACCACTGGAAAACACTAGATGAAATTTTTTGTAGTTGTGGCACCAGATTTAATAGTCTGTGCATTTAATTCCCACAAAGGTATTACTGAAAAGTAGTACAGATATAGTGATGAGACCTTCAGCTCTGCTACCTTTGGAATTCCCAGTTGATCCCCTAAGCCACTGCCATGCAGTTTACTTGCAGCCTTTGTCCTCTAGTTTTCTTCAAGAGCTTCAACTTATTTCTGCACAAAAGCACAGATTTAGGATGGTGAGAAAAGGCTGCTGCATGTTATTTATACAAATCCAGTGCTTTGGGGTGAAATTGGATATTTTTGGAAAGACTTATCCTAAGATATTTCCCACTATTATGACCACATTTTATCTTCTATGAGCCTAAAATGCCACAGGAAACTTTAGCTCTAAAGACTCATCTTTTCCTCTCACCTTACAATTGTGGAAGGCTAAGCTGTCTACTCAGAATTTTGGTTTTCATTGATCTCTTTCATTCATTTAGATTTGTATTTTATATCATAAATTGTACAATTTTTTCATTAACAAGATAATGCAATGACAGTGAATGACAGACAATAAGAAGATAGATGGTGATCTAACAAATTCTGAGGGGTTTTTTTTTCCAAATCTAACCTGTGTATCCTATGAGCTTGGATAAGATGTCAAATAGACCATGGTAAAAATAAACCATGTTAGCAAGGAGAGGAAGAAAGTAATCATTTTCTTGATCATAACAGTAGTGATAGTAAAATATTCCAAAGTGAGAGAATTATTCCACATTATAATAAAATACCAAAGGCTCACTGAAGTTGCACAAGAGCATGCAGGTTCATCAGCTGCTAGACTCCTGAGCAACACCACAGAAAGATACTTCTCACAGCTGTCCTACGTGTCATATGCTGGAAGTGTTCAGAGCTCTGTCTGATCTGTGTGGTAAACAAATCTAAAGGAATGAAAAAGATATGTGAAAATGAAGTTCTGCATAACAAGATCTGATATCTGTCATCACTTGACTACACTGTGGTACTTTGAGTTCATATGTCTTAGCTGTGACTGCAATGTCTGGTGTATTATTTCATCAGTGTTAATACTTGAGGATCCCGGAAGTGTAAACTGTTTACTAAAGCACAAGCTATTTTCTTGGCTTTACCTTTTTCTCCTTGGATAGTTCTGCACTAAATTATCCATTTTGCAATGGCTTCAGACCTGAGCATGTGCTTTGTGCATGCAATGACAGATTGCTAGTCTTCATGTTGCATCATCTAGACATGTTATCTTAAAGGATTAATATATGGAAGAAATGAAGCTCAGCGCATCTTCTGCTGTGAGATTTTTTGTCACAGGAAATCCTGACAACCTAATTGAGGATCCTTAGATTCATTGGATGATCATTCTTTATTTACACCAGCATTCCACTTTCTCGGTGTTTTGGTTTCCTGTATGAGGCTGTGCTGCTTACATATTGCTGAGATATATAGCTTTGCTCTGCCACTCTTTCAGATGTAGCTGTGCATGTCTGCTAAGAGTACCAGTTCCTAATCTGTCTGCAACATCTCTCCTGACTCTACAAACACAGTCTGGCAGTCTAGTCACTCTCTCTCTTGGGCCATAGGAAAGGTGTTTAACTGACTCTTAATACAAAAAAAAACCAAAAACAAGCTTTAAAATATCCTGTCATCCTTTAATTTCTTAGCTCCCTACTCCTTACTTGTGCTTACTCCTATTTAACTCCCATGAAATCATACCTTATTGCATTACATAAATAAGCCAGCACTAAGAACCAGAAGACCTGTGATTTGAAGAAGATCCTGACTTAGAAAGCTAATCATGATGGCAATGCGAATTTTGCTACTAATTTCATTACTTCCAGAACAGGCTTCTCATTATGTGTTTCACATTTGAAGCTTGAAAACGAAATATATCAATTAAATAACAACACCTTTAAATATGTGCCTCATGTGTGCCATTCTTGGTCCTTTCTGCTTTGAAAGGAAAGGTTTGCTCTTCCTGCTCTGGATACTGAATTATCTGTTATGCCTATGATTTCACTGAGCTATTTCTATTCACCAACCTACATGATAATGTAAAATGCCATGCACACTAATAAGATGACAGTATGTAGCAAGATAACTTCTTTTACAGGAAACTGGTTCCTGTTGCTTATTACAAGAATGTGGTACAGAAGGGTACTGTAATACTGTTAGGCTTGCATCTAAGATATCATAATTATCAGTCTAAAAGAACAAGACATTGATGCAACTGCCTGCCCAGCATCAAAGGCTCCACCAAGTTTACCAACCACAGAAGACATAATCAGAAAAATAGCTGATGTGGACCTCAAGGTCTAGTTCATCCATCCTCCTGTCTCCAACAGGCCTGATAAAAAATGTTAACACCTTGCAATAAAGAATAATCCATTCAAGTGTTTCATTATTTTTTATAATCAAAATATTTCTTTTTCTATGTCTAACCTAACAATCCAATTGTTGCACTGTAAGTCTATTCGTTTTCCTCCCACACATGATGAACTTGGAGAACCAATGATTCTCTTGCACTTCACAGTAGTATTTCATGATTTTGAAGGCTGTGTCTCAGACTGAAGACTAAATGATAAACCCAAGTCCTTCCAGCATTTCTTATAGGTCATATTTTTCTATTTTTGTTGTTTTTTTCTAAATATTACAGTTGTTCCTCATTTTTCATTATAGCTGGTGCCTAAAATAATACCATACATGAATGAAGAAAGAATATTGTTTACCGTTTTTACAGCCTGTACTGCTCTTTACAAAGTATGTATTTTCCTTATTCAGCATATTATTGCCTCATGCCCAACTACAATCCACTATATTATCCAAATTTTCTTTTAACATAATCCAACATGTATACGGGTAATTATTGCACCAGATTCTCTGCTCATCATTATCAATTTAGATCACTGCACTCTAATACCATTCTCTGAAATTATGTCAGTCTTTATAACCATCTTCAGACTTAATAGGCATATTCTTTATTCCATCATTTCATCATGTATATTCTATATATACCTCCATATAAATGCATAAATATTTATAAATATATGCATGCAAATATAGGTGAATAAAAATTCCTTGAGGCATGTTTCAATTGAATACTTGGGACATTTAAACTTTCATAGCCTGTATAAGGTATGTGATAACGAGCTGGTCTTCATACAGACAAAGGAGCCCAGAGGAGCAATGGCAGCTGTGGGAAGCCAAACACCCTAATTTAACTTCTTTGTGACTATTACAGGAGTCATCAAACTGTGCAAGCCTCACCCTCACAGCCAAGAGGGAGCACTGAAGCCCCTAGACCCACCCCACTGGGTACAACTCGCACCAGGAGTCAGAGGGGAGGCTGGCTGAGTTGCCCTGCAGACTGGTGACATTGCTCAGGGGTACAGGTTTTGCTGTGGGGTGCAGGGAAGAGCATGCCAGTACTGCACAAGACTTTGGAGATGTTTAGGGGATCAAAATCAGTGAAATGAGGATGGTTTGGGGAGGATCAGGTATAGAAAAATATAGCGAGCAGAGTACAAAAGGAGTAAATTGCACATTAAAAAGGTGCTGGTCTTTTGACACATGAGACTAATCGTTGCAGTCTTTCTCATCTCCATGTGTATTGTTTTCTTCTGGATGTGGAGTTCCATGGGCTGTGTCCACGTGTGGAGAGGATCTCAGTGCCAGTGGCTGGGCTGGACCAGGGGTGGGAGGCGCATTTGCCTGTGGTGCCAGCATGGGGTACGATGAAGGTGCACTGTCAGCAACTCAAATTTTCTATTTGTTATATATTTTTCAATATATGTAAGAACTTCTGCCTGGTTGATACTCAAGAGGAGAAGAAGAGAAGGACTGAAGCAGTGAAAAGAAAGGAAATAAAAGACCTACATAACAGAGAAATAAAGTTGATCTAATCTGGCTTTGTTCCACCTCTTTTTATGTTTGCCTTTTCCTTTCTCCTTTTGTGGATGTGTGCTTAAGTCTTTGTCACCAAAATTAATTATGACTGCAGTAAATTTATTGAACTCATTTCAGTTTTCTTAATTCATTTTGGGGAAAAAAATTTGAAAAATACTGTTTTTAACCAAAATCATAGAATCATCGTTCAACCTTTGACCAAACATTACTTTGTCAACTAAGCCATAGTGCTGAGTGCCACATCCAGTCATTCCTTGAACCTTCAGGGATGGTGACTCCACTACCTCCCTGGAAAGCCCATTCCAATACTAGACCACCCTTTCAGCAAAAAAATTCTTACTGATGTCCAACCTAAACCTCTCCCAGCACACCTTGAGGCCATTTCCTCTTGTTCTGTCACTTGTTGCCTAACAAACACAACCACTTCCCTGGTTCTGTCCTTCAGCAGATCAGCACTCCCACCCAGCTTGGTGTTGTATGAGAGCTAAGGGTGCACTCAATCCTTGTCCAGGTCATTGACAGAGATATTAAACAGGACTGGCCCTGCTCCTGAGTCCTGGAGAACGTCACTAGTGACCAACCACCAACTGCATATAGCACCATTTACCACCAGCTGTCCAGCCAGTGAAGAGAGCACCTGTCCAAGCTGTGAGCTGCCATCTTCTCCATGAGAATGCTGTGGGAGACAGTGTCAAAGGTTTTTCTAAGTCCAGGTGAATAGCCACAATTTTTCCCTCATCCTAGGGAGGGTCACCTGGTCATGAAATGAGATCAGGTTGGTCAAATAGGACCTACTATTTTAAACCCATGCTGGCTGAGCCTGACTACCTGGTCAGCCATGTCATCGCTTTCAAGGTAATCTGTTCCATAATGCTCCACAGCACTGAGGTCAGGCTGACAGGCATGTAGCTCCCTGAATTCTCCTTCTGACCCTGAGTAATTCTAAATTTACTGCAATAATACCCAAACAAACTGCATTAGTTTAACTAAGATGAGTTCAGAGACCTGGAGAACACCTTTCTGGAACAAAGAATGATCCTGGCACACACAGACAAAAAAGTATTCAGAGAGTCAACAGAGCTGGAGCATTTATGAAGAAATATATAGCAATAGATAGTTTTCATAGTGATTGAAGCTATCATCTAACTGATAAGACAGATGTGTGTGTTCAAAGAGCTGTAGACTCACTTTAATCTTGCCTGAAGTTCTGATAATTGCATGTTTTTAGCTGAAAATATTTCAAGATCTTTTGTATGATTTGTTAAATTTTTTAAGTTCTAGCCTATCTGAAATAAAATTCAATAAATATGAACATAAGATGGGTCATATTGATTCATCATTGAAAATGTGTTATTTTCCAAGTTATTTTCCCTTATAATGTGTGCAGAAGCTTTACTGCCTATTCACAGAGTATATTTATAATATGAACTATATGTTAGAATATTAATTGCATATTTTTTATCTAATTACATAGTTTCAAAGTAATGTGGCAATCAGTACTAACAAAGATTTACTCTACTTGAAAAATGAATTAAACATTGCCTTCAGATACTGTAAAATGACTTGTAAATTTTGACTGAATATGTAATTCAGCAAGATATAGAGGGAATATTTAAATTTTAAAAAATTATCCTGAAAAAGAAAATAGAAATAAGTAATATGTAGTCATTTTAATAATGGAAATAATCTGCATTAAAAACTTTTCAGCTATAGAAGTACTGATTCTTCATTACTAGAAATTATAGGACAATACAAAGTATATTGGGTTTTGGGTGGTTTGTTTTCTTTTTTGTATGTAATCAATGATATTAATAAAGGTTCCAAACAGTTATCAAAGAAACAAACTGAATGTAAAAGATCAAAATAGTTTATTGAAGGTTTCAATAGTTTCTTGTCCAGGGAAACACAGGTACAGACATAAGCCAAGCATTTTACTGCTTCCAGAAAAAAAATGAACATTCAGTCCTTCTACAACCAATTATTTCAAACCAAATTAACATACAATGTCCTAAAGTCTGAGATTTTTGAAATCCACCCAACAACAGAACAAACAAAAGAAGGAAACACAAAGAATTCCTGGTGGCATTGTAACATGCAGACGTCACATGTATTCACTGATATGATACCTGATGTCAAAGCACTTGGCAAAGCTCTTACAGGTGATGGTATAACCACTGTAGCTCTTTCTGGTTAAACTTCATGTCAGTGTTTTCCTGTCTGAACATTCAGATCACTCCTGCTCTCTGCAGAGTGGTTTGCGCTCTGGAGGTAGCATTGGCTGTAACTTCTGCCAGCGATGGGGAGGCCAGAGAATATGAGTAGCTCGGGCATGTAGAAGTCCCAGAGAAACCTGCAACCAAAACATAGACCAGAGATGTTATAAGGTAATGTAAATAAATCAATATGTTAAAAATACAAAGCATGTGATGATTTTTTTAGAGCAATGGGAGAATATGAAGCAGAAGAGTGATTACTCCTTCATGCAGCTAGTTAGAGGAAAAGAAAATGTCTTCAGTAACAATTTCTTTTTCTTTTTCTTCTTTTTTTTTTTTTTTGATAAACCATCTTGTGGAACTCAAAACAGCTTGCTGAAATGTACTGTCTGTAACAAAAAACTAGGAATTTTTTTTCATTAAAAAAAAAAAGCTGCTCAAAACAGGTGATGCATTCTATGATCCACATAAAGCTTTTGGTTATTAGTTACTCTGGGTCTAGAGAACAAATTTCAAGTATCTATTTTGAAGAAGTTAAACAGAACCTGTGTCTCGGATTTGAGCTCTGTGTACTAACCACACCAGGATAGTGTTTTTCTGAACATGCTGTGTTTACGATTTACCACTCTCCTTCAAAACTCCATTTTGTCTTCAACCAAAAATGAAAATTACTGTGAATTGTGAAGATTTCCCTGAGGATGAAAATATATCTACAGATCAAAAACTTTTGAAGTGCTAGGACTACTTACCCTTAATTCATATGTTTTGCAAACATGTTTCACCATCTTATTATTTATTATTGTTTACTTCAATAATTTTATTTCACTAATGTTTTACTTCAATAAATCAAAACAAAACTCAGTTCTGATATTGCTTATAAATGAATCATAGATGACATAGTTTATAAAACCAAGTTGTTTAGAAAATCTTAAGTAAATTACAAACAAGACCTTTTTCATATGTGGTATGAAAATTGCTAAACTAAGAGTAAGAATAGAAGAGTCACAGTTTCAGACTGAGATAAAACAGTCCATGCTTAACACTGAAATTAAGTAATTTTGTATGGAGTTAATCTCACTTAATTTGAAAACCCTGCAGGATAAACTTCTGCATCTTAAATTATTCATTTAGAGTTCCAGAGAAAATAGCATATAGTAAGCATCCAGCACCAATAGCAAAGTTATAAACAGAAAAAAACATAGTTAAAATACTGAAATGTTGTGGCTGTGAAAAGATGAAATAATTCAGACTCCTAAACAGACAACAGTGTTATAATTCTACAGAATTAGTAATGGCATGGATTAAAAAATGCATAGGTTTTATTTTCCTCTTATGTCATTATTTCTCATAAGAACAAGAAAACATTGATGATACTGTCCTAAAGAATTTTTTAAGCCAGCAAAAAGGAAATGCTTTTCAGTATGTGCAGGATTACATCATACTTGCATACATTATACATGATACTGAAGAGACCAGAGAAAAACAGAAAACTGGTTCAAAAAATAATGATGGAGGCAAAGTCCAACACAGATAATTGAACATAAACAAGCAGTCTAGTCTCTATACTCCATATTAAGAACCACCAAGGGCAAAAATAAATACTTGTTTTATTCTTATACTTTAATGATCTGGTACTGGCTGTTGTCAGAGCCAGGAATTAAATGGATTTCTGGTTTGAACTTGTACTTTGCTGCTTAAATTCCTATATAAACTCAGTTCCATTCCATTTCTCATTAAAAAAAAAATGAAGTGATTTTAGTAAGCAGGTAATTCAGCATTTTATGCAAATGGACACCAAATAGGCCCCTAGGAATATCTTCAACTAATTTTCTTGATTTAATTTCATAGGATTAATGTATATTCACCAGTCTCTCTCTACTACATAATCAAATCAGTGAAGCTGAAGTGGTATATATCTAATTCCATATTCTGTAGCTTGATGAAGCAGGTGCTGAATTACTTGAATATAATTTGGTTACTTAATAACCCATGATATCTAAAAGAATCTGAAGTAGATCACCAAACTGCAGTCTAGTATCATGTTTCAATTGCTTGACCCCTTGCAGGGACCACTTGTTTCCCAGATCCAGTGCAGCTTTTGTTTCATACATTTAAGCAAAGGACAAGCTTCTAAGTGCCAACTCTTTTTCAATAGCATTGAGCAACATTTTTTGTTGTCTTGACACACTTCTGTGTAGTTTGTTTGATAGTTGTGGAATTCATAACATTCTTTATCTTAATTAGCCCATAAAGTGGGCTGCAAATGTAGTATTACCATGTTGGTTTTTTTCCCTGAGCGTACAGCATGATAGCACACACATCACAGGCTGGTGCCAAAATATAAAACCACAGCAAATCCCACAGCTGCGTATAAAATGTGACAGCATTAATACAGAGAAAAATGTTAAAATACTCTTTCCAAACACAAATAACATCTCATTTTCAAAGCTCTGTTTTTCTCAGTACATTGCTTGTCACTGATGTCAGCAGGAGGTCTGCAAACAGACTGAGAATATAATAAATGAATCAAAACATGTTTTAAGCTGAGGCTGGGAATAATTTTTCCCAGAGGATTACTTCTACTGACCATCATCTGCCTTGAAACTAATAAAGAAATCTCCTTCCTATAAACATGATTTACAACATGACTAGAGTTAAAAAGGAAAAACAGATATTGTTGGGTGATGGAAGCCTTTGCTAAATAACAAATTGTACTGATGCTATAGGACTTCTTTTATAATGACTTAAAGGTTCACTTTAAAAGCACCTTGATGTTTGACTTCTGCAAACAGCCATAATAACTTTTTTCCATTGCCTATTATTATTCTGTACTTTCTACAGCAGCCATGAATTTCACTGAGGAAGAACAGAAGTGTTTGCAGAGACTAACCTGCCCTTGTTAATGGATTTACCCTCATCAAGGTTAGATATGGATGAACTCAAAAGGGTGAACTGAAAGGCTACATTTTCTGCAGTGAAATACTGCAATAACCTATTAATTAATCACTTCACTTATAGATATTATTTTTTCCCTCTACTTAAGAAAATAAGTTTATCCCCTTGAAACACTGTCTTAACTTTAAGAAAAATCAATACTTTACAGACATAAATTCTTTGAGGAATGTTTTTGCATTCAGACAAAGAGATGCCAGCAATAAAATAGTTGGGGCCTGTTTCTACGTTATGACCTGTTTGCTATTCTTGCTGCGGCAAAAACAGACACTATATTGAATTGAAACAATAATATTGTCCCCAAGCTGAGCTGTTTAAGTTTTTTTTAATCTTTGAATATTAAGTCAAACAACTAAGACGCCACTTTGTTAACACAGCAATTTTATTTGCAAAGTAAGTTTTGAATTAATACTGTTTTGACACTGTTACTGTGCTAAAAGCATATTTCCTCAGTGTCTGCTAGTTGTTAGTATGTTAGTTGTATGGAGACTGATTAGTTTTGGCACTGCATTAGGAAAAGATAAGCCTAAGACTGATAGTGCTATCTGCGAGGTACTTACAACAATCTTGTTTATTTTGTCCTAAAAGGCTGGGATAAACCACCTTTATTAGAATAAAGACTTAGAATAATATCACTTCCTCTGGTTCCAAAATACATCACCACAATGGGAAAAGCAGTATTCATACTGCACAAGAGTCCTGTATACATGTAGCATACAGTGGAGCACATAAAAATTCCTATGGAAATAATAGGTGTCCACTTTGGATCTCAAGAAAAGGAAAAATCCAGATAAGGATGTGATCCTATGTGCTGGTTTTGGCTGGGGTAGAGTTAATTCTCTTCACTGTGGCTGTATGAGACTGGGTTTTGGATTTGTGCTGAACACAGGGTTGATAAAATAGAGATGTTTTTGTTATTGGTGAGCAGGGCTTACACAGACCTACAGCCTTTTCTGCTTTTGGTACTGCCACTGCTACTGGAGAGGAGTACTGGGGAGAGGAGTAATGGGGAGAGGAGTACTTCTGCTACTGGGGGTTCCTGAGAGGTTGGAAGGAGACACAGCCAGGACAGGTCACCCCAACTGACCAAAGGTATCTTCCAGACTGTATGACATCATGCTCAGTATGTAAAGTTAGGGAAAGTAGGAAGGGAATGTTTGGAATGATAATGTTGGAGTTCCCAAGTCACCATTACATGTGATGGGGCTCTGCTCTCCTGGAGATGGCTGAGCCCCTACCTGCCCATGGGAAGCAGTGAATTAATTCCTTGTTTTGCTTTGCTTGTGTGCATGGTTTTTGCTTCTTCCATTAAACTTTCTTTATCTCAACCCACAGCTTTTCTGACTCTAACTCTCCCAAGTGTCTCCTAGATCCTGCTGGTGGAGGAGTGAGTGAGCAGCTGGGTAGAGCTGGACCAGCTGGCTGGTGTGAAATCACCACACCCTCACAAGGGTATTCTCAACTTTCCCAGAGAATGTTAAGTCTACCCAAACAGCTAAATTCAAGCACTGCAGCTCCTAGTCATGAGTTCACTTTGTTTTAGGAAAATTCCCCACAGATTTCTCCTTGCTTCTTTTTCTCCTTAAGCCTTCTTGATTTTGCTGTGGCTTAAACAGCCAAGATTTCAAATTCTGTAACAACTCTGAAACAAGGAAGAACACCACCACTAAATATAACCTGAGAAACAGTAATGTATAACCAAAAAATCCAAACCTTTAAAACTTTAGAAAAAGTTAGACTTCCTAAGTTGTCAGTCTTCTAATTAGAAGTAATAGGCAGAGAATAATAGAATTAAGGAATCACAGAATTAAAGACTACTTAGACTGACAAAGACCTCTAAAATAACTGAATCCAACCAATAAGTCATTGTTCACAACTAAACCATATCCCCAAGTGTCACATTCACATGCATTTTGAACAATTCCAGACACGTAATAAGACAAAGACACAAACCAAAAATGCAAGGATATTTGCACAGTGTATCACAGCCCTGCAATTCAGTATAGCCATTTCCTGGAACAAGCTGTACACCTTGTGTCAGCTCTGCAAGGCCTCAAAATTAATTTCTCAGTATTTGTCTGAACTTACCTCTCCTGCCTGGGGTTTTGATTTAGCTTGTTTAGCTGCAACAAATTTTGTAATGATCGGTGCCTACTGACTAATTTGTTACAGTTTTGCTTATACAGCTTATATTTGCGTCTATTTGCATAATATTGTGGTATAATCAGAGTTTTTACATATACATTAAAAGGTAAATGTTATGTATAGAATGAAATATTTATGATTTGAATATAATAATGAGGTATACAGGACTGTAGGCATGGGATAAAAACAGACTAAATAAAACCTACCAGTGGTCATTAAAAAAATCAACTCTCAGAAAGGTTTTAAGGTGACCAATGAGAAAAAAAGTGGAGAATAACAAGGAATATATTAGCATAAAATAACATATGTAATAAATAGGGACCAAAAGTGATGTTGAAAATCAATAAAGAACCAGGGGAAAAAATAGTTAGAAAATGGGCTAAACTAGTGGAAAGTGAGAAAGAAGAAACCATCAACATCACAGTTCTCCTAAAGAAGACTTCAGGGTGCCAGCAACTCATGAAAGTGCTCTTATCATGTTATTTTGAGGAGGATGGGTACTGCCAACGTTGGGACCTAAAGGGACATCAAAACCATTGAGAAAAAGATAGATACTTGAAAGTGGTCGCTGTATATACTGTAATACTGTAAACAGTTGTAATTTTAATGCAGCTGTGACTCAGTGGCTTCTCCTATCATGGAATTTTGCTGTTTCACTCACACCAAAGTTTTGACTGTAATATTTTAGTTTTATTTTTCTGAGGCTACATAAAGTCTCATTAAGTGGTGCAAAGTAAAGAAAAGCTATCTTTCTTTTCCTCACTTGATATTTCTTTTCATATTTTTCCAAAACCAAAATGGGGATTTTGATGAAATGATAATGGTGATTTTGATGAAATGTTAATAAACACATTTCACTATTTCTTCCATAAAGAAAACCCTCCAAAACAATGAAAATTAGAAAATTAAATGAACTGTTCCATTATTTCCTCACTATGTATTTTGGCTTAGGGGGATTGTGACTGAAATTTTTGTTATTTCTATAAAAACATGAAATATACATGAAGCTCTTACATCTTTCTAACAGAAGGTGCTATAATAATCACATTAAAAAGTATAAAATAAGAAACCTAGGAATATCTAAATCAGTCTCAGAAGATAGTAATAAGCAAAGGTAATAGGAAGAAAATAATAAAGCACAGCGTAACCCTTAATTTCGAATCAACACAAAAATCCTCTCTGAGGGTGTACTAGAATAAGTACTTGAGTGTGAATATACTTCTGAAGAAGAAAGATGATCTTGTTTTCTCCTATTTCAGCCTAGAGAAAATTCAATAATCCTGTCTTCTGGTCCCATTAATAAATGTTTAAATTGTGCAGATCCCCTAAAATACCACTGAAAGAGAACAATGACAGCTACCCAACAAACTAGAAATAGAACTAAACTGCAAGTGCCACAGGTTATAGACCTGTGTACTAGAAAAATTTCATCAACAGTGAAAAACTTGAAGTTTAAAAGGCCAGTCTCTGTGTTTGTAGTCACTTTTGCTTTAGTCTTTTATATTCTAGCAATATTGCACAGGCCTGTCAAATGTCATGGCCAATGATAAACATGCAAACACAAAAAGCTAATTTTCTCAAACTAAAAGAAGATAAAGCAATACAAACAATCACCGCATCTCAAATTATGTTTTCTATTCTCTGAAATAATATATTCTCATTACATTTTTTCCTTCATATGTAGGTTAGCTAAGAAGCTTTATATGTAGCCTTTCACATAGCACTACAGCAAATCAGCTATATACGAAATTTCCTTCTCAAATTTTCTGTTTCATAACACAAACCCACTGGGGATGGTCAGGAGCAATTCTGGAGCAGCAGAGGTCTATTCAGACTGTTTTGCTAGCTGGATATTTGCCAGTTCCAAGGCTCTGAAAGGTGCCAATACACATTAGATGAAAAATCCTCTCATATGGTGAAACACTGAGTGATTTAGAGGTGACACCATTGGAGCAGACATAGAGTCTCAATGATTTTTTCCAGATCTACCAGTTCACAGCCCCACTACCTATATCCCATCAGCCAATCAGCTGCAGTTTGATGATACTGATATTCTTAAAGACTGGGAATGGCAAATTTGCATGGATATTGAAAACTGTGTAAAGATACCAGGCTAATGACAAAGGTGAGAAAAAGTTCAAGAATATTTCAGCCCTCAAAATCAAAAGAAATCCTTAAGATAGAAACACTTAAAATAGGCAACTATGCACTGTTTCAGTTCTAACCCTAACAAAAACATCTGTGTCAAATTTGATTGCATGTCCTTGAGAAAGGTTGTGGCACTGCGTTTTGGCACTACAGATGGTAGCTGTAAAATAGTCTCACAGAGAATTATCCCAATAAATTAATCTCTCAAAAAAATCCATACTCTAAAGAAAATAAACATCATTGCTATTACATTTCATCTTTTGTACATGGTTGAACCTTGAAACAAGTACTATCAAGTGCAGTAGTAGGAGAAGGGCTCAATAAAAACAAAATCCTGTGGATTACAGTAAAATCCCAGAGAAACCACTTCCTCTAGTAGAAATATCTGGGATAATGAACAGTGACAGAAGAAACAAATATCCTTCACCTCCTTGTTTTATGAATCCAAGAATAACGCGAATATTAGAACTAATAAATTATTTTGTAAATAAACCCATACCATAATAGATGTTCTTTAACTTACATCAGCTCACTGAAGGTTGACATAACAAGATGCCAACTAGCTCATGAATACAAAAAGTGATAAATTCCTTTCTAATACATAGCAAAGTGCCAGCATATTCATCCTTCTTTCTTCTCGTAACTGAAGGAATCAGACCTAATGGAGCCACACAGATCCAGTGACAAAGAAAAGAATGCAGACCATTAATTTTGTTTCTAAGTGTTGCACTACAGTTCCATTAGTTTGAAAGCTGAAACAGCAGCTCCAGATACAGATAAAATATCCCATATGTGTTTTCTTTCACAAAGCTAGTATATAATTGGTAAAGGTCTGTAGTAGTTATCAAATTTAGAAGTGCTCATTGAGATAGAAAATATATTTTTTAAATCTGAAAATATATAAATGACAATTATTTTATTTTAAGAAAGTCTTAAACAGTGAAAATATGCACTTAAAAATGATGCAGTTATCAAATACATGCACAGACAAAATCACAAAAAACACTGTAAAAGAGAGAAATACATTTCAAATGCAGTGTTTGATTCCCAGAATTAATAAAATGTGCATGCTAGCAAATAGCTGAGTGACATTAGCATAACAATTGTGATTGTTCAAATCCGACATGGTTTTGCAATTTACGCTATTTATATAAGAAGAGGTGAGTAGTCACTGCATTGTAATGGAAACTCAGATTATTGATTAAATTGAAAAAGTGTACTAAATATCAAAATAACTGGATTGCACTCTCATTTTTCTATCATGTCTACATGTTTATATAAACCTAAAGCTACAAAAGAGGAAAAGGAAGGAAAAGGTCACCGAAAATAGAATATATATTTCACATATGAGATTTCTCTACAGTTAAATGTGCAGACAAAGACCAGCTAACATTGAACCATAATTGAAATTCATAGAAGTAGTGCAGACTTAAAGGTATTCATTATAAAGTAGTGTATCATTTATTCATCTCTTGAAGAAATCAGCTGTCAATGCCATTGCCTAAATTAAACACAGTAACAGGCTTGGTACAAGAATGCCATGAACTGAATTCTATTTCAATGCCTTTTCTTAGATTGGTCATGGATATATTATTGAAAAGGCCACTATAGCTAATTAACTTCACTCCTTCACAGATTTTTCTGTGTTTTCTGTTCTCTAAAGACATATTTTTAAAATAGGAGTTAGCATATAACACAGCACTACTATTCTTTTAGCTTTGGTAAGTATAGCAGTCTTAGCAAATATTCTTTCTTGTTTATGATTAACAGAGACATTATGCTAAATAGGTCTACAAAAGGATTTATAAACCAATCTATTATTTATTTTCTATTTCTAGTAATAAAAATGGTAAAAGAATTTGCTTAGTGCACAGTATGATGTGCTTTGCATGCTACATATACATAAATATCATTTAATAGTTAAAAGCTTTTTAATATTTCACTGGATGATGCACAAAGTTCCTGACTAAATAGGATTGTCACTAAGTCATGTAACTCAACAGAAAAACAAAATGTACTACCAGCTCTCATGAAAGAGACACACATAAAAAAGCCATAATATATTTGCAATTCAATATTTTAAGAATTGATAAATCAAGTGGCAGGAAGAATTATTAAAACACATTCATTATCTTCACCTAAAACGTATTAGCTAATTCCAAAATCTATGCATATTACTTATTTAGGAATACATAAAAGCCTTCAATGTGAATTCTTTTTCAGCAACATATTGTGTCAGTGCCAACAGCCAGAAGAATGTCAGGCCTAGTGACATTTTTCAGTTTACAACACTGATATTGATAATGTGCATTGTCATTCTTGACTGAACAATTAGGACAATAAACAGAACTGCTGTACATTACAAATTAAGTTGAGTTCCAGTTTGGTGCCATTGCATGTCATTAATTTAGTTTCAGCCTGCAGCTTTGGCAATCACAGTGGTACAGCAAGGCATTCATGTGCAGCAGTGACCAAGTGGCCCCAAGAGCTCACACACTACCCAGAGACTCAACTCCTCACTACACTCTTCCTCCAGACACAACTCATCCCCACAGGCTGGTCCTCCAGCAGAGGCAGCCATGCCCTCTGCTCCATTTCCCCTCATCTGCAGTGCTCTGTGCTGCCAGGAGAGCCAAACTTCTGCATCTCAGCACTACTCCAGCCATGGAGACTTACTGTGATGCTCTGTGCAATACGGGAGAGAGCCCTGGTGTGTTCCTGCTCTGCTTCCACTGCACTCTCACAGATAAAGCAGGCCTTAATGATGAGTGGCTAGCATTCAAAGATGAGCAAACAAGCTAAGATGACAGGTGAAATTCCACCAAATTTCTGTGGAAATCCACAGCTGTGCCTGAGATCATATGTGTACAAGCTAGGAGAGATGACATTACAGACTCGTTCAGGACCACTAGAAGGAAGGCAAGGAGTACTACTGTAGAAGGAAGTGGTAGGCTTTAATTTCTAGATACACTCAAACTCTTCTCCAAAACAAGTGATGTAAAAACTCCCCACATGCTAGTTGCAGCTAATTTGTATTCTTCACACATTTTCTAAAAGCTCAGAAAAGTACCTGATCTCACAGATCAAAAATCAGGACTATTTGCAAACTTAGAGAAGTACCAAGACTAAAGAATGCCATGGAAAACATCCCACTGATGCCTTTTCTGTATGTAGGAGTAGCTCCAGCCTGAGCAGCTCCATCAGTGAGCACTGTGATGGGACAACATTGGGAGTATTTGGGAAAGCTCATTATCTTAAATTTTCCTTGGCAGATACCTGGCAGTCATGTTACAGTAATTATCAAATGCTGAGGTAAGAAAGAAAAAAAGAAAGGCCAGCGGTAGCCAGAAAAGTTAATTTAATGGAATTGGTGAGAAATTACCCCTTATTTGAGACAAAATGGTACAAGACCTTATGATATTTCAACTGTTACTGGGAAAAGCAAGTCTTTTCTAAAGCTAAATTGTTCAGAGATTTTCAGTGACAACAGCAAACACATCTGTCAACCAGCTCAGAGCTTCCATGGTTTTTATCACATCTTTAAGATTTAGTCTGATACAAATGAAGTTGTTGTAATACTTTTCATAAAATAATTTTGATTTTCTCTTACCTTAAAAAGATGACTGTTCAATAGACTATTCCACTTAACTAAATATTATAAAATAACCTACTATGAAGCTTGCCTGTATTTTCTTTCAAAATGGCGACAGAAACAGTTTGACTTACAGGAAACATGCTATTGGCAATATGAGCTACGAAAAGCAATGGGGAGTAAATATTCAATGAGCAGTTGAGATATCAAAATGTCATTAAATAGCTGCATGATATGTTATTAAAATTATAAAGTACTTTTTAATAGAGCTCTTTGTGTGAGAATGGCTAGAGCTCATCTAAATTGGTAAATTTCATCAAGAGAATTCTGTATACATAATCTCCCCAAGTTGATTTGCTGGAAAAAAGCCCCAGAGAAATGCTTCAAATATACACAAATATTTTTTCTCTTCCTTATAGCAGTAATAATAGCTATGAATTTAGGAATACTAAATATTTTCTCTCTTTTCTTTATCTGATTTATTCTGTATTTTTGTTAAGTCCATGGAGAAGAAGATTAAATTTTCTAAACCCCGCCTTTACTTGGGAAAAAAATCTCAAAAACATTAACATTAATATTTTTCTTATTCAATCCTACTGTTATTTAGCATTCTGTGTTTATAGGATTCTGTGACATTTATCAAAATAGAAGACTTCATATAATTCAAATTATATAGCTATCCTTTCACTTCATAACAGAACTCATGATTAAATAATTGACACTATATACTTATGAATATATTTTCTACATCCTACATAACTAATCCTCTTCACATTAACTATTTTTTCTTCAGTTCACTCTTGATTAGCTTTGGATAATGGCATAAGAGGTTTTGCAGAGAAAAAAGTTTCACAAAAATATACTAGAAATGTTACAAGATACATATCCTTTTCAAGACATAATCTTAATCAAATACTGTTGCAGTTCTTTCGTGCAATCCTGAGTCTACAAGGAGTGCACATCTTACATGTGAGATGACTGTTTAATTCTCCCCAGAAAATGCCCTCAGAGAGGGAACAACAGTGCTTAGGGAGAAGCCAGTCTCACAGAGCAGTGACATGACAGATTGAATCCCCAGGCCTAGCTTGTGCACCAGCAGCCCCAGAGACTGATGCAGAGGAGGGGCAGCGGACCAGCAGTCAGCTCCTTTTAGTTATAAGGACATCAGGAAAACAATGAAGAATGGGAGAAGCCCACAAATGAGTTCCCTGACCATTATATTAGAGGTCCAGTTAATTGGTCTAAAGAGAGGTACTGCCTTCTGCCGTTTGAGATGTACCAGGAAACTTCCATTGGTCACTGTGCCTCCTCATTCAGAAGGGCAGAGGCTTCTTCAAAGCTCTGTGCTATACCTTCATAAGGCACAGAAGATTTGGCTAAGGTTCACTAGGACATAGGAAAAACAGCTTCGTAGACAGCTAGAGCTCTCCCACTGCCCTCCTCAAGACCTTTGGTATTCTTGGCATACACTGACCAATTACTTTTTTCTATTTTCCCCTTGATCTCTAGCCTTCTTTGATGCATCCTTGCAGAACAAGACAGGATACTAAACCAAATAATTGAGTCACAGGCTGCGTCCTTTCAAAATTAAAAAAAAAAAGTACCTTCATCTTTAACCAAATACAGTAACCAGTTGTGGCTGGAGGCCAGGTGCCCACCAAAGCTGCTTGATCACTTCCTACCTCAGCTGGACAGAGGAAAGAAAATGTAACGAGTGGCTCATGGCTCAGAATAAGGACAGGGAGAGATCACTCACCAGTTACTGTCATGGAAAAAACAGACTTTACTTGAGGAAATTAATTTATTTCCAATCAAATCAGGGAAGGGTATTGAGGAATAAAACGAAAACGTAAAGCACCTCCCCCCCCCCCACCCCTCCCTTCTTCCCCAGTGTGCCTTCACTCCCAAATTCTCTCTCTCCTCCCCCCACAGCAGTGCAGGAGGAGTGGGAATGTGGTCAGTACACTACACATTGTCTCTGCTGCTTCTTCCTCCTCAGGGGGAAAACTTCTCACACTCCCACCCTTCTCCAGTGTGGTGTCCCTTCCATGGGATACAATCCTCCATGAAATTCTCCAGTGTGAGACAGGTCCCCTTTGGAGTTGGCTGGCACTGTCTCTATTGGACATAAGGGAAGCTTCTAGCACACAGTTTCTCACCGAAGCCACACCTTTAGTGTCCTGTCCCCACCCCTCTGCCACAGCAAAACCTGGCCATACAAACCAAATAGACCAGGTTTAACCCACAACATTACCATCAAGATTTATATTAACCTCAAGAAGAAATTAAACTTGCTGCTAAACTCTACATTATAAGTAAGAAAGTAGTGAAGACTAATGAATTCAGTTCCCTGCTATTTAATAAAATATTCTCTCATAGTCATAATCAAGACATAGTTCAGCAAAGCATGTGCTGAACTTTAAATATTCAAATAATACACTTGAGCACATTATTAAAATTAAGTAAAATAAAATGAATAAATTTCCAGGGAGCTGGTGATCTAGATTTATTAACTCTTTAAATTACTCAATTTTTCAGATTATATGTAGCTATTAAGCTATTTTAGCAAGATATAACCACATACGACTGCCAGGTCATCAGTACAAGAAAAGGATTAGCACATTTAGGATTTGAAAGATATAAATGTTAAAACTTAACACTACTAACACTAATTCATTTCATGGAGCTCTTTCACTTCCCGTAACAAAATCAACGTGATTAAAATTCCTTTTAAGTGCTTACTTTTATAACAAAATCACATTCAAAATATGCTGCTTATGCAATGCTTATTTTGTACCTCACTGTTTTGGGGGACAAAAATCACATTTTTGTCAGCAGCAGACTGTGTAGCCATCACCATTGCTACAATGCCTGAAGATCCAAGTACTGTCTCTCAAATTAGCTGAGGAGACAGCAGCAGTGAAACTGCAGACAGCACAATCTGATACATTTTCATCAGTCTGCTGTGGAGAAAATATATTCCGGTATGTTTACTGAGTTGTTTTTTCTGCTTCAGGATCTTAGCACTCAAAGCAGATAAAAAATGCTCCATATTTTAATGAGATCATTATTAATAGTTCATCTTCTAGCTTGCTTGAGTACTAAATTTCCATCAGCTATAGGCAAAGGCGATGTAAAGATGGTTATTGCAATTGCTTTGCGATGGATTCTGGCAACCTCCCCACAGCATCTTTGTTCTCCAATGACTACAAAGCTTAAGCAACCCAGTCTGAGCTTGGTAAGAGCTCTACATTCTTGTTTCCTAAATATTTTGTGCATTTTCTTGTTCAATTAATCTAATGCATGTTATTCTCGAACAGGCAAACTACCAAACCTACAAAAAGACCAAAGAGAAAGGCTCTCATGTTTGCTTTACTCCAAGTTTCTCACAGTGACCTAAATTTTCATGCTGCCTAGAGCCACACAAAGAAAGCTGAAGAAGCTGCCTTGACTTCAGAAGTCTGGTGGTATGCACCATTAGCCCATTTGAAGAGCGAATCAGTCTTAAACTGGAGTCAGCCACACTGCATGCTCATAGACTTGAGGATGTGGTTTTAAGCACGATTGAAATACATTGGTCAAAATCATGATTCTCTAACTGCAGGAAGTAAGAAGATGGAAATTAGTAGGTAGTGATAAGGTAAATGTAGTTCTTATGAACTGTGAACAAATGCAGGGCCAGATTCTCAAGAGATCTGGAATTTAAAAAAAAAAAAAAGGAAGATGCAAATAGCATCTAGAGCTGTTTAATGGGAGTTTAGAGATGCTTGAACATCCCACATCCTGAAATTAGAACACTTTCATCCCCAAACAATAGAAATAATATAAACTGAATGAGCATTAGCTGCAACTGGAAAACATTCCCAGTTACTAGTAACACATGAAATAAGAGACCAAGAGCTTCAAACTTACACTGAGCAAGACTAACCTTGAGCATCCATGGCAACAGCAGAGTCCAATGCAGTACCTGCTGTGCTCTGCAGCAAGGCAGCTCTCTCTTCAATCTCAAAATACTGCCTTATATCATCTTTCTTCATAGTCTCTGCAAGAACTCAGTTGAAATTAATTCCCAGATAGCCCAAAGCACTTTAGTACACATTTATGTAAGGTGCTTTTTATGTACAGGTTGTGTCTGGATAGAATCCTGATAATTTCCTCCCTTGGAAGTCCAGCTACAACTCCTGAGTGACCTCTCCTATGGTGTCATTCTGGCAGGCTTGTTATTCTTCCCATTTGTGTGCCAGCTGGGCTCAATAGTTTATCTGCAAGGCTTCCTAGCTGCTGGCTGGAAGCATTCCCCAGGCATAAGAAACCAGAAACCTTCATCCACTGCTGCACAGAGCAGGACCCAGCTCCAGTTCCCAGACTCTCTGCTGCCTAGCTCCATTATACAATGGGAAAGGAATCCACCATAAATCCCCAAATGCTTTTTTTAATGAGGAAGGCTGGAGAGCAAGGCATAACCACAAGCAGAATGTGGATGACAAGGAATACAGAAACAATTTCCAAGACCGATTAATTTCCAAGTTCATCCAAAAGGTAAATTCTCCAAGAAAAGCTAAATCCCATGGCATCTGAACAAATACTTAATTCTCTGGCCATAGAACATCACCTTAGATTAGACCTTAATTGAGATTAATGGGGCATGTCCTATCTCTCTTGTTAGTTTTTTAAACTTCATCTAGAATCAGGAAACCCATCTCACCTGTCTGATAGCAACAAAAGAAAATTGTTATGGTCATCTTTTAAATCATAAAGAATAAGGCTTTTTAAAGAGAACTTAAGATTCTCCTCTAAAGAGAGGTAAAATAAACATGAAATTTGTAGAAGACACTTTTCTTTTTTATATTTTTACACAAAAAAATATAAAATTTACATGTTATAGCAGCTATTCAGAAAAAAAAACAAAAACAGAAAATAGAAAACAATAAAAAGTTTATTCTCAGAGATTATATTTCATGTGGCCTGAGTTTTTAGCTCTAGTGATTAAAAAAAGTTTCAAAGCTTTTTTGGCTTTCAAATGCTAAGGTTAAAAGACATTCAAGTTTGATTAAGTAAAATCCATCTCCTACAGCTCTGTTTATTTAAAGTTTTTGCTAGCATGTACCATGGCATTGCTATCAACACTTTTTAATCACTAATATTAATTTCTGAAAATGCTAAACCAAGCCCTCAAGGTGATGAAAAGGCTAGACAGGTTGTACTTCAAAATATACATATGCAGAAATTGAGACATTCTTTTTAAAGTCTACAACTTTCTCAAAGATGTGACAATCAAAAATTTCACTTTCCACTTATCATTCTTCAGTACTTTAAATATACTCATTTACATAATGACAAAACACATGTAAAATATTCCTTTTCTTGAGCATCATAGACAGGAAGCTACTAAGAAAGAGATGTCAGAATCTTTATTAATTCAAATTGCATCTTACTTTAACCAAATTTATTGCTCCTACACAAACAGAGTTGAGCCTATTTGATGATTATCATTTTAGATTTCTTACTTAAAACCATGTCAAAATCAATCCTTATTTAATGAGGGTTTTGGAAAGGTTTTAAAATAGCAAAATTCTGAAACATGATCATTAGAACTATTTGTAAGTAATTAAAAATGATAGCTTTTAAATAACTTGTGATTGGATCCTAAAGCCATGTCAGAAAATAGTGCTCAGATGACAGCCTGTCACATAAATTTATGCTTGATGCATGAGCCCTGTTTATCACTAAATAGGAACATTTTTATTATTCTCTTGAAAAAGTAGTTAAAATTTCTGTTTTCACAAGTACTTTTTCCTTCCTTTTCCCTCCTACTTCATGACACTTAGTTCATTGACATTATCTTGCTGAACACTAGAAAATCATTACATACTTAGTCTACGTCCTCCAACTTTTGCACTATCAAATGCCACTGTTACAATGTATGTAAGAGAGCCATAAATTGAACAGGAAAGGTAACCAACTGCTCATGATGATTTAATTTTTCTCTGTTTGACAGAAACACTAACATGATGAGCCATGGCATTTCTGTGTAAAATCCTTTTTGGACTTGGAGTGTGTCACATTCTATCACTCAGGAGTCTACATTTTGCTCATGACATTGCACCCATAGGGAAAGCTTGGGTGTGAGTTTTTGTTTTGTTTTGCTATTTTAAGAGTATGGCAAGGATTACAGTAAGTGTTCTGAAAACTTCTCAGCCTTCAAAGTGTGGTATAAAAGCTGTCTTTAAAAAAGATATTCATAAATATGAAGTGCACTTTATTTTCATAAATAAGACACTTGAAGTACAGAGTGTTTGAAAATGTGCTGGCTAACAAAAATATCAAAATCATTTTCATTAACAATATTTATTTGCTATTCTGCAGAAAGTCAGTTAGATGACAATAAAACAAATTAAAATTAAATGTCAAAATAAGAGAGTACCTTTATTAAACAACCAGGGTCAGTAATAGAAGTTCAACCTAAAATTTTTTTTTGCAATTTCATGATTCTGATAACAATGTTTAAGGCTTTTTAAGACTAGTTCTTGCCATTGGTGTTTCCTGAAGAAAAAGCTACCCAAGGCTAACTATATATATATATATATATATTCTTTTTTAATAATGATACATATTTCATATAAAAAGCACATTCAACTGTGAAATCCTTAATGTCTTATTTTCAGGTGTAACTTGAACATTGAATGGAGCCTGGAACCTTTCCTCAAACTGATTAGTGGCTTACTTGAAAGCTTGTTGCTGTAATTTGAGAGGACTATTCCTGTAAACCAGTGCTATTGCTCATGTGTAAGGACACCTGAGTCTGACCCTAAGATTTATTTAATTTCCTCTGCAAAATAAGAGATTTAAAAAAAAAAAAAACCAACAAAAACACATTTATAGAAGATTGTAAAATATGCTTATGTCAAACTTCACCTCTTGAATCTTACCGGTTTCAAATATTAATTTATAGAACAGTGTGAGCAACAGGGCTTAAAAGTATCATTATTCTGATATAAGGAGATGACAGTCTAGTATTGCACTATGTTTTGCTTTTGATGAGGACTATTATTTCCAACAGGCATATTATGTAACAATGCCACAGCTTGTCATGATTTATCTGAAAAATATGAAAGCTTGCAGCAAACACACAGATTTATGAATGTCACTATTACACAGGCACTTTTTCATGGTACTAACTGATCACTGTTACATAGGCACTGTTTTTCTCAGTACTCATTGAAGTGCTTATGTAAACACAATCCTATTCATAGGGAGAAAAAAAGAAATTCTTGAGAAGTTCTAAGTTTTCCAAGGGGAAAAAAAAGACTAAACCAAACCTCAAGTATTTTGATTTCTATTGCAGAAGTGTGAATGCTATTTAAAAAATGGTTTTCAGCATTAAAAACTGCTACTGACCTGAGGGACTTGTTTAGAGAACTTGTTTATCTAATATAACAAAGCCTTATGCAAACAAAGAGGAATACTTGTTCCCTTCAAACTTTCTGGATCTCCTGTCCATTTATATAAGACAAGATATGAACAGTGTGCAGCCAATTGCCTCACAGGCATTAGACTCAGACAGCTATCAAAATATAGTGCAGACTACTGTAAAATTTACAAGACTGACACAGAGCTTATTAGATTTAAGGGACATAATTGCATTTGATTCAATAAACATTGGATTTAATCTCATTGGTATGTTCCAATGTCTACTGAAGCATATGGACAAATACTCACAAAAGGAATCATATACAGGCCCTTATTCAGAGCTCTTTGAGTGGACGTAGTAATAGATTGAGAGATTTTTAGCACAATCATCTTTGGCTTATACTACTGTATTTTTTCCTAATTCAAGGATACTTGTCTTTACATAGGAAAGGTTCCCTGATCATCACCAGTGAATGATTTAAAGTAATTTCTCTGTCTTTGGAATACATGTTGCAATTTTGCCTTCTTTAGAGAGACTTCCTACATGAACATATCTATGGCCCAAAAGGAGGTTATTGCATGCAAGAAGGATAATAAATCAAATACCTTAGGGATTTTGATAGCACCAAAATAACATAACACATGTTCTGGAATTAGACATCAGAAAAAATTGATTTAACCTGGCAATTAATTGCACTGAACAATTGCACTGAATTGTTCTGATGTCCAAAACATGAACATGAGAGAGCAATGATTAATGTTAAGGTATTAACCTTATTTGGAGAAGTTTAAAACACATACTAAATTTAGTAAATTAAAGTAATAAAACTGAGTTTAAGAACACTTAGGTATAAGACCAGAGGTTAAATGAAGACTGATCGGATTGTTTATTAGAACTCTCAACATATTCCCATGTTGAGAGAAAAACATCTCATGAAATCCCATGAGAAGATCAGGGATTCTCTCACCTAAATCAACAGCCTAAAGTGAAAATCATGCTAAACTCTGTAGACAACCAGTAGGAGAGGACCTTGACATTGTGATGTAGACCAGTAGTAGGTTGTATTAGTTTTCTCCATTTCTCTCCCTTGACTGTAGAGGGAAGCTAGGAAACTGTTCTATTAATTTGGGTGTCTCTGCTCAAGGCTTATGATTCAATTAAAAGAATCTGGGCTTCTATATTGACTTAAAAATCATGTAATGTTCTCCATTAAAATCTATCTGTTCAAAAGATATGCTCAAAATAAATGCAAGACACCATCTGACATTAAATTAGCTTCCTAAATTACTTGATACTAAATTTAGAGAGGGGAACAGCAAAGAAGCAAAAGGTCTTCAGTGGCCCAGAACCTGCATACACTTACTGATACTGCTAACTTGCGGAGGTTTTTCTTCCTCAGAAAGTTCTCAGAAGTCCTTATTTTTATGTTGCAGTGCTAAAGGAGAGCAATAATAACTGCAGGTTGATTACTGAGCATAGGCTACAGGATTTGAAATCTTAGTGATCTTGAGTGGAATCGGGTTCCAAATGCAATTTGTTAAATATCATTATATTACATGACAACTCCGGGAGTCAGGGAATGAGAGAATAGCAAAGCCAAAGTCCCTCGGGGTAGTCTGATAAAATGTAGCAAAACCTGTCTAAATAACACATTTGCTATATCTAGTTTTGTTGCTTTAAAATGGTTTGCTCTGGAAGCTGCTAAGCTCAGAGGAAGAAATCACCTCATCTCAGCCATCACAAAGGCATTGTTGTATACTGCTTCTGTTCTAACCATGGCAACACACTGCCACCAAAAAATAAAATTTAAAAAAATATATAAAAATCAGTGATGTAAAACTAGATTAAAAATATCAATTTCATAATTAAAGCATAACACATTAAACCTAAAGATTTCTTGGCTAGCATTTAATCACACTATTTTCTCTTTTTAAAAAAACTCTCAATTTAACCTCAGTTCACAGGTTTTCTCTTTTAGATTCCACTTTCAGTGCAGTAGATATGCCATGTTTTCTCTCTGGGACCACATCTGAAATGAGTCAGTCACTCTATACTACTCACAATCAAAAGAACTTCATCTAAAAGTACTTTAAGATTGAATCTTTTGTGTGAAGCCTGAGCAATCTGCAGCCAGTGAAGAATAAAAATATATTGAGGACTTACTGCCAGAGATGCAATCGTGAGATGCAGAAATAATTGCTGGAAAATATCAGAAGCTGGTGTGCTAGCAAAAGTTTGAGTTTTGTCTGCATTTAAAGGATTCTGTGTATCCAGCCTACGTACTAACTTTACAATCCAGAGTGAATGGATAGTAAAAAAAATACCATATACAAAATTCATCAAGAACTGTTCCAAGATAAAAATACCTGAGTTTTAATGAAAAAGATGGGGCTAATAATGATATATTTTTATTAAATTTTTAGATACAAAATAAAGTCACTGTCAAGCTCCTAGATGACAACTGAGCTTAGTTTTACCCCTGACTAATTAACATTCCATGGTTATAGTAATTTATGGTTATAAATATTATATAAGCTTCTCATAAGATAATAGAGATTATAAATTTCATTTTTCACCATATTTGTCAGGTTTAAATAAACTGGAGGTTTATATTTTCAGTTGTAAATAGAAAAAAAAACCCCCCAAAAAAAGAGAAAAAGTTATGCTGAAGGATTTATGCTGGAGCTCTGTTTCTGAAGGTAGTTAATGAATATTTTCTCTGAAAAGAAGTATCTCTGAGCTAACTTTCTTGCATTTTATACTGTTCTATGAATTATAGAAGAATCCACACTGGCTGTGAATGTTATTTTGCAAGAGTCACTACTCTTTTTAGAAGCAGACTGAAGTAAGGAAAACTGAATCATCCAATCAGCAGTCACTTGGTACCATCATAGACTTGCCCAAGGGCAAAATGAAAGTCAGCTTGAAAATTATCTTGAGAGATAATCCAGGTTAAAAAGAATCACTGCACTATTTCTATGAAAATAATAACAATGATCAAGAAGATCAATAACTGAGACTTTTACAACTAATTGGAACAAATTACGAAGATACAGTTTCTAGAACATTGTAGCCTTTCCAAGTGAAGAGCAAAGAATGACACGTGTATATTGTTTTTGTACTAAGACATTAACGTACCCTAAAATTCACTCTCCTTCTGAAAAATAATTTTTTTTTCTAAAAAATCCATCTAATAAGTCACCAACCTTGATATCTGCAGAAATTGAAACATTTTTTAAAAAGTAATGAGAACTAGGACATTAAAGCCTGTAGAAAGGCTGGCACTGCTGGCACTGTTCACAGGATACAGTGCAGACCCTCAGAGTTTCTCAGCTGGGGAAGGTGCAACTTTTTGCATAGATTAGACTTAGATTACACTGCACAGCAAGGCAGCTCTCACTGCTCATGCATCAGAGAGTTCTCTGTTTAACAGTGCTATTCATCTATTCAAGGAGACACTAATTTTAGGATAATTTGGAAATGCTGTTCCATCTGCAAATGAAATTGCACTTCATATCTCACTAACACCAGGAACTAAGTAGAAGTCACCTTCACTTTTTCTCTTTCTATTTAACGTTAATTTTGCTGCAAAAGCCATGCAATCCAAAGCTTTCTCGTTGTGCCTGGCCATTTTAATTTTTGATCCTTTTTAATACACTGTGATAATCAGTCTATAAAGTCCAATTACTTAGGGTGAAAATGACTGGCATCTCTAGACTCAACAAACCCCAGCTTAACAAACTGTAAAACTGTGAACTCTATAATTTTCTATGTAAATCCATATCACCCATTTTCATGTTGTCCCAGCTTGTATCTTAATTTGGAACATAGTTTTGTTCTTATAGGGAGGAAAATTTAACAATAAATTCCAGAGCACATGAATGCATAAATCATTGCATGCATGTTAAAAAAAAAGGGAAGCAATCTGCTGTTCAGGGAAAAATGTGGTTAAACACCTCTATGTATCACTTCTCCTAGAACAACCTTGAAAACTTTTGTGTGGCTGGTTTAAACAAACCTTTAGTTTTCATGGAAATTCTGAATGTTCCTGGAGACTCTAGTTAAATCATCATTTCTAGTAAACAAAGACAAGGCATAAATGATGTCATTCCTTAAGATATAAACCAAGACTAAGATTAGGAACGAATACAATCAGGTTCTCCATTTATCTAATATTTTGCTTTTATCGGACTCATTGTACTATGCATCTTTCCAAAACAATTTTATGTTTTACAAATAAGGCACTGTTTCAGTGCATTCACTAAGTTCAAATTCAACACCTTTATGATAAGATGATAAAGACGGTCTTTGTCCAAAAAGATGTTCCACTAGAAATGTGTACTTACAAATACTTACAATATTACATCTCTCATGACTATACTTAGAGGCAAGAACATTAGCTTTTACACTGGGTAAGTCATAAAGTGTTATGAAATGCACTATATTAAGAACTATGGCAAACATTAATTTTTTCTTTTTTTATTTTAAGCCATCACGCAAAGTTAAAAGTTCTTTTTTTTTCCTAAACTGCATGAGAGAGTCCTATCTGAGCTTGAAGCAAAGCTCTTTTAAAGAGTAATGTAATATTGAAATCCTAATGCTGGTGTTGCTAATTTATACACAACTGGTGGCCATCTGAATGCTGATATGAAGCCAGTTGCAATATGCCTAATAAAGACTGATAAAAACCTTTTACAGTTTCTGGAATAATTTTTGTAGAAACCATGGGGGGGTGGGGCTGGAGGGAGGGGGAGTATTTTGGATAAATTCAAAAATTCAAAGAACATCTGAAAACACTAATAACATGTTAGAAAAAAAATCCACAAAGCCATGCACTAGACCCCCAGCATAAAAAGGTCATGGACCTGCTAGAGTGAGTTCAAAGAGAACAACTAAACTGATCACAAGCTGGAGCACCTCTCCTATGAAAGAGAGGCTGAGAGAATTTTGATTGTTCAGACTGGAGAAGAGAAGGCGCTGGGGAGACCTCAGAGCAGCCTCCCAGCACCTAAAGTGGCCTAGAAGAAAGCTGGAGAGGGACTCTTTCAAGGGTATGCAGTGATAGGACAAAGGGTAATGGCCTTCAACCAAAAGAAGGTTGATTTAGATTAGAGATCTTGAATAAATTCTTTACTGTGAGGGTGCTGAGGCACTGGAACAGGTTGCCTAGAGACATTGTGGATGCCCCATCCCTGGAAGTGTCCAAGCCCAGGCTGGATGGTCAGTCACTTGTGGAAGGTGTCTCTGCACAGCAGAAGGTTGGAACTGGATGATCTTTAAGGACCCTTCCAACCCAGGCCATTCTATGGTTCTAAGATTCCATGTTAAATCAATACCACATAATACAAGTAAGCAAGACAATGAGAAATTTACATTGTCCCCATTTAGAGACATCTAATATGTGTGTTGAAGTGTCTATGCTCTAATAAAATAGAAAGAACTTATTTTTCCTTGCATGAAACATGGCAAATAACAAACTGGATCAAGAAAAAAAGGAGCATGAACTAAGGAGAATACAGTAACATATGAGAGAAGATAATTTCTCAAGTAACAGTATGCAATCTTGTACACTTGACAACTCAAATTATTTTGAACAATGAGTAATTTATGGCTGCGAAAGGGCAAGCACTTTCCTTCCTTCATTTATTTGTTTTATTCCCCATAGCATACAGCAAATAAATAATATTACTTCTAAAAAGACATTTTCTGCTGTTATCATTTGCGCCTTGAGGAAAAGGATCTTAATATCTTTGAGCTTATGAGCAAACCCACTTACTGGTATACATTCCTCCCTTTTATCATTCTTCATAATAAATTCCTCAAATTTTTGTGATGTCACAAGTGCTCTAAAGAAAAGCAGTATTAACAGGTTTAGTGCGGCACAGATTTAGGTTTTTAAGATTGTTTAATTAATTAAATCTGGGGCTATTAAATCTGTATTGCATGTCAATAATTATTTCTCCTAGCTGGGGAGATACTTTTTCATCTTTTTCAATTGGAAATAAGTCCTATATATCCTGGTTAGCATGATCAATTCAAAGTACAAAAAAATCTTGAAAGTTATTTAAAATGTAAATAATTGGCAACTTGTATGTGAATCAAATTATACAAGGTTAATCATTAGATTCCAGATGTAGAGCCATGTCCACAATGACATACTACATATTAATTAACAAGGTTGAATACTTCGTATTTTATATTAGCAGCATCACAACAAATCATAAGCTGTGCAACCTGGAACAACAGTCTAAATCCAATCAAAGCATTCAATAGTATAGTTTCATAATTTGACAAAAATATATGCAAGAAAGAATATGTGTGTTGCAGCTAAATTTAGGCACTAACTACTTAGTCTTCACTCTCTTTGCTCTTAATGGTGGCAGAGGTTAAGACCTTGCTTAACCATTGTTACAGAATTCCTTTATCTTTCTGGTTTTGCACTGACCACAGATGCACCCAAAAGAGATCATCCTAAAGTTAGCCTTTGGGAATATATGCCAATGCCTTTTTTAGCCAATTTCCCAAGCAGGTGACTACAGCCAGACGTTCAGGTGACCCAATACATTGGTATGCAAACGTAGAAAAGACAAAAATATTTATTGAAAGATAAGGTCAAAAACTACATAAAATGTAGTATTCCTAAACAATGACTGTGATCACAAGGAACTAGATAACCAGTAGTAAGTAAATCAGACCTGTTTGTGTCTAAAAGTGTGGCTTAGAATTCATAAACCTAGAAACAATCTTGGGACACAGCAATTTTAGCTGATGCCTCTTCCCACACTTCTCACAACTGTTGCAATTCATTGATGATTTTACCATCTGTCTCAAAAGCTAAAATACTTGGTTTAAATATATAAAAGCCAGACAGGCAAGTCCATTATTACATGCAAAGGCATCTCTAGCTCTGTAAACACAAGCTTAAAACTTCCCACCACTTTTGCAGTTCAACCTGTGTTGACAATTGTGAGACTGAAACAGGCTTGTTACCAGAATGGCCTAATCTAGGCTTTGTCATGGCACTGCAAATGAATACAAAATACTCCCTGGATTGTATTAAGGTTGTCTCAAATTAATTGCCTTACTTGTTGGTGCACATCATTGAGACATTTCAAAGACAAGCTGGAAAGGTCTATTAAATTAAGTGGACCCTTGTCATTATATTCTTACTCCTACATGTTGCAGACAAGATTTGGGCAATGCAATATCTCTATTATCTAAAACATGACAATCACACTTTAAGTCAGGTAAGTATAATCAGAAAAGAAATCAGAAAGGAACATGCTTAGCTGCAAGGCCCCTAAGTCTCTCTTTTCTCTTACAGCTCTTTTTGTACAAATTTTCAGTGTAACGCTGGGCATTAAAGCTTATGTAATTTTTACACATCCTAGTAACTCATGATGGGTAGTAGTGATATAGTGTGCCAAAATAAAAGATGAATAACACTTTGTGGAAAATATCTATGCGGGTTTTTTTGTGATCTTGTTCTGGCAGCACAGAAATGTAATCTAAACTCCTACGTGAAAACTTGACAAAAATACATTAAACTCAATTTTATAATAAATTGTTTCTGAAATAAGATTATCTGCCATATTTCAGCCCAGAAACATTTCATAACATCCAAATTCCACCTTTTGATAAACAGACATTCTGAATAAGTCTGGCATGCTTTTAATTGCAGAAGCACATATATGCCTCTGAAATAAAAGTGCTCAGTATTCAAACTTTGCAGGGACCACTTCATTTAGGACTCTGAGGGTGATGTAAAATCTGAAATGACAGTTATGATTTTCAGGCATATTTCCCCCTATAACACGTACATTGTTCACACTTTAAAAAAATGAAGACACAGTTACAGCTGCTGCCTACTGATCTGTGTGCACTAAGAAGCACATCAACATATTCAGCTTATCAGAACCATTTGCAAGAGCATGTTTGTCAAGCAAAACTATCTCAGAGCACGAGGGAACTGATGTCTCAGTTGGATTACTTCACTATCTCTTCTACAAGACCATGGAAGGGTTATTTTAACTGAGACTATGCAAACAAAAAAATTCTCACAGACTGTTAAGCAACTCAGAAAGCTCAACACTTTGAAATCTAAAATTGTTTCAGGCTTGAGGTTCAACATGCAAATAAAATCTAGAGCTACTTTGAATACAACAGCAGGAGGAAAATTATAAGCTTTAATACTGGCCTCTTTCCAAAGTCCAGGCCATATCTCAAACAACAAATGGGCATTCTGATGCAGAATAAAAAAAAAAAAATACTGAAAATTCCACCATTTTTATAGAGCTTTTCTTCAGTGAGTCACTGCAAACTCCACAAGATGGTACCATTAGGCTCACATCACAGGTGATGTGCAAATAGGCACAACAGGACTCTCCTGAGCTTTAAGCAAATACAAGTAATGATCAGAAGACACAGATTGCCATATAGAGATTGTGTCTGTTAATTTGTCACACTAGCTTGGCTTCAGACAAAATTGTCTCTTCATATATGACTTTCAGCTTGAGGGCAGCTGGAGAACAAATTCATTATAACAATGATATCTCTCTGTTGGTTAACCTTTTAGACCTTTGATGCCTGAACCTAAAATTCTGTGTGCTAAGGGTTGTACTTGCCTCAGGAAAAGGCAG
Source organism: Lichenostomus cassidix (assembly GCF_008360975.1). Classification (NCBI taxonomy): domain Eukaryota; kingdom Metazoa; phylum Chordata; class Aves; order Passeriformes; family Meliphagidae; genus Lichenostomus; species Lichenostomus cassidix. Next base: position 26,533,154 of record NC_139480.1, on the reverse strand, counting down.
CTTTTCCTAAATTGCTTTGAAATGTCACATAAGCATTGAAAAAAAGATAGACTGGTAATTTTACTTTTTATGATTTGTTTTTAAAAGAACTTATGGCATTCCCATAGTCTGTCTTCACCAGAACAGAAAAAATGGCACATCTAATTTTTTTTTTTTTTTTTTTTTTTAATATTTGGCTTGTCTAGTCCTTCCTGAGCTCTATAAACCAACTCCTTTCCTCAAATTTCATAGTCAAGCAAGATTAAAAGACCTTGAGGAAACAAGATGAGACATCCAGAAAATTAAAAGTAGATTAATGGAAGTAGAGAATATAATACTCTTAGCAATTATATGATTACAAAATTCATCTTTGTGTAGTAGATGTTACTAGAATATTCCTAAGACATTACAATGCTTTATAAAGGTATTGTATACAATGTATTATATTGGTATTTTTATGTATAAACATTTACAAGTAATATATAATTAGATTTTTATAATAAGAAAACCACTGAGAGAAAGCTTCTCAGAATGCTCTATTAAAAGCACAAAAGTGTCAATTTTTTTTCCAGTGGTATCTGTGGAAAACCTGAGCAATTTCAGGAAGGCCAGGGTTTTGCTAAGGTTCAAAGGAGGCAATCATTTTGACTGGACTGTGACAATGTAAAGAGTCTTGTTAACTTGTACGGCATCAGCCAGCTTTAGAAGGGGTAAAGCAATTGACACAACCCATTTAAGGAACATGAAATGTGAGGACAAGGACCCATAAAAGTTTACCTTTTTCCATGATTGCCAAGTCATTCCGATCAAAAAGTATCTCAGCAAAAGCTTCTGTGCTTTGTTAAGTATTTGCAGCCCCTCAGCTGTGGCTCTGACTGGCCTTTACTTAGCACAAATTACTCTAACTGTTCTAGCACCATATAGAAGAGATTGGCTCCAAACTAGTCCTTTCTGATATGAGATACCAGCAAAAGTGATTGCTCAGTGCCTTGTTACTGACCTCCCACTCCTACGAATGTGAAAATTCCAGAACTGCCATGAACACCTGAAGGGTTTTTACATACATAAGGAATGCATTTGACTACCCGACTGCATACATATATAACTCCCAGTAGAACTGAAGGATTGTACAGTGAATAATATTAAGAAAATAATCTCATAATATTTCAAAGTGCCAGAATCCCTTCTTAGAATAGGCAGCAAATAAAGATAGCCCACATAAAATGCTAAGCCCAGGAGACCCTGTACCCCATGGTAATTAGAGACCTTCATATATGGGGAAAAACTCTGACAATTGATGTCATAAAGATATCTGGAAAGAGACAAAAAGAGCCAAGTGGACAAGCCTTGTATGTGTTGAGAATACTATCCTGGGAAGATTCCTTCATACAGTCAGAGGAGATTCAAGCTGTATCAAGCATTTCTCAAGGCATTCCTCCTCCAAAGGGCTACTACTGCACTGTGATAACCCATTGAAAGTGAGTATCACTGTAGAAAGATACAAATTTCCCTTGACCACAAGAAGAAGGCCTCATGAACCTCGGAAGATGAGACAGTAAAGATTGGCTACACAAAGCAGAAATAATAGAGAAAGCAGGGAACAGCAGCCAGGACTCTGCAGCACACATGTGGGAACTCTGAGTTACCAGGTCATGTCCAGGCACACAGATGGGAACATCCAGATGCACCTCCACAGAAGTTTTTGGAAGAAATAAAACACAGCAATCTCTTACATGGAGTCTGACCCTGCAGAACATGTCTACCAGGTCATAATCTTTTTCTGTCTTCCGGGTTCTAAGAAGACAAGCTGGATGGAGGCACTGACCTTCCTAAAAGCACAGTACTCATACAATCACTTATATATGGTACACTATAGAAAACTAGGGAATTTTGGTTTCAGATGGGAAGGCACGTTGAAGGCTTAGGACTTTGAGAGTTAGGTAAGCACTAATCAGTGGAGTTTATATTAAAATTTCAGTTTTAGATGCTCGAAGGTCCATGAATTTCCACCTTGGGGATCTTTTCTAGGATCAGAATGAGTAAATAGATTTATGCTTGTTATGAATATGATAAATATATGGCAATTTAATTTTCCCAATAAAATTAGCAGCTGGGGAAAAAATAATATTTTATTATCTAAAACCAGGGAACAAAAGTGTGATTTGTGCAAATCCCCACCGATTTCAGTAGGGCTTCCCATAGTGGCAGTTATCATTCCACTTAGAGTAAATTACAGGGCCAAGATCTAACCGTCTAAACATATTTGCTAATCATGCACACATTGCAAGCATAAGTACAAATTTTAAAAAAAAGTGGAAGAAAATAAGCTACCTATTTTTTTCCCTACTAATCTTAAATACAGACTAAGACTAGCATTTTAAGGGAGAGATTTAATTTCCAGACTATAGAGAGCTATTAATGAAGTTTGCATAATGACTTTAAACAGCTCTTCTCCAATACACACCATATTATAATGTGGACAATAAATGCTTTTATTAACAAGCTGATGAGTTTGCCATTCCTATGCCAAATAAGGATTCTCTCATAATTAGAAATTGCACATTCCCTAGAAGGAAAATTCTTACTGAGTACACAGCTGCAGGGAAACCCTGCTGCAGCTGCACCCTGCTTCCCTCAGAAGAGGTCCCCATGGTGTGGAAATTACTTCCAGCAGTCTTATGGGCATAAATGCAGATTAGGTTTTAAATATATTTCTAGCTTTAGTGTTGAAACACGTTTATACTGAGAGTGCAGTGAAAAGAAATTCCACCCATCCCTTCCTCTTTGACCCAAAGTTTAGTAGCAGTATGTGCAACAGAAATTTAAAGGTGCAATTGATGGAGAAAAACTAAACAATAAACCAGTGAAAAAATGTTTGATTTCAAGTGGATAAAAAGCATTTTCAAGGATAGGGATAAGTTTCATAAAAAATATCTCAGCATACAGCAATGACTTTACGACTAATTGAAAGATCTCAGGTGAAAGTAGCCTCTCCTTAGGATTTTCCTGAACCTTCTATTGCACATAGCAAGAGCTACAAGGATCTTTTTTTTCTTTTCTTTTTTTCTTTTCTTTTTTTCTTTTCTTTTCTTTTCTTTTCTTTTCTTTTCTTTTCTTTTCTTTTCTTTTCTTTTCTTTTCTTTTCTTTTTTTCTTTTCTTTTCTTTTCTTTTTTCTTTTTCTCTTCTCTTCTCTTCTCTTCTCTTCTCTTCTCTTCTCTTCTCTTCTCTTCTCTTCTCTTCTCTTCTCTTCTCCTCTTCTCTTCTCTTTCTTTCTCTTTCTCTCTCTTTCTTTCTCTCTTTCCTTTTTTCTTTCTTCTGCTCCCAAGTTGGTATAGACAAGGGGCTTAATAGCCCACAAACATTAAAACAACTTTTGGGGAAAATAGTTTACCTAAACTCTTCAAATACCCTTCAGGCCAGACAAACCACCCTGGCTTTTAGCTAGAGATTTCTTCTTTCTGCACCCCATAGTGTTTGCATCTTTCCAACACCTTTCAAACGCCCACTCAGCCAAGTGGCAACAAAATACTCAATTTTGAGACAATCTGGAGATTTTCCCTTGCTTGTCACAAAGTTTGTTATTTTAAAGTGTAAATCCTTCTTTTCAAACACTTGGAAAACTCATCTGATTTGCTGCCCACAAGGGTCTATCTCATTATATACAAATGTCTATTTCTAGAATCTAATGTGAGCACATTTGCAAGGTAACATGTGAATCACACAGAATCTACAGCTATCTTTTCTATTCACAATGCTGTCAACTTGAGTTTCATATCAAGGAAACATGCTGTGAATATGATAAAGAAGGTCATCTGAGGGCTTTTCAGACATTTATTTTAAGGCTATCAGAATCTGGGGTAGTCTGTAAAGAAAAAGATAAAGATAGACAAACTAGTAGCTTAAAACCCATAGTTTATTTACCTAAATATTTAGCTTCCAAGTGCTTTTTTTCAGTGTGTTAAGAACTGATTCATCATCTCTGTTAAAGATAGTTTGATAGTCTATATTACTTTCTCCAGAACTTGTCACTCTGAAGAGCAATCCCATTAGTATCAGTAGACAGGGGCAGGCAGACAAAAAAATTCTAAACTTAAACACCCAGTAAAATTTCAAACATTTCCAGCTTTTTACATCCAAACCTATTTTACTGTAACAAGTAATGCTGGCCCAAACATCAAGGTTATCATCTGCTTTCTGAATCTGCCATAGCAACAACCACTTCTAGCTTCTCACACCAGTCTTCAGAAATGCTCCTTTAAAGTTCAACTAGATAAAGCAAATATTTTCTTCTGAAAATGCTGAGACAACCCTCAATGTTTTTTGCAGACACTGATAGCCAGTAAAGAGAAATACCTGGGTGAAATATTTCTATAATATTTATAGTAGAAGTGTAGTTCTAAACACTAATAACTTCTATTATTTAGTGAATATTGCAATGACTGCCTACGATCAAATTGCACCTATAAAGGTAGTTTATAAATGTTATTTGTATTGAGTAGGTTAAGATATCTAATTAAAAACTGTAATTCTATTCAAATAGGCTATACAGAGCTTTTTCTCTAAAGCTCTTTATAGTAACAAAGAAAATCAATCTGTTAACTTACAGCAACCTACATTTTTGCAGACTCCAATGGGTACACTGCCATTTTCAGTACAGAAAGCTACATATTTGCAAATAAGAATTAATATTTTAAAAATTACTGAAGAAGTAAACCTCTCTTTTTTTCAGTAGTATTAGAAACAAACTACTATCAAATAAGGAAATTTGATTTACAGATAAAACACAATCAGATGCACAGAGGTAGGATTTTACTCCATCCAAGCAAAAGGCTGAAAAGCTGTCCATAATGTAATTAATGAAGCTTAAGAGCAAGTGAGAATTCTGGCCTCCCTTTTGTGTTTATTGGTATTCTTGTCAGCGTGTTAGTTAGATACACACAGTTTTGTTGTGATATGCTGACAGATTTGGACTGCATATATTGCTACCAATGGATGTGGGCTCAGTTTGCACAACATATGCCTCCACAAACTGGATTTCCTCTAAGGAGTACATGAAGGGCATCCGGTATATACTGTTGCCGTGATTTGAGTCCTAGTGCTCATAACAGTTACTCAAACATTATTACTGCAAACACCTAAAATAAAGATGGAGAATTTCTGGTAAAAGGGTTTCATTTTTTTTACCCAGGATATGGAAAGGATTCATGCAGTAAGTATTTTTTCAACACCAGATTCAATTATAAGGACCCTCTACATACACACATCATCATTCTAGTAATCATATGACTTTTGATTTCCATCAATGACAGCCACATGTCCTTCTCTTACTGACAATTCTGCACTATATGACCTCCAGCAACATGGGAATAGATCATTTTCTGACTTTGTCTTCTTTTGGAGGGCTCACAACACCTCACCCACAGTGCTGAGAGGTCTAATACATACCAACATTAGACAAAAGGTGAAAAGAATTCTGAGAAACTACTGGAAATATTCCAAAGCATTAAAACTTGATTTATGTAGCAAGTTCAACTTAGTCCTTTCAAGACTCTTTGTTTATCTTGACTGTCTTTTATACTGAGAAACAGCCAAAGCAAGGAATATTTTATGATGATTATGAAAATTTTTGGAACCATTTTAATCAACTCTCTTATCCTACTTGATTGTATACAATGGAGTAACCATCCTGTGTGTATGGTAATATCTCCATGGTAACAGATTATAAAACATAAGCACAGGATTGTGATCACTATTTAGAAAAGAAGGTGATTGAACATGAGGAAATTACACTCTCAAATACTTTCATTTCCTTGGGATTTCAGCAACGACATTTAAGTACTGGAATGGTCCATGTTCCAGTTTCCAAGTTTCACTTAAAAATATATTAATTAGACAGTTTATATATGTATACTAGAAAAAAAGATATCTATTTTTTGTCCTATTTTTTTTAAGGTAAGCTTACTTATGGCTCACCATGAGTAAAGTCTTGCAAATAATATTCCCATTTAAGGCAATTTTTCTGTGAGACCATTTGTGCCCTTAAGGAGTAGCACTTATTTTACAGGACGTATGCCTTTAAAGTGTGCTGCATATTGTATTTTTGATCTAAAGTATAGTCATACAAAAGAAAGCAACAGAGGTACCTCAATCCACTTAGCTTAGTAAGAATGCATAAGCAAGGAAAATGACCTGATCAGACATTTCCTTAATTATAGTTATGGACTACTAATAGGAAGAGACCGAGCACAACATGATTTCAGCAGACTTTTAGGAAAATTGACTTTATGGATAAGTAACATACTTATGTTTGAAGCATATTTAAGTAGGATGAAAGAAAGGTGTCAAAGCTTTCTCTTCAATTTGTTGCCTCCCATCTTCTGCTATGTGGAAAGAACCTATCATCTTTTTCTAACAAGAAATCTGCTGGTTTTAGCAGCGACACCTAGTGCTCTTGCTTTTGCAAAACATAGATTATAAGAATTACAAAAGTGATTATTTAGTTGTGTTTGCAGCAAGATGAATTTGCAGCAAGAACCTAGGCATTTTGCCAGTTCAGTCGACTTTTAGGAAAAAATATTTAAATATATCATTATTACATTATTATATTTGATATAGGCTGAGTGAGAAGTTGAGCCTAAATACCTAACCATTCATACCATTCCAGGATATGTCCAAGGCAAGGAGGATGATTTACCTTCAGGAACGACTATTTCTCTGCACTGGCGGCAGAGGGAGCCAACACAACCAGCTAGTTTTACAAAGCTTCAAGTTACATGTCATAAATTCCAAACCCAGTTGCAGTTCAGTGTTTTATTTCTTAACAAAAAAAAGGGACTTGCTTGCAGAAGATGCATTTCTCTCTTGGCACTTTGTCACCGAATGAGTTTGGGTCTAAATATCTGCTATTTTGTTCCTGCTCTGTCTATTTCCACATAGAACCAGAGGTATATAATCATTGACCAAAGTGCAGACAGCCCACCTACACGGCATTTTTCTTGCTGTAGCCTGCTTGGAATAGAAGCAGTTTGAAAGATGCACAGTTGCAAGCAGTAGTTTATTTGCATTACTCGTGAAAGTCCTTCAGCTAAATTTCCACACAGCATGCTCATTATGTCCATGCAAGTGTGTCTGTGGAGCTTTTAAGCTTATTGAGACAAATAGTGAAAGTAACAAACAGCGAGAGCTTCCTGTACTGTGTATAACTAGATTTCCATCTCAGCTTATTCTGAGCTCCCTCAGTGAATGATCCTTTTAGCCACTTTTCATATCATCCTAAACTTGCGTCAAAGGTTGAGGAGCAGCACTGCACTGATTTAAAATCTCTGATTACAAAATAAAGCAATTTGTTAATTATATTTATTGTAAAATTATAGGTTTATTATCAGTGGTAACCTTAGAATTAAGAATGTGTTGGGCTCAACAAACAGTAAAAACATTCCTGTGGACTGCATTGTGCACAGGTCGCATTTTCCGTATAGTGAAGTAATTTGTCTTCTCCTTAAAAAGCATTTCTGAACTAGGAAATTACCTGTCTGGAAGCAAAGGAACCTTGGGCAAAATTCTGTTCTTCATTATTCTAGAGATCTGACTAAATCATCCAATGATCCCTTTAGCCTCCATGAAACGTATAGAAACTACATGACCTTAAAGAGTGAAAGTGTATATATTAAATACTCTTTAACAGAGACACATTTTTTAAAGATCATTATGTTAATTTGCTGTGAACTAGAGTAAGCACTTATCAAAACTTTAACTTAATGAGATATACAAAAATTCCTTACCAAGAGACAATATTGATTTTGAAACTGCAAGTGATAAGAATCCAGTACTCTCAGGCAATCTGTCCTGGAGGTTACTACCCTTCATCATTATTAATTTTATTTACTTTTTATTTTAATTCTCCCAAATTCACATTCCAATCACTTTATCCCATTAAGTCATGTTTATTAAACCCTTGCTTTAGTCAAAAATCTGTAAATAAAAATCTATTGTAAACAAACACCTACCACACTCATGCTGTTCAATGCGATCACATACTAATATTGTATTAGACAGCAATTCCTCAAACTCCCCCTTGAGAGAATCACAAGTCAAATGTGTTGTTTTTCTGAAAATTTACAAATCAACATATTCTTCTTAAAAACAAAGTCCCAAATTCAAGTCACTATTCACCAGCTAGTTTTCTGGTGATTCTACCTGGAATAGTTCATTCATTTACACAGATGGCTTTCCTTTTAGTTTTATACACTATGAACCTGCATACAGACATATATATGTATGTGCTTTATACAGGTCTATATTTTTCCATATTCTCCTTGCAGGGTCTCTTTGCACCCATTTAAGGATGTGCTAATAAATAAATCCAGAAAATGGCCATACAATTACTTCCAGCAGTAATGAAGCTGAACTGCAATATGTACTTAAAAGTTCTACAGCTGTAAATGGTCTGTGGGATCACACTAGAGTCAGTTCCAAGACAAAAGACACTGCAGTGTATATCATGTGACTGACGGGTCATTAGGGCTTTCTTTATCACTGTTCAGATCAGTTTCTGTTTTTACACACTACCTTAAAACGTCACTAATACCATTTTAATTTACATCGTTCATAAACCTCTAAAAGATCTACCCAAAATCCCTTAGTTTTGAGAGTTATATAAAGACATGGTAGGAGACTTACTATGCTCAGCAGTCACATTATGTTGCCTGTCTTAGCTCTTACTTCCCTTAAAAAGGAAAATAACCTTTGAAATCATATCGGTACCCAATGGATCTAACCTATTTTTATTTTTGAAAGAGTCATTAAAATACATTTTGTTAATATTCACACTGGCCAATTAGCCCATATTGCAACTTAATCCAGTCTATTTATCCTTTGACTGCACCACAAGGATTACACTTGCACAGATGAAGTGACAGGAAGACAGAGCAGAAAGACTTAGCAACTCAGCATGGTTCTTGTACTATGTAAGATTTTGAAGCTGTAACACAAAGTTCTTTCAGGTTTTGTACAGCTGAGTACATAAAAGCATATTTTTCCTGGAGACTGTTGGTTATTTTAAATACTTCAAAGGCATTGACTTTTATATTTTATTATTCACAACAGAAAGCTACCCCACTTGTTTGACCTGTTATGTCAATTACCACCAAAAGGCTCAAATTTGGGAATGAGCAGTACAAATGTGGAAAGGTCACCACATCCCTGATCAGGGAGAAGCCAAAACTGCTGTTTCTCTACTAGGTTTTTGAGTCTGAAGTGACAGCAGTTTAAATGAAAGCTTACTTGTAAGGAAGCTTTATTTTAGCTTTCATCTTATTTTTAATTCACTTTATTCCCACCTTTCCATTATATCAAAGCTGCCCACACTGAAGGAGACTTACTATCTCTCTTGAAATTCAAACACCCATCTGGACGAAACAATGCAGTATGAAAAGAACCTGACATTGCTTCCTTGTTTTTTGGTGGTTTGATTTTTTTTGGGGGGGGCAGGTATTTTTAGTAAAAAGCTTGATAGAATTGAAGTTTTCAAAGCTTAGTGATAATACTTTTTAAGTAAGCCTTTATGCAGAGAATCACATCACTATGAAGCCTCCCTGTACTGTCACCATCTGCAGCCATACAAGAAGTAGATGATGCATTCAGTTTGGCAAAAAAAAAGAGACAAACAAAAAGAGTCCAACAATGAGGAGAAAAGAAGAGTTGGCATTGCCATAGTATTTTTCCAGCATGTCTGAGCACAGCAGTTAGCATGAGCTGTGCCTGGTTAGCATAGCTGTCACATAACTACATGAGCTAAAGCTAGCTTTTAGTACCAATAAAAGCAGAAAGGTTTATGAAATGTTTTGTGTAAATAGAAACAGACAAAAATGTGATCAATCACCAATCCCAAATGACAGCCTGCATGTTAAATAGGTTTTTTGTACTCACGAAAGCAGAGAGACAAACTATGCCAACAATTTGCTGACCATCAAATACAAAAGCCTGAAAGAAATGTCCAGACTGTGACCACCACCAGAAGTGCCAGCAAATAAGAAAAAAAAATCACATTTTGAACACACTAACCATCAACAAGTTGTTCTCTACCCAGTCCTATAACTGACAGCACTTAATTGGGGAATGTTGCAGTTTGTGGAAAGACTTGAAGGGCGATTTCATGACCCTGCAAAAGCATTCAGAATCACCCGGGAACAGGGAAGAGCCTGCAGGATGCCATAGCCATGCTTGAGAACTATGCAGAGCCTGCCTGACCCTACTCACTCACCCAGCTTCTCTGTAGGAATGCAGAATCTCTCCTGACAAGCTGTCAGGTCAAAATATTTTCCTTCTAATCCTCAAAAACTCTTGGGTTTTTTTCAGAATTCCAGTAATTATTAACAGGTGCACATTGCCTAAGTTTTCAAAGGCATGTGTACCCCATACCACACAAATGTAAATAGAGCTTGTTATCATACATGTGTGCATATATACACATAGATATATAATGATGAGAGCCAGTGTTTTCTGATTGGCCAAATGCTTCATGGGAGGGTACCTGAATTTATGCAAAGTCATGACTGTACAAACACTTTCCTCCAAGTGCAATATGTCCCTCAAAGTAGTGCCCCTTATTACTGCATATGAAAATATTCCTATGATGGTAATTGCCATTAAAGATAATTAGGTTGTTTGGGGTTTTCTTGTAACTGAAAACAATGGTGATAAAATATTTAACAAGTGGGTTGAGTTAATAAGCTTTTCAAAACCAGTGTTTATTATCATAATATGTCTTAATGTTTCTTTCACAATAGAGATAATCAAAATTCCAAGTGACAGGCTGCTTTAAAAAAGGGAGAGAAAATTTACTGCTCAGTCTTGTCTAAAAAATGGCATTACCTATTAAGTTATGCTAGATAGTCACATTCAAATTGCATAATCTTTTGAAAAATCCATCTGCATCCAACTTGATCAACCATTCAGATCAATAAAAGAAATTCAGTAAAATCTAATTTTCTCAAGTGAAATCACTGTAAGTTTGAAATAAAAACCCATTTTTTCAGTAAGATTATTTAGTCTGTGTCTGTTTCTGAATGCAAAGATGCATCCTGGTTTCATTTCAGATGAAAGATGTGCAGTTGATTGTCTCCTGATTCCTTTGTAAGGTAAGATCTCACCAACCATCAATCCTATCTCAGACCTGGGAGACCTTGCCATGGTAATCTTGGAACCACAGAAAATAGTTCTGAAATTACTGATTGTATATACACATCATTTTAGAATATACTTGGCTCCAATTTTGGCATCTTAACTAAAATGCTCCAATGGATTGTTTTTCTTGGTTTTTTTTCCCTGAAAAATTACTTTCAGCACAATGGGTTGAGATTTCTTCATTGATCAATGGGAATGGCTAAGACCTGGGACCTGTGCTGCTGGAGGGCAGCATAACAGTGATTCAGAACACCTCCCTGCCCTCAGCCTTGAAAAGGTTGTTTGGGAGCACAGAACAACTGAGGACATTCTGAACATAGGGAGCTAACCTGCAGCACTGCAACCCTTCATTAAAACAAATGCTTGGGGCTTTGAATGTCCCAAATGAAAAGTTTAGTTTCCTATCAAATTATATGTTTTATGATGTTCTAAAGTAAGTGTCAGTATTTTAGTATAATAAAACATTAAAAAAATTAAATTAGATTCCCTTTTCCTACATGTTTTTCAGTTCATCAGCTGAACCAAATATCAGTTATTCTTACAGATGTTCTTGCAAGTTCTTTAGAAATATTTGATTCTGTAAAATCTATTAGGTTTTGTATAGTTCCCAGCTGATTTACATTAGTTTAGGGAGACTAGGTTAAGACTTTATTTACCAAGCTCTGAAAAGCTATTCAGTTATATTCCTGGGATCAAAGCTAGGCTGATGGGACTAGATTTAATGGAATTAGCAAGGTACACTGAGCAGTGCTGCAAGTACTTGCTTTTTTTTTTTTTTAATTAAGTTTCTTATTTATTTCAATGCTAAAATAAATAAAAATAGATTGATATAGTATTTTTCAGTGAAACCAAGAATGAAATCTTAGACAATACAGAAGTATTAGGAAGAGAAGGGAAATAATTTCTATGCAAGATTTCTTAGCCCACCACTGGATATTGGCGAAACAATTAGCAAATCTGAGGACTTCATTAAACTGAGCAGGAAGTTTAGAGTTATGTTTAAGGATTCTATACATTCAAACTATGCTTTAGTTATTAAAAGCTGGACTTCAGTAATGGAGACACATAATCCTGGATTCCTTTCTACCTATTTAGCCCAATCAAAAGTTACTTTATCCGGAGATGTGCTGTTTCATTCATTATGAATTTTCATGTGGAATGCTTCTCTTCCTCACTGTTTGAACAGACAGCCTTGAGTCACAACTCAGACATACATGTCTAATTTTTAGATAAGATGACTCCTGAATTAAGAGTTTACTTTTTTTTTCCCCCTAAACGAATTTATTACTCTAATTATTTAGGTCTGAAGTAAAATAAGTACATTCTGAAAGGCATGCCTACAGTAGCCATGTATGATGATGGTGTCCAAAATTTTATCAGCTTACATATAACACTATTTGTGTAATATTTTTTTTTTAAAACACAGATTTCAAATACCTTAATTTAGTTATTATCTGCAGTTTTGATCGCTTTATGGAAAACTCCACACGTGTCATCTGTAGCATTAATAAGAATAAACCATAAAGGTTGCATTTTTCCTCATTAATTTATTTGATTTTATACTAGTAATGAATTAATGTAATATATTTATTAACTTGACAGTTGTAGAAAAAATTTAAGGACACCTTTTTCTAAGAGCATAGAACTTCTATATTCATTTGGAGTATCAAAGTGGGGGAAAATTCTCTGCATTTTCTTATATATATATTTCTTCAATGTTTAAGTATTCTTTAATTGTAAAATATGTTCCTTACCAGGTGTTTCAGAGAATATAAAAGCTTACTCTCTACACCACACTACAAATTCTGAACATATTAATATTGATTTTTACTTTGAGACAGGCTTGAAAATAAGAAATGCAAAACTAATTCAGTGAGGGTATGTGCATTAAAGGTCGTTTATATTTAATACTGCTCTTTCAAAAGGAACTTCTTGCAAGCACCCTACTTATACATATTTATTTAATGAATACTCTAGCTTTTTTAATGGAAAAGTGAATAATGTAGCTGGTAGAGAAGATTTATTTGCTATATTGGAAATCAGAGTTCAAAACTGATTTGTTTGAATATAAGACTATTTTTTTCTCAATAATGTATGCTTAAAATAAAAAGGAGAAGCCTTACAACAGAGGCTTTTACTTCAAGAGCTGTACTGTTTTATGGATTGCACAATCAAATCATGAGAATGGGAGGGAGTAACAACACTCCTTACACCAGTCAGAAGTTCAATGAACCCTTTAAATGGGCAGAGAGGTGTGTGTAATCAGCATCCTTGGAGGCTCATTTTCACATTAATGACAAGTAATAACAGGAAGTCCATAGGTGTGTAATTGCAGTCTCACAACAATGAACTGTGGAGGCAATGCTGAAAGCTGACAGTAAACACACCTCTCTCTGGAGCAGGTCAATATGCACTTATAATCTGATTTTCATAAGAATGATTCTTTTACATTTCACACAAATGCTGCTTTCAGTTTTCCCAGCTTTTTTCTTTCTTTGCTTCTTCCTCCTTTGCTTCTTTTTCTTGTCATGGCATTTTTTTCCTAAAATTGTCCTGTTTCTGTATTACACCTTCCTTTCATCTGACCCCTGCTTCTTTTAATCGCAAGCACACAGAACAGAAGACCAAAGGAACCAACAAAATTCTTAGTAAAGCTAGAGATTTATTTATAAGAAAGTGGTTCAGTTTCCACTAGCAGGTTCAGTTCATGCAACTAGCAGGTTGAGGCAAGAGTTAACACTGAGTTTTTACACATGAAACAGTAAGGAATTAGGGAGTAAGACCAAGCAAGCAAATGGATATGTGAATCATGAATTCAGCTAGCAGAGGGCTTAGGGAGACAGTCTTTTTGGAGAACAGAATAAAGAGGATTTAGAAATTCAAAGCCTGTTGCGTGGGAAGCATGCTGGATTCAGACTAGTGACTTTGAAGCAAGCATGTGCAGGTGTTTTAGGCATTGATACATGTTCTTGTATCCTGTAGAACAGAGTAATATCTCTCAATCCCACTGACTAGAACAAAAGTAAATGGTGAAAATCTATGGCAAGTTTTTGTAAATTTACTATTTAAAATGATGATTCAAAATAGTTCACCAATTAACTTTTATTTTATACACCTTTGACCACCACTTTTACTATTTTTCTTTTAAACTTTTTATCATGCTCTGTATTCTGGGCTAGCTGTTCCTCCCCCTCCACTCACAGACAGTTTCAGTTCTAAATTGCACTTCATGCTTTCATTCAGGCCAGACTGTGGGAGTCACTGTTCCATCTTTCTATCAGTTTACTACCTGTCAACAGCAGGTATCTCTCTGCCGTCCCATCCATCTAAAGCTGATATTTTCTCACACAGATTAAGAGTAATAGGTAGCTCTGAGCAAAATTCTGGAAAGCTTTGGCATTACTGTCCTTTTTTAATGTAGTATAAAGTATAAATGCATGTATAAAGGAAAAAATGGGGAATGATGATGCAAAAATCTTTATGACAGTGAAAGAGCTGGATTTGAAAAGGTTTCAGAAAGAAATCATGGATGACTTTGAATCAAATTATTTCACAGTTGTATTACTTGAAAAGAAATATGGCAAATCATTTTCAAAGTATGTATCTTGAGTATCAAAGAAAAGAGTGCTGGAATCAGCCTATATTCATAAATGACAATGATTTTAGGTACTTCAAGTTCTGAACTCCTGAACAATGTACCAATATAACTATATATAGGGAACTGCATTCAAGTAAACACTAAATATCCAGCCATTGAGCTACAAATCCTTTATATTACTCAGTTGGGTTATCAAAACCAGAAATACCGAAACTCAGTTACTTCCTGGAATGCAGTCTAAAGCTTACGTAAAAATATAAGAATATATATATATATATATATATATATATATATATATCTCCTATATGTATATATCAGCTTTCCTTAAAAAAATATTATATCACTGCTCTTATGCGTCACTATAACTCTTCCAAAAGCAACTATTAAAAAATAAAACAAATAATCAATTTTCTTAAATTTGCTAAGCTGTTCAGTGTATTTGACTATAATGTTGACAAGTTATAATGAAACTGTAAGGCTGTTTTTAGTTCAACATTAATTGCCTGTATCTTGTAAGTTAAATTAGATCTTAATATTGGCTGATGATGAAAAAATGGATCACAATAATAATAACAGGAAAATAATTATGATAACATTATTATAATAATTTTGTCTGTCAGTATTAAAATCATGCAATGGTATTAAAATGCTACCAGATTGAGATCAGCTTTATTCTCTTGTAGAAGTCTTTGTAACAAGAAATTTAAAGCTGCGGAAAGTAACAGTGAAAGAGCCTCTTAGGCACATAAAATGGTTTTCAACTAGCAGGTAGCTGGAGATGAACAGTAATTGGTAGGTATTTCCTGAGCATTTTGATACTTACTTAGTTACTCTGAAAAAGAAAATGTTAGAGAGAAACTTTTCCAAGCTGCAGTTGTCACGTCCAGAGACTCTGAGCTACTCAGCCTAATTTAAGTCTCATTATACAACATACTTGTTTAGGAAATAAGAGTACTAAGGTGCTCTTTAAACTAATTGCTTTTACAGAACACAGAAATTTTCTCTGAGTAACATAATGAAGCTTTATGAGATAAATCAAACTGAGACAGCAATGGAGGAAAAAAATCTAGGATGTCGAGGAGAACTGTTGGAAGTGATAAGATTGGTCTAAACTACTCCAAATGGAAATGTTGCAGCACCACCTGAATATCTAGAACAGGATATACAGAGGAGAACAGATAACTTGACTCGCTACAGCTTTTAACACATAGTACTTTCTGCCTGTTCTTGGTATTATTTATTTTCTTAAATAGTCTTAACTGGTCAATTTTAGTTAAAGACTTTTTTTTAAAGGGCTGGGGTTTTTTTTGCCACAGCAATGTCCAGTAACCATTAGATACCTGTAGTGCAATATTGAAATGAATTTTCAGAATATAAATGTAACATAATTACCATTTTACCAACATAATGGAAACCAACTACATGGTATATTAGTAAGGTATATACATTTTCACATAGATTAACACTACAAAATATGCCAACTGGTTGTAAAATAATACTACTAGCTAGGAAGCTTTAAAGAGCTTTCCTTTAAATCTCATCTTAAAGAAACTGTAAAAAGGACACAGCATTTCTAGACGATCTTTTTTTCTAAAATTATGTTCCTTTACTGCCTACAGTTAAACTCCATGCTATGTGCAATTTCAACAGATTATGCTTCATTGTACTTGCATCATATTATGCAAACACAATTAAAATTGGAGAACAATTAATGATATTAGTTTCAGGGATATTTCATCACTAAATGCTGCTTTCCTGCCAACACAGACATGAAGTATTTAATTTTAAATGACACCACCTGCTCCTACCTATAAGTGAAATGAAAAAGCTGACAAATAGCATGTTGGGTATTAACTTTCAACCTTTTCTTTAATCAGTCATTCCTCCATAACATTAGAAGCCAGCAATCTCATGGGATGAAAAACACCATAGTATATGTCTGCAATTCCATTTCAAACCCTCATTGGGATGTTCGACTTAATACTTTTTCTTTACTATTTTTCTTTAGCTGCAAATTGGGTCACCAGTTACTTCAAGCAGATATACTAGACAAAGGGCCACACCCCATTCTGACAAGGACAGTGAAGATAAACAAACATTTTAAAATAAAGGCTTCTCTGATTTTAGCTGGGTTTAAGTTCAAGGCCGATACTCAAATTTCACTTTCCAAAATATGACACTGTAAGGATATCAGTGAAAGAGGAAAGATATTTCAGAGTTAAAAAACCATGGAGTTTGAAAAACAGATATGAACTTGTCCATAAAAATGCAGAGTAAATGTAGCTTTGAGCAACAGTACATAAGGCTGGTTTTGGGGGATACTTCTGTTATCCTTTTGCTTGAAGGTTCCCTTTTCCCCTAATAAACTGCTAATAAAAAGGTAAAATCCAGTACACTGTCACACATTTTTTTTTCTGTCTTTAGTGTCACATTTGATAGTTTGTCAAACTGTTTATCATCACATATAGAACTGCCTTAGCAAAAGAAAAAGTCATCCTACAAGCACTTTGCATGATAGAAAATAGCAAGATACCAACCCTTTCAGTTTATGATTACTGGCAAGAAAAGCCATAGTGATGTTTTCCAACAAGCCATCAAAGCCTGTTTATATCTGGCTCTCCTTGCTGAAGTGGCTACAAATACTTTAACAGCTACAATAAAGTCATTTGCACTGCTAAAGTTCCTCATCCAAACAACCACTCAAGTTTAACAGGAATGCTGCTGTATATTTCAACAGCACACAGCCCGGGTTTATGCCCAATATTTTTTCATGTATACAGTGTTTCCTTTTTGTCATAAACACCACACTGTTCTCAAGGTGGAAAGTATCACCTGCTGAGGAATTTGAATGGGAATACAACCTTCCTCTTTTCCTGAACCACAATGCATTTCTACTGTGAACATTGGATTCATTCCCTACACCTACTCTATTTTCAAATTCGTGCATTAAAAGTGTTATTTGTTACCTCAGCACACTTTCCTGATAAAATACTTGCGAAAGTCAACGACTGTTTTCCCCAAGACAGTTAGTACTAGACAGAGTCAGAGAATCTTAGATCATTTAGATGCTCTGGAAGATTACCCTGTCTGAATGTTTCCATAGTGAGACATATTGATCAGATGGGCATGTAGCAGTGATCATTTCTTTCACTGCTATGCAATCAAAAATAATAAAAAAACAGATTCTGCATATCTCAGAGCTTCTTCAAAAAATCTTATTCATAATTAGCAAAAGCAAAAGTGGGTCAAACAAATTTACTTAGCAATCCCACTCCAAAAGCGTAAGAATTACTCTTTTTCTTCATGTTTATGTAGTAATTCATAGATGTAAATTAAACACATAGGGTTGTCCCAGCAGATTTTGGAGTCATCACTCAAGCTCCTTCTGAAGGTACAGAAGAAACTTGGATTCCTAGGCTGTAGTTCCCAAAGCTCAAAGTGTTGAGCACTGACAGTCTAACTCATACACAGAAAAAGAAAAGAAGGAATGATGGAAGCTCTGAATGGTGGCAGGCATTCCTTGTCACACATCTAAGACTCCACATGCCTGAATTCCTTGTGGTTTAAAGCTTCATTTTAGCCCACTTCCTGTACTTTAATACCAACTTCTACTTTGCTGTCTGTGCACAGACCCAGCTTTTACAGGAGGGACAGACCAGAGTAGCTTATAGGTCAGCAATTAAGAAACTCAAAAGATGTGGAAGTGAAATATTCAAATCTCTTCAGGCTGAAGAGAGCCTTGAAACCATTGATATGTGTTTATCCTAGACATGCTTGCACATTTCAAAAATTAGGAAAATCAGAACTACTTAAAGACCTAGACAAAAGGAGCGCATCTAGGTGTATCCAAGGAAGTTTTCCCACAAAAAAATAGGCCCCAGTAGTGTCTTAGGCATCCAAGCAGTTTAAATAGGAGTCTCTTAAACCTTCCCCCTCCACTCTTCTGGCATCTAAACACATTGAACATTGTTGGTGTGCATTAAATACCCTCAGGAAAAACCTATTGCTCACCATCATAAGTTATTTTAGCATTCAGGTCATC
This sequence comes from Lichenostomus cassidix, assembly GCF_008360975.1. Taxonomy (NCBI): domain Eukaryota; kingdom Metazoa; phylum Chordata; class Aves; order Passeriformes; family Meliphagidae; genus Lichenostomus; species Lichenostomus cassidix. The sequence goes on along the minus strand of NC_139480.1, from coordinate 26,514,350 downwards.
AAGGGGACAGATACTGCTAGTCATAAAAAAATAAGCACTGAAGAACTAAACTTGTAGAACATTTATGATTAGGAATATTTCAGAGTCTTGTACCAGTAAAGATATTTTATCATTAAGCAGAACTTGCATGCTCTCTTGAGAGGGTACATATGGCCTAACTATATCCTCCCTTAACAATCATTGACAAAGCATTAGAGTGCTGGTGCATTGCATAGAGCTGATCTACAGTAGCAAGAGGCAAAAAAAGCTTAGGAAAGTCAAATACTGAAATCACAGAAAAAATGGTATTAGGTTTGAAGAGGTGAGGGAGTTGAAAAGTGTTAGATCATAATTCAGGGTCAGGCACTTCTTATTTCTTACCCTACGGGCTGAAATTCTACTTTATGTGATAGAAAAGATGAATAGTTCCTTCAGGGGGTACCTAAAAATTGTTTACTGTTCTCATCACTTTGCTACAGTTAATACTCACAGAACATAATATATGACCTAGCAGTTTAGAATTATTGCTTTGCAGCAATTTCATAGTGCTTACTTCAAAAGAAAACATGATACATGCCACATAAAGGATAAATGATGACAACAACAAATAAAAGATATATTAGTGGTATTTTGAATTACAAAAAGTTGCACTCTATTCGGTTTTGTCCCACACTTGCCAATTAAATATGAAGGCCTTTTTACTAATTGCTATTTCTAATAATAGAAGGTATTTAAAGGGACCTTTCACTATACTTTACAGCATTTCAATACATCAAATACACTGCTAGAGAAGACATATGAAAAATGGACATGTATACCCATTAACTTACCTCCCAAAGGTCAAATGGAAAACCTAAAGCAGATCAGGACATTGAGTGCAGCTCTTCCAAATTGTATTTTGAGCTTTCTTTTACTTACCTTTACCGTTTGTTACTTGTCTCATTTTCATACTTCTTACCTTTCAACTTAGAATTTACCTTTCTTTGAAAGCAATTGCAAAAAGATGTAATTTTATGAAATAATTGCAACCAGCTTCACAACTTAGAAATTCAAATATTGCAGCAGCTCTACCCCTGAATCTCACATACTAAGAGGTACCTTCAACGCTTTAGAAAAAAACTCTGCTTAAAAAAGCTGAAGTCTTTAAAGTCCCTAAACTCTCTTTTCTTAAAGACTATAAAAACAGCAACCAAAATGCAATGTCTCACCTAATTTGAATCTTCATCATCATCATATGGCATTCCTTGTGCAAAATAATGTTTCATGAAAAGAATTACATGTTGGTATTAAGAAAAGAACAGCAATTAATCATCCTCTGTATGAAATGTTCTGCAGTCACTGTCATATGCAATTTCATCAGCTGTACTGAAGCCAGAGTACATTCTGAATTTTTCACTTCAGGGCAGGAAATAGAGAACCTAATAGAGTTGTCTGGATTATGATGAGCTGTATTCTGATCCTTTGTGTTCTAGTAAAGGTTTTAAAACAAATATATTAATATAGTCCAATCACTCCTGGTTATCAATTTCATAGTTTATCGCAGTTTCAAACATGTGGGCTGATAAAGCACTGGAAAATCTAGAAGCAGGTTTTGTGTTGGCATGTACAGTCAGATTTCCTGCCTTTCTATACCTCAGGTTCATAGGCTCAGTTTTCATTAGGAAAAACATCTAGAAACTACAAATAGGTAGGGTAGAATATTTTCAGACTTCACAGAAAAATTCAGATAATTTCAGATAAACTACAGGCTGTGTTAACTAATATTTCTATACACCACTGCTTACATATCCTCAGTCTTATGTGTGCTATATAAGATTAGGCCTAAATAATACACTAAAAACATTTGAACTTGTAAAACCCACAGAGATAATTATAGCTAACATACACATTCAGATATCCTATTAAGACTTATTTTTTTCTGAGTAGAACAGTTCATTTCATTAACTCTTATTTCCCTGTTCACAGATACAGATCTATGAACACCAATGGTCAGTTTTTTAAAATAGCTATCGATTCATGAGCCTAAATGAAACATCAACATCCAAAGTAATTGCATTGTTATAAATATAGTAAGTTCATTAGTTAATTCATAGTCAAGAGCCTCTAGTAGAAAGCTGCTTGAAAATTGGGGGTTTAGAATTTACAGAGAAATTATTGATTTTTAGGAACTAAAGACTTAATTTAAAATATTCATGCAAATTACAAGTCAGTCCTTACCTCCATTTAAGTAATTTACACAAGCTTAAAGTACTACAGTGCCTTTCCTAAAGGAGAAATCTATCCAGCCAACAGAGGAAGGCAAAACACCCCTTAAAGAGATCATGGAGCTGAGAGTGACAGGACACATGGGTTTGACAGCACCAAAAGGAGATTTTGAAGTGCAATAATCTTATTTACACATATTTTCTATCTCTGGGCTAGGTTTAAAATAAAGAAATGTTTAAGAACATTTTTCTCATGTGTTTACAATTAGCTGTTTTTTTATATTGTTTTCTAACGGAGCAAAGAATATTGTAAAGTCCACAGTTCACTTGTGAAATCCAAGCTACTACACTGCCAAATCCCAAAGGGTAATACATGTCTTCCATGGACTGTAGAGCAAGACAGATCTTTCATCTAACAAATGCAAGCTTGCCAAATATGCAGTTAGAAAAGTTGAAGACTTGCAGAGTTTCTGTGCTTAACAATGGACTAGTTTTAAATTTAATCATTTTTTCAAGCTTAATCACACTTCTGGACTTGTGACTCTGTTTATGCGTTTTTCAAACTTCATTTTCCTTTTAATCTCTTTGATTGGGACAATACTGAATTATTTCATACCCTTCCATACAGCTAACTAGTTCTCTTTCAAGCAAAAATATGTCCTCTATATATTTACCATGAGCTATTATAGGAGCATAAGGTGCCATATCACTTTAATTGCTACTAAAACATAAAGCTTGTTTTTAGTTACCTATCAAGTAGAGTGCACTCTAATAGAGAACAATGACAACAGTATTAATAACAAAGGTTTGTTAACTTAAGCTCAACTTGTTATTCAATATTGCAGGAGCATCTGTGTGAGGAGTTTCTCTGCCCGTAGATTAAAAATAACAAGCCATATAAATATAAGCAAAGAATCCTCAGTTGGGCCTGGACAACATAACTATGGCATAAAAAAAATCTATTCCACTTTGTTCAGCAGAGTGTAATATAAGAAAGAATTTGAGGTAAGCAAATTTCCAATTTTAGAGATTTGGAAGTCTTGGATATGCATAAAGCTTCAGTTCTTCCCTGAAACTTAACAATACATGAGTCTATGGAACCTAATTCTGGAGTGGAAATCTCACAGGGATAGGTAGCTTGTGAAAGCTGCATGAGTTGGCTTGTACAGTACAGCAACAAAAACTGAGAATAGCCTCTCAAGCAGGACTCTTTAGAACTTTTGGCACTAGTCAGAACTGAGTTTCAGTTCTGAGTGAATCAGAAAATGTAAAACAACTAACATGAATGTGTCCAATTTTTTTGAGACTACATAAACGATTCCTTACAACTTTATATCTCGTCTGGGTGAAGTTTCATTTGGTTCCAGTTCTCACCATGCTGGTACATAACTACAGAACTAAATTTCTAACTAAACTTGGAAAGCAAACTTGGAATACTTTCTGACAAAAAAATCTTAAGATTAGGAAGTATTTCCTTCCTTCTTAAGTGAATCTGAGCTTGAATCAACATCAGTCATAACCAAGACTTACCAAAACACTTGTCCACAGTGAACATTTACCAAGTTGCATTTGTGGGCAGGTAACAGAAGCAGCACACTCATAACTGAGACCTTACATTATCAATATCTGTACATAATCACATTTAATTTATTTGCAAATGAAACTAAATTAATGAAAGCTTATCTTTCCTTTTCAGTTTCTAATTAATGCTTTACCATTCACTCCTTATGTTTATGTGTATTCTACATGATAAAATGGTATCAGCAGATCCCTTCAATAAATGTTTCTAAATGCCCTGTAACTATGGAATGCTTCCAGCTTCAAACTCCAAGGCATTCTCAGAATGTGCTTGTTCATATATCCAAGTACATGTCTCTTTAGAAACTGCTTCAAAGTTTATTTCTCATGCCCACAGAAACAAATTAAATTTCAACATTAAGATCAATTAACATATTATTTTAAATGTATAAGCCAACTGTTAAAAATCAGAACTGTTATATTGACTATGTTTTTTGAAAGTTATTATCTGTGATTCATGTTTCTTTACAAAATTTCCCTTTACAACACTATTTTTTTCTATTTGTTGGTACAACTCACTCTTTTCTGTTAAACAATACTTTGAGCTTAGGTAACTATCCAAAATTCATGGGAATAAAATATCTGTAACATGAGAAGTTGTCACAGTGGGATTCATTGACTCAGCGATGAAGTCATAAGTGAATGGAAGCACAGTGTTCTTAATAGCTGCTCTACATTTCCAAACTTCAATTTCCCTAGGTATTTCCTTCAAAATTAACCTGCCTAAAGTTAGAAACATGTGAATGGTCCATATGCTGATTCAGATGTCATTTAAAAGATGAAATTCAGGATCATGACTAGTCAGATACTAAATTTTGTCTCATAGGTAAGGATGGTAGGAAAGCTGTAGATTTTACTCCCAAATCTGAAGAAATATTTCAATTTATTATAAAAATTGAGTTACAAGGAATGAAGTAATGTGTCCATTAGATCCAAGCCTGACATTTGGATGATTTTACAGATCAACACTATCCCCCTATCTTAGTCTGTTAATGTTACCCACACAGTTTAACAAACAAGAACGTTGAACAGCTCAGCTTGCAGACAAAAGAAATAATAACAGCACAGAAGCAGATAGCATCCCAGAGGGTGGAAAATTGTGTGCATAAAATGACTCATTAAAGGATGTTAGAAATAAGGAGAGGTTTTGTGCAGGCACAGGGAAAAATAATAGAAAATTCCTTGGTGTGTTCTAGGGGTGGACAAGATGGCAATGTCACAAATCACATGATTGCAAAAATCAGCTGCAACAAGACCCTAAATAACACTGGTGGATTTAAAACATTAACTCAGAACCATTAGCAAATTTTTGTGTCAAGACTGCAATTAATAAAGCGTATGCTAGGTAGCCAACAGAGCAAAGTGATCTAAATTTTGGTTTAAAATATCCACTTTTTCTTATTGAGAATATCTTTGACGATTTGCATCTTGAGAAACTTATATTCCTAACTTGGGACAGACTTCTTCTTTAAAATATAAGTACTCAGGTTAAAACAGTCATGACCAGGTCAGGTGGAATGTAGAACAGTTTCATAAACTGATATGTTTAAAACAACCTGAATTTTTAATTTCCTTATCTGCTCTCAGAATAAGTAGATATTTTCTGTTTTAAAAATCCTTTCATTTTCAGTAGGCTAATACCAATGACAAAGTGAAAATAGAACAATGAGGATAACAAAAGCTGAAGAACCTGAAGGGTACGGGCTTAGTACTGCCATCATCATCATCCTCTAGAAACATGAAAGTGGGGAGGTGGCTACAAGTCATGAACCTGACAGTCCTGAGAGAATGACAAGCAGTAAAGAAGATGGGACAATGATCAAGACCATATAATGAGACAGAATTACTGTTAGTCAAATTAATACACCATTCTATCTTTAAGAAATGTGCCAGTGTCTATCCCCAGTGAATGATTAAGGATATATTAGATTAAAGAATATCCTTCTTGAGCAATAGAACTCAGAAAAAAAAAATTAAAATAATGGATGGAACATATCTAGGAAATTACTCCTAACCCTCTTTGGAATACAAAATTTAGGACTTCAGTATTCTGTTGTGGTAAATGAGTTATATCATTTACTGACATAGACTCTATTGGGTCCATATGAAACGACTTTGCCAATAATTGATTGCAGGTTGTTGCCAATATTTGAATTGAAAAGTTCTGGTGTGCTATGTACTCTTCGGTAATACTGAGTGAAAAGTATAATATTTCTTAGATATGATGCATTAGTTCCTAAGTCTCTATTACTTAATGAATCCCTGTCTAGAAGGAGGAGATCATTGATTGTGACCTTGGCAAATTTATGAGATGCATTAGCAGGACCTACAATGAGGACTGCCGCAGAAGCACTAGGATTACCACGGAGGTTAGACACCTGACACTTTCAAGATGTGTGTATATAGTGCATGCCATCTGGAATAAGCTTTTCCCCCTGGCATCTGCAGTTAATTCAGATGTTTGACTTGTAAACTTGGCTTGTTTCAGAAGTACCACCACCGATGTGGAGGTTAAGATAGACTCTTTCAGTGTCCTAACTGGGACAGATACATTGGGATCAAGTCCCCACACAGAAGATATACTATAACAAGACATACAGATTTCAAACACTTTTCAACTCAGATAAAGCAAATAGTCCAAGATGCATTTACCTCACTCTGGTAGCATCTGATCTTAGGTCACTTGTGAAAAACTAGAGAGGAGCTGTATTTTAGCAGGCAGGCTCCTGCCAGCAGGGTAGTGATCATACTTCTAGTTAAGTGTCTGCCATGCTGAGGGAACTATTTTATATAATTCATATATATCCTTGCAATTGTCACTGAGATAATAGAAAAATGCAATGTAAAGCTATCTAAATCTTCTTTCAAGACCTATATCTGATTTAGCCAGACATTGATTCCTTCATTCATCAAAAGTAGTGATAAAGCTGCCATATCACCATCCATAGGTATCCATCAGCCGGCTTCTTCTGTAAGTTGTCTGAAAAACTTTAGGATAGAATGCTAGTCCTGCAACTCAGGAGATGTAGAACTCTTGAGAAGACTGTTGCCAGTTGCAGCATGGGAGAAAATTGCCATCATTTTGTATCTGGAACAGATCTTCATTAAGACTCTTTCAAGGCTCCCCTTTTTCTTAAGAATAAAGAAATTGCAGAGAATAAAAAACCATCTTCCCTTGAAGTCTAATAAAATATCTTCTATCAAACCTAAAATAAAAACATCCATGTCTTTGAAAGCCTTTCATGGAAACAAAGATGCTGTTATGAGATAAAAAGTATATCTGGCTTGCTACCATACATAACTTTGGCTATTCCATCTAAAGTACTGAGTGAAATGTACTCAGCTCTTTTGACCCCTATTCCATTTTCTCAGTAAAGCCTCTTAAGCTCTACTTTGCTCAGGAAAATGCCTTATAAGCTTCAATTCAATGAAGGTCTGGAGGACTGGCCCATTGATGGATAGGTAGAGCATAAAACATGCAGAACACAACAGTAAGATTCATACTGAAAGTTATCTCTTAACTAAAAGCATTAATTTCACGTTCAGTTGTGACTGATGTACAAAAAAGAAGTTTTGTTTTCTTTTTCAATTAGATGTATTAAGGCTAAGTTTGAATGAACATTCTCAGGTGTGTGCAAGGTAATTAACACTACAATGCCAAATACACAAATTATGAACTGATCTTTGCATTACTGTATTGATAAATGGATCCAGTTTTTGAAGATCTTAACATCAGCTCTGAGACCAAGAAAAAAACTTCAGTTTTCTTGAAATCAAAATAATTTTAATGTGGCTTGTTTTGAAGCTTTTATATTTCAAGAAAAATTGCAGGAATCGATCCTAAAATTACACTGCAATAAATCCTGGAAGAAACGTATGACAGATTTTTAAAATACTCAAAAGAAGCACAGCTACTAGTTATTTTGCAATATGCCCATTTACTATTTTAAGAGAACTACCTATTCCATACATAAGATTTGTTTTCTAAAATGAAAACAATCCTCCCTCTGCTAACCATAGCTGTCTAAAAGTCTAACTTTCAATTTGTCATTTGATAAGATGCAGTTGTACATTTTCAGTTTAATGATTTACAAACCTTTAGAGGTTAACCCAAAGGCAGTAACAAATATTCTGTTTTAATTAAATACCAAGTAATGCTATGGCTTTCAATTTAATATGATATCCAGCAGAGTCTTCTTTTTGTCAATGTGCTTCATTGCAATACAGATTCAAAGGATCTTCAAAAATTCAGGTGAAACTGGGCAAGTCACATAAAGAGGCTGACGGAAAGGAAATCCTGCTCTGTACTACTCAGTTGTGTCTGTCTTAAAAGGGCTAACAAGTTGCAATGTTGAGTACACACAGCAATCTCTTTACTGGAATAGAAAACAAATAGTGTGTAATGATATTCTGAAATGTGTTGTGAGGTAGAGCCTGTTCAGACACATCAGATCGGATTCACTCCAGGAATGCTCAGTCTTCAAGAAATCATTCACTGCAATACTATTCTTGATCCTCTTGAAACCAATAAATGCTTGTGGTTTTATATTAGTAAAGTAAATTATGCTTTTAAAAACTACTGGCTTTCACCCTAAAGGTTATGCTCACCTATTTGCTTGATATATTTTACATCAATAGTTCCATGCAGTCAGCACAAGATAGCTGAAATCCCAATAAACAAGGGTGGTGACCTTTTATTACTTGTAAACATAAGGCAAACTTTATCAAATATTCAACAAATTCTCTTTCAGTAGCACCTGTGTTCTAAGCCCAAGAGGAAATTTGAGAGCAAACAGATGGATGAGGTGCTCATATCAAAATACAGTCCCAAGAAAGAGATCAGTGCAGAAATGCCAACAGAGATTTCATTTACTGTTCAGTGAGTGAGGAGCACAGACAATAGGAAATGGAAAATTCATATGTGATGGGAATTACACATGAAAGCATCCACTAAAATTCTACTTCTGTGGACACTTTTAACAAAGTGAGGTATCAGAAACCTCAGCTTTCTTACGATAGTCTTCCTGCCAAGGATAGCTTATACTTTGGCTTCATCATCAGACTTCCTCTTTGAAAATGTCTCCTTTCTAAATATACAACACACAACTGAAATAGCTAAATCTGCAACAAACAGCATTTTAATTCTCTTTCAGCCTCCTGCAATTATAAACCATTCTAAATTGAGAGAAATAGGAAATTTCCTCTAAGATTCTTTTCAAAGTTCCTGAATTTCACTGGGAACCTTCTGAACTAAAATGGGAATGGTTGCTCTTTGGGTAGAATATTTTAATTTTTTTATCAATACCAGAACTGAGAAAAAGAACATTTTAAAATAATTCTACTGGAAAGCCTCCTCCGCCTTTGCTCTTCAAGCCTTGCTCTAGATAGACAACTCTTATGTGGTAGAGGTCTCATGTTTATTTCAGATACTTGCAGAACACTGTGAACACCACTAGCCACTGGTGCAAACAACAGCTTCAACAAATTTGATATCAAAGTTTGTGCTTGAAAATATCAACATTCACGTTTTGCCCTCAGACTAACTACATTAAAAAAAAGGGTTCCTTACTTTGCGCTAAGCAACAAACAAACAAAAACCCCACTTGTATGCTAATTAATGTCTTCTAAGAACAAGACCAGACAGAAAAGGTTTTATAAGAGACCTCATTCAAAAAAAAAACAAGTTTGCAAAAATAAATTTCAAAACACTAAAATGGTAGCTCCAATATGGTTTCGTTTTCTCATATCGACTACAGTAAGATTTTATTTTCTTCTGAAGCATTATGGGCAACTTCATCTGTAGTATTTTAAGGTCAAGAAACTACATTTTTTCCTGACCTAATTTCAGCGTTTAGGATGAAAATTTTAACAGGAACAATTTTTACATGGGCAATTTTTGGGTTTGCATGTCTCTATATGTGCCTTAGAAAATATTTTCATGAACTAGGATGCTTTTCCAATCTAAACATAAATGAGAGATTGAAGCCTTGTGGGAAAGTGGTCATTACTATTTATACAGTGTATATAAATAAATACTTTCATATAACTGGTTCAAGAAGATTGTGCAATGTTCTATTTTGATCACTTAATGTGATGAAGAGCCTTTCTGAACTGGCAATTCTTAATTAATAGATCATTACTAAAGATATTTCCTACTTTAAGCATCCTCACTAAAGACAGTGGAAATACCTGAGATAATTTCAGTACTTGTCCTGAAGATTAATAATTGTGAGGAAGACAAAAAATATAGGAAAAGAAAAGAATAATAAATTTTTAGAAATGTTTTCTTACAACAACTCAAACTTCTAATTATTAGCAGAGATGCACTCAAGAAGGCAGAAGAGAAGTTAAAGTGAGTACGGCACTTACATTCTTGAGCTGCTTCACTTAGATATGGTTAAGAGTTTATAATTTCTGCAATTTTAAAATTATTTCTAAAGCCCTAAACAACTAAAAAAACCAAGAAATATATAAATACACAGATAGATTGAATCTCCTGAACATCAAACATAAAGGTGGTGTAATTGCGGCTGCAGTACAGATGTTTTTCCTACACTATTTCACTGAATACTAAACAGATATTCAAAATGTTTGAAAGCATAATAAACAAACAACTGAGTCTAAAAGCTGTCTGCATTTATCAAATAGACACATTCAAAATAACTGGATGCCTACCAGATTTTAAAAAATGAAAAACCCACAAAGCTCTACTCAGGAAAACACTGAAAATAATTATTTTGAAATTACACATAATTACATATTTACATTCTTACTATGATTAATAAAAAAGGCAAGACTGATGGAAACCACTGTAGAATGGGGAATGCAAAGAGCACACACTTCTGTTGTTCTGCACAACCTAGGATTTCCTAGGTTGTGCAGAACAAAATGGAACTCAATCAGTTACAGCTATTTAACTTGGTGTGATACTGTGACACAAAGGCAGCACATTGAGGCACTGGAGGGTGCAATCAGATGCCACACGTTCTTCTGAATTTTCATAACCCTTCAAAGCTTTTAAACTACAATGACATCAAGTTACAAGCATTCATTTATAACAAAAACCTGATCCAAAGTTCACTTGGCTTACTGTGGCTGTCAGAAACAATGGACTATGGAACCACAATTTACTCAAAATTTGTCATTCAAACTCTACACATATGATATGACAGAAAATCAGGAAACAAGTGTAGCTCCATGCTTCTGGCATGTGAGCTACTGTAACATTACACATGGTAGCTCAGGAATGACCATTAGTTATCTTGCAATGCTTTTCAACATTCCAAATTTAACTCTTTCTTGACCTTCACTTTTTCTGTGTTCAGAAGAAATCAAATCACATAGTATTATATCAAATGTAAATTACTGCTCTTGAAGTAAAAAAATTGCACTCTCTCTTGTTATTTAACTAGCGATCCATTAACTAATAAATTTATTGGATTGTTAGTTAAATAGTTTTTGTTTTTGTTAAGATTGCCTCAGTATAATTTCCTCAAGTAAAGCTTGTAATTACTGTACTTTTGTACAGTCTTCTAGTATATTCTTCCTTCTTTTGTCAGAGAAAGGATACATCTTGTGCACATGAATTATCTCAAAGTATTTAGTTTTTTAGCTACTGACATAGGGAAGCTTTAATTTCTTTGAGATTCTGTCTCTCAAGAGGAGTTACAAATCCAGAGCAAGTTGAATGGGGATAATTCCTTTCAGAGGAATTAATGGTCATTCACCTCTTAAACAGTCCGGGCACTTTACTGGTGCTTTGATAGAAGACAAATTGGGTTTTTCTGCTTCTTTTTCTTAAAGGCTTTGCACAAATAATAGCCTTTCACTTGCAGCCAGTGTTTGGGGCATAGGAAAATCTGAAGATAATTATCACATCCTTGTTCCATATTATGTAAACAAGTGCTAGAAAACTCACAGCGCATTTGCTGTCTTCTTAAAAAGACAGCTTTGAGCCCATAGAGCAGGATGGAAGAATTTTCCATGCATACAAATTTACAGAAAAAGAAAAATGTATACTTTGTCAGATAAACTTGTAAATAATTTTCCATTCTGACAACTGTTTATTTTGAGCCGTATTGATAGAATACAAAGAAACTAAGAACAAGAGCCAGCTTAAGTAGAATTGGAAAAGACTTGAATAAAAGGGAGTTTGCAGCCATCCTGTCTTGGAGCAGATCAGGAATCAAATATTGACAAAGGCAAACTCTAATGCCTCTTATCCCCAGCATGAAGGCGGATGTAACCTACCTCAACCCTGTACTAAACAGAATTAATTTCCCTCTCTATTCTACCATGCTTATACTTTCAGTTGCCCTGAACAAGGCTAAACCAGGCTCACACACACTCTATACATCTGCACAGGAAGATTACCTGACACCTGAGGGACTCCTGAACTACCACAGACTATGAATTAAGCAACCTGTAAAGCAAAGCTAAAAGGTCCAAACCAACACTGACTTTCCTGTACAGGCAGAAAAAGGCCTTCAAATGTACTCAGGGTCAGGGGTGATGTTGAAGAATTTTTTCTATCTGAAATATCTTCCCAAAGGCAGAGCTTTGGCAGATCTCAGGTGTATTCATGATATATATCCCATCTGATAACAATGCATGTAGCCCTTTTGCTTCTATTACTTCACATTGTATAAATACCTAGGAAATGTGGCCTAGGAAAAGAAAATGTAATAAAAAGAGAAAGAATTTTGCAGATTTTTTTTTCTTCCAATCCCTAAGTTATTTTAAACTATCAAGACCTTTATATTCTATTTACATATTTCCCTTTAACATTTCCATTCAAATAATACTCTTCTTTTCTTGAACATGGAACATCTTTATATCCTGTTAACAACCAGGAACAGGGAAAAATGAGCTTCACAGCATGACATAATGGATAAAATTACTCATTTCAGATGTGCGAATTATGGTCTTTTTAAAATACAGATGAAAATACTAGAAATTCTTCCTGGACTTTCTGCAAGTGCAATAAGGCTCTACAAACACCAATTGTTGTTTTGCAAATATTGGCATGGCTTTTATGGCTAATAGAGAGTGTCACAGAAAAACCTGGAACTTGGATCTACAGGGTTAAATTGCAAAGTATTATTTTTTGTGAGAAATGTGGTAGAGGGTGATTGTTGCTGTTGAGCCGCTAGCAGAGAAAAGACCCAGTTCTCAGTGGCAAGAAGGAAAAAGACCTTTATTGTTTTGATTTCATCACATATATAGAGTTTTCAAAGGTCACCCAGATTGGTCAGTCAGAAACCTCCCCCTAGGCCTGATTGGCCAGGCCTGCACCGTCCAAATCCTGGGACACTGTTTTCAATAACATCCAAACTTTATCTTTATTTATAAAACACAAAAGGAATTCTCATGGGAAAGACCTGTGCTAGCCACAGGTGATGCATTAATAAATTAAAATAAGAGGTAGCAAATTGTAAGAAAGCTTTTTGTGATTTCAACCATCCTGGAATGTATAGAAAGTTTAAAGCAGAATTTTCACTGTTTACTGCAACACTTGACCTTGTTCATCTTCTCTACTTGTGTATCACTGCAACATATGTAGATTCCTATTTGCTCTTATATTTTTATTACGCAATGCATTAAAATTCACATGGCTACCTGGACAGAAAAGCTGTGGCCTGATTTGGTGCTCCAGTGGTTCAGATCATGAAATTTATTCTCAAGGAGTAGCACAAATCCTGGGTTTTGTGCATGCTTTGGTTTGATTTTTATTTTAACAGAAGACATGGGGGAAGGAATCCTAACCTCACCTCAACAGAGTGCCAAGGCACAGCCAATGTATCCTCCTTGACCTGTGAACTGGAAACTAGTCCATAACTCCATCATTAACTGTGACTGAAAGAATTTTCCAGGACTTTGTACCATCTGTTTCCAAACAATGTAAAGAGGCTACAACAATTACATTATCACCTTGGATAAAATCTCAGACTCGGAAGCCTTTCAGAATATCAGTGGTGAATACATTTGTAGTTGCCTTTGTTTCTCATAAAAAGCACTAGTGAAGGGAAGTCCTACTTGTTTGGAAATAGCTTGTCTTGACCTCTCCATCCACACACATTTACAGCCTGTCATTTTTGCATATATTGCTAGGGAAGAATGCCCAGAAGTTATTTCCCTTATATAATTACAAAACAAGATTTGTAGGACAAACATGAAGTCAGAATTTATGATGATATAGGAATGTTAGCAATTAGAAAATTCCATTCCCTTTCAATTTTGATCACAACAAATTAAAATTCAATACAAGGATATTTCTTGTGAATTCCTCCTACAAGATAGTTTTCTGGTTAAATATAGGACTGGATTTCCTAAAATTTAAGTAGTAGTCAGACAAAATTCATACGATGTCACAGCACATCAGTTTCACAGTACAATGAAGGTAAGGAAGTTTTCCTTTTCCAAAACAACACTGTGAACATACCACCTTGTTTGAAAGGTAATGGTAAAGAATATAACACCCTATGAGTGTTTACAACACATTATTAAAAATATAATAAATTATTTTTCTTTCCAGGAGATATTACTTTATAAATGTGCACATAAGAAGCAGCATATTCTCTGGAATTTTAGCAAGATAAATTGTGGGTTGTTTCTACAACTGGAAAAGGTCACTTAAAGAACTTTAGCTAAAATGTTAGTGCAAATGTCTGTACTCTCTAATTATTGTGTGAACACTGCAAAATATTTCTTTTTACAGCTCAAAAAAGAAAGCCACTGAGAGAAAGATTTGGCTTTATTTTTATACACAAGGAACAAAGCTCAACCCAACAAGATTTACAAAAGATAAGCCTAATACCCTTATCTTGAAGTAAATTGACACTTATCTAAAGTTTTTTCTAGTATGTCTACAAGAAGAGTAATTTTAACTTTTTTTAAAATTATTGGTTTTATTTTTTTATTTGTGCTTTTCTTTGTAGTTAGTTTGGCTGACAATAAAAGATCATTGCATTTTACCTAGCCTGCTATGTATCTGTAACACCCTCCCACCACCAAACCAAGAAGAAATAGAAAAAGCTTTGCTCTTCATTTAGCAGCAGTCACACAAAGACCATACATATGGGGTGAATTTCACAAATGCCTCTAAACAGACCTTTTTCAACACATTTGTTGAAATTAAGTTTTATTAAAATTAAAAAATTAAGCTTTCTGTTTTAAGAGGACAGGGACTCAGTGCATTCTCTTCCATAACATATCTCACAGATCTTTGCTTTTTGTATTACCTTTACTTATTAGAAAAGAGTATGAATGACTCAGTGAGGGAGTATAATAATTAGGATATAGTATAAAAGGGCAAGCAGAATCAGGAGACACTCCACTTGTTCTTCCAGTCACTGCAACTACTGACTGCTCCTCTTTGGCCGCCAGATTAATTCGTCTGTACAATTAACCTTATGTCACCCTCCATTACTCATCTTTTTCTCCCCTATTCACCTATTTCAACTTCTTGCCTGTGCCTTGCTTTCCACATTCTCAGCTGTACTCAACACCCTTCTGTGTTAGTTATCGTCCTCCTTCAGACATCTTTTGCTCACATTTAATTTTTTCTGTCTTTGAATTTTCATTTTAAAAATGTATGCATATAGTAAAAATAAAGGACCTTGAAATAGGACGTAAGCTATATTTTTATAGGCAGACTTAAAAAATTATTATTATATTGTTATAAATGAAGATATAGTCAAACCATATAATTGCAAAGCGGTATCATTGGATATTTCATTATCCTATCCACCCTGCATGAATAAAAACAGACTGTCAGCTATCCATTTTCAGCTGAGAAGAGTCAATGTAGTGCTTTATAACTGCAAATAATTAAAAAGATAGTGTTTCTGCCTTGAAGATCATACAGTGAGAAATAGAAAAGAACAGAAAAGAAAGCAGGATGAGGGAAAGAGCAGGCAAAACAAGCTTTAAACACACAGGGAAAAGATGAGAAGTACTTTAGCAGCTGAATAGGACTGATAGTACTTGGAAACAAGAACAAATGGGGGAGTAAATAAGAACAAGCTGGAAGTCTGCATTAGAAACAGAGAGAAAGAAATGGATTTTGCAGGAAGATATTGATGGTTTTCTAAGTGTTTTATGAGTATGGACTATGAAGTTTAAAGAGGATTTTCTACAATAACATAACTCCCAACTGGGCCAATTTTCTAAATTCATTCACGTTCCTGACAGTTTGACTATTTTGGTCTTGATGAAAGTTTTTTTTCATCAAAGCCTCCCCCACTTTACTGCCCCCTCAACACAAACCATGACCACTAAAAAAAGACTATGCATATTTCAAAAAACTAAATGGCATGGATGGATTAATATTTTAATTCAAGTTATGCTTGCCTTTTATCGAGTTGTAACTTTGAACATAATAAACTCTGTTTAAAGAACCAAAGACTTCCATATTCTATGTTTTGCCTCCTTTTTCATTATTTTTTTTCAGTGTTTCTCTAAACACTAGAATGTTTATGGACATAGCCAATGACATGCCGAAAGCAGAGAAAGAAACTAAGGCTGTATCCAGCTTACTCCTCTGATAAATTTTCAATCTAAACCAAAAGAATATCTTTTTCCTTTGCTTATTGTAAATATTTGTGCCAAAATTTTCTTTACTTCAGATGACAAATTCAGAGCATTGTACAATATTTCCCAAAAAAAAAAAAAAAAAAAAAGTGAAGAAATATTTTTTGAGGCTGGCTCTAGGCAACAGCTGAATTACAGCAGTCTGGCCAGTATATACTTCTGGGAGTGTTCACAAGACTAGAATTCAACAGGACAGAGTGATTCACTCACCTCCTTTTGTGATATGGTCATATTTATTTTCAGGAATTCATTGATAAGAAAGTGTAGGCACCTCATCATACAAAACCAAAACAAATTGATTAGGCTAACTGCCAATGAAGACTTTGCACTTCAAATCAATTTTGACACACAGCTAATATTTCCTAAACTTGAGAAAAGAAAAATTGAACTACAGAAGCATGAATTTTGCATTTCTATTACAGAAAGTTAATATTCCTGATAATATCCTTCAGAGAATTTCTTAATACTTTTTTCAACTTGGTAGCTCTTTCAATTTTTATTGTGTTTAAATCATTACATCATATTAGGTTCAGTTCATTCAATTCACTTGCTGGTGGCCTGGGCTGCATTAGACCAAGCATTGCCAGCATACTTGAAAAGTAGAGCAAAGAAAAATATTTTAGCTAACAATAAACTGTTTCAAGTTCTTGGCCTATGTTTGAAGCTGAAACAATAATGAGTTTATAATAAAACAGCAACATTCTTGCAGTATTTAGGGTTACCTTTGAGGCAGGACACTCTAAAGTTGCCATGCAAAATATTGCATCTCTGACAGTAATTGATGGTCCAAAGATTTTTCCTTTGAAGATCACAGAATCAGAGAATGGCTGAGGTTGGAAGGGACCTCTGGATCTTGTTCAATCCCCTGCTCAAGCAGGGCCACCTAAAGCCAGCTGCAAAGGACCATGTCCAAATGGTTTTTTTAATATCTGCAGGAATGGCAACTCCACGATCCCCCTGTTCAACCTCCTGCTGCCTCTGGAAACCCACCAACAACGCTAGCAAATTGCAAGACCTAGTTTTTCTCTCCCATAATAAATCTTTTCTTCCTTTTTTTAAAAGATGCAATATTCTATAAAATGGATATTTTTCCACCTTTCAACAGAAATTCTTACTTCAGGTAGAGATAAATATAAGATAAATGTGAAGCAGCACAGACCTCAGTAGGGCTGCAGAGATTTTTCAGCAATGAAATTTCTGATTGTACTTTTGAGACCAAGTATTACACTATTACTACATTGTATTTCATCTCTTCCTTAGCCATTTTTAACTGTGAAGTTGGTGCTAGAGATTCTACTTTTGTGATTTCTTAAAATATATCTGGAAGCTAATTTGATACATAAATCCTCCTATATTAAAGAATATATAGCACTGACTTCTTGCTTGCAACAGTGAATACAAGACATTCCTGCAGCAAAAAAAGTATTTTTAGAATAAAGAAAAAAAGAAAAAAGAGATAACCTATTTTATCTTGAAATGGCTGATTTCGAAAGTCATAGATACCTGTACACACTTAGAAACTTAGAAATTATAACTGATTCATGAATCCTTCATCTTTTCCTACTTCTTAGCATAGCAACAGAAACTAATAGATATTCTGGGTTCACTAATTTTGACTGTTCTGTTCCACAGAGTATAAAAACTTCCATTTAAGACAGCACTGTAGTTTAGCAATCTGAGAAACTGAATGCTAGGATTTGCTACATCCTACAAATTAGCACAGTAAGGTGGGTCACATTTGCTTATGGCTTCTTCTCTCTTGTTTTCTGCTCAGACTTGCAGAAAAAGATGCCTTGCACATATGGGCCCACAACAGACACATCAGCACACTGCCACACACAGCAATCTGTCCCAGTTATGCCAAACTGTACGACAGAAGAGGGTTTAGGGCACTTGAGGCTGTCAGGGAATGTGCTACCACAAGACATATTCCCAAGCTTCAGTGCTTTGCTGCTGGTGTCTTTCTTCTCTGGTATAGTTCCCATGCCTGGAGAAAATGTATGCATCTAACAGCTGGCTGTAGAAATCAAGAAGACCTTAAGATTCTGTTTTGCTGTAATTTTAAGTAGAAGCAGTACTTCCTTCCATTAGACTTTAATTCCAGTGTCATGTTTCTAAATACAAATTTGCAAACTAATATCTGCTATTTGTGTGGAACACCTTGCCACTGGACTGTTCACAGAGTAGAATGCTGACTACCACTTCTATTAGAGCTCTTCATCCTGAACTATTGCACAAAGGTCAGACCATAAAAAATGTTCTCATAGCTCCCCATTCTGCTATAGATCTTCCTGCTCTAATCAGATATTTACTTTGCTACTATACACTGAAAGGTCATTTGGAATTAGTATTGTACTTTGAGGTAGCTACTAAGCCACTTCAGCTTATGCTGACTTGGGCATGGTCGCAGGTAGTTATGATCAGATTCCTGCTAGCCCTGTCTTCTTCCCCCATCAAGAACCCAACACAAAGGACCCTCCTATCTCCTTAAATGGGGAATCACTATGTGAGTATTGCTCAGATGCCATAAGACAGAGAGTAGAAGGCTTGGCTTAAATATCAGTAGGTCACAGCTGTTATTTATATATTTCAACAATCTTATTTAACAAAAATAATACTGTTTGCTACTTGTTCACAAATCTTTCTCACAATACTTAAAGCAAGCACATTAGATTTTTCCAGAATCATTTGAAAACAGAGGAGCAATAAAAACAAATTGAAGTGTTCTAACAGTGGAAAAAAAATTGACAAGAACAAGGCTTAACACCAGGTTATCAGATTCATCTTAAATAAACAGTGAAACTTTGTCTAAAATTAAATACAAAATGCACAGAATATTTCAGCTTCTCTTGCACTTTGATAATTTAGAATAAATAAAAGATTACTCTCATACACATTTCAGATGTAGCACATGCAAATATAATTTAAAATAGAAAAACCCTGTATTTTCATCTGCCTTACAAGTATTTCCTTCACAATCATCAGGAATCTTTCCTGCATAGTCTGAACTTAAATGGTAGACAAGTCGTTAATGTAAATAAGACACATACAATAAAGTTTACTATGAAAGAGAAAATCATTAAAATCCCCAGAAAAGGGTCTGAGGGTGGCAGTCAATGACAAGTCGACACTGTAACACTTGCAAAACAGCAAATCTCATTCTTGTCTGTTTTAAAAATGGAATTCTGTATGACACACAGAAGCCAGTAATTTTCCTCTATGCAGTGCTCATGAGGCTTCCCCCACAGAAGTGCAGATGGTTATGTGTGATACAAAGAGAGAAGCACATCACTTGTGAAAGAAATACAGACTAGATGACCACAAATAATAATTTCTTCAGTACTTCTTTGATATCACAAATTTGAAGCAGAAATATATATATCTACATTATAACTTTTTAAAAGCCAACTACATATTTATTGAGAAGAAAAAAATTGGAACTCACCAGAAACAAAATACCATAAATGGTAACACAAAAAATAACTTCAGTTCAAAGTAACATCTCAACTCATTATAAATTCTATTTTGTAGTATTCAATTTTACCTGCATATTTTCTCTAAACATACATTATCCTTGAGTAGTTCAGTTTGAAAAGAATGAAAAGTTTAGAGAGCAAAAAGCATTTGTGTAGGGTTTTACAAAAATAGCAAGTGAGCTGTTTTGCCTGGAAAACTCACTGTGAAACCTCAGAGTAAAAACTAAAACCCTACTACCATACATACGACTATGCTAAAGGACTTGCTGTGGAATTCTCTGTAAATGAACTACACCCAAGATATTACGAATACTTGCCCATCTATAACCCCAAAAGAATTGCAGTTAAGGACATAAAGAGAAATAAGTTATGCTGTCAGTGTTAAATAGAATTTTCTTTACTTTTCAAACCACTCTTTCTTTATACACATTGTCTTATCTTTGGATCAGTTGAATAGCGACTTGCTGGAGAAAACATTTCCACAATTAATCTCTTGTTTGTTTGGGCATAATTGCATGCCATGAAACTCTCACTGAACATAATTATCTCCTTTACACTACTAATCCAAAACTTTTTTGTAGAAGTAGAAAATACTGACTTGCCAGATGGTAAGAAACGGCATGCTATCTCACCAACTGGGAAATCTGAGTTCAGGTTCACAGGCCATGGAACAACAATGATGAAAGGATACAGAGAGCCCCCAAGGGCAGAGAGGGAAGACTGCCAGATAGATTCCTTTTCCTGAACAAGATACAATTCTTGCCTCTCTCATAGGAAGAGTTTTAACATAAGGAAGGCAGTTGGGTAGGAGACAAAAGCAAAGGAATCCAGTAAAAGAGATCAGTCTGACTGCACTCAGCTCACAGAGATGGTCATTAAAATATTATCACAGGTTGCTTATTCTTAGGTTTTTTTTCCTTTTCTCCACTCTTGCTTTCCTCCCTTCCCTCACCCCCATCCTCTGCCTGGTTAGCCCTTCAGGTGCTACTGTGGACAACAAAGAGAATGTCTGCATGAGAACTGTTCACCTAGACGTACAAAAACCAAAACAAAACACAACACAAATGGAAAGACGCAAAACTTCTGCTACACAAGCAGAGCTCAACAGACGAGAATAGATTGCACTGCATATTAGCTCATTAACAATTTTGTGCTATGCTTTTTAAACAAATGGAGAACTGTGTGAGCCATTTCATTGTGCATCCTTGTAGCTGAGGCTCTGTGCAGTGCTTAAGGGGAGGCAGGTTTAGCTGAGGCAGGAGAGGGAAGAAAACTATAACTGAAAATCAATATATTTGTCCTGTAAACTAAAATTCCTGGCCTAAGCAGGACACTGAGCTTAAGCTGTATTAACTGAATTCTGCAGCCCGAAATTAGAAAATCTAAATCAGGAGGCCTGACTCAGATTGAAACTTTCTCTGAAAATCCTTCTACCAACTTTTTATTTCTGTAAATTGCATGTTACTTTTTAAGGCAGGTGGGAATAAAACTGCTTCTTTAAGAAAGGTAAAAAAGCTCCATGAGGGAAGAGTGAGGCCAGCTGCTTCCAAAGGGCAAGTGAGCTGGAAGCTGAGGAGGCAGCACCTGCCTGGGGGGGTCATGGAGAGGGTGCTCTGGGCCAGAAAGTGCGCTGAGGGAGCTGGCAAAACCCAGAAGTATAAAAATCAGCATAAGACCTAAGCCTCTTCATTTAAACATAATTTTAATCACAGATGGAAGCCAGCAAACATATTGTTCCAAGTCACTGCAAGTCCTTTAAAACAACTACAAAAAGATCTCAGAGGGTTTTTTATCAATATGATCTAAAAACCAAAGTTCAGAAAAACATCCAGTGAAATGAGCTGCAAAAATTCTGAATAGAAAGTCAGCATGGCTCCTGACCCAGGCTTAATCATAGCATTGCCTGCCTAAGAGCTGATGAAATCCACATTTGCACTGCAGTCTGCAGAGATGCAGCTTTGCCTCCTCACCTACAGGAGCACTGCACACCTCCAGAACGGTTGGGCACCTGTCATTAGCCTGGGCCAAACTGGGGCTTTGCTATGTCTGTCTGTGAGGGGTTTATTAATCTGTGGGGTTATAAGCAGAAGAACAATAGCAACAATACCACCAATAAAAATATGGATAAAGGCAATCTTCATTTTACCTATCACAAAACTCAAAAACCTTGCTAGAGAATTAAGTTTTGCTAGAAAAAAGCAGTATTTCATCTATTTTCCACACGATACCATTTAGGTCACATCCACATTTAAGCCTTTATCTTTTCCTACTATTTTGTATTCTGTCACTGGAAATGTTTTTTTCTCCAGCAAACCTGTGGTAGAGAAGAATGTAAATTTTGCAGTAGCAGCAGCAAGTAAATTAAAACGTGGAAAGTTTTATGAATTAAATATGAAACTGGCTAATGCAATCAGTTCTGTACTATTTACATTATTTATTTTATTAAATTAATTCAACTGTAGCTTGGTTTCCAGGGTGGCAAGGTTTTCATATCAAAGACACAGTAGGACACTGTAAGAGAAATGGTAGAGAAGCTGATGGCTTTGGAGCTGAGCAGAGAGCATTAGCAATCTGGCAAAGGAGACTGCTTGGGGTTTGGGGATATACACATTTTGGAAATTTTGATACTTCGATAAGCAGGATGATAGCTTACGGTGTTGACATTTAATCTGTGAGCATTGGGCGACAAGACTAATACCTAAAAGAAGAGGACAAGCAATTCACAGTTTCTCATGTCATGATTTAAGTCTTTATGTGAACTAAGATATCACTGCAATGGTCATATAACATTTCCATGTTGAAATCTCCTTTTGATGTATTATCCCCAAGGGATACTGTAACAGATGGCTATTCAACAAACATGTAGTCTTGCAACTCATACGCCTTTATTCCCAGCTACACTTCAGAAACCAGTAAGGGAAAGTGTGAAAAAATGCTCTCAGTCCTACACCAGCAAGGGTTGTAAAATTCTGCTCCTGAATACAAATTCCCTTTTCATTATTTTTAAAATATTCTACTCAGTATATACTCATTGCTTTTCCAAGATTATCTTGCGGAGGATAATTTTTTGTACTTTGGAGATTGGCTGTTTATAAAAAAGCTACTGCTGACTATCCATCCAACCAGCCTATCCTCCTCCCACAAACACAAACTTTTTAAAATGTATTATATAGAAAATTTTAAAGTCCCATTTCCTGTTAAATAATTGTTGCTAATATGTGGTTCATTTTTCTCATGAGGACTAATGGAACTATCATAGTATTTCTCCTTCCAAACAGGGAGGTAAGTTTCTTTAAGCAAGGAACTGTAATCAGAATAAAAGGTTTCCCTACTGGAAATAGACTGACACAGAAATATTTGGGGAAAGAAGTCCACTAAGTCCAACTTAGTATATTTTTAATGTGTAATACACATGAATGGACTCATTTCTGAAGAATAAAGGTGGCCAAATAATCAGAGTATTCAGACACTCCTCAGAGGAATGTATCAACAATGTTATGTTTTCTGGAATGATGGATAGATATTTATGCAGATTTGGATAAATGTATCCCTATATACAGAAGTTCACTTCTTTTATGATCTATTAAACAGAAAGTTTCTTGAAGGAGACCATGATTTTCTTTATATTTTCACAGCACATAGTACAGCAATGACATAAATGTACGTTGTTCAATCTCACAGAATTAAAAGTGGGTGGATAAAGAGATAGCTGTAAGATGTTTGCAAAGCATCACACTGAAACTATTTCAGATTTTCTTGAAAACATGACTTGAGGGCTGTCTTAAAAATCACATAGAAACTGTTTTATCAGATGACAGCATATCCCAGTGGTGTTTGTTGCTAAAGGAGTCAGGGGAAGTTTCTGTGGGATGGTTCTCTGGCTTCTGCTGCTTGGAACTTCAGTGACATTTATGTGGGTAACAGAGGAACTTTGCCTTGTACAAACATTGATTGCCTTTGTATTTACATTTACAATCCTTCTTTTGTTATAACATCATCTGTAATTGCTTGCTTGTATATCATTTATGCACTTTTATAATAATTCCTTAATAAATAGGAGCAATAATTATTCAGCAAAAATAAACCATGTCCCAGATTAGAACTGTCCTTCAAAATAGCAGCTAGCATTCTAATCAAGGATGAGTGTCTCAACTGACTGCTGAGAATATGGAAAATTATCAAATCTGAGATCAAAGACATCTGATCTTTTAAAAGGTCTGCCCTTCAAAGAGAAAAGGGGAAGCTGTCAGCTACAGCTGACAAGCACAGGCTGAGAAAAGCATCTGTGTATAGTAGAGAAATGAAGAGCACTTAAAAATTACTGCGAAATCCCAAACATTTTGGCTGTTGTAGCATTAACAGAAAAAACTGACAAATTGTTAGTAATGAATCCTAGTAAGTTAAGAAGTAGCTGCTTCTGTATCCCAACATTACTATCAATCCCATGCCAAATGACAAGTCAGAACTAGGGGAATGAAAGTTAATTTTGAGGCTATGTCTCAGCAGGGAGATCTTGACATCTTCCCACCTACTATTTCAAAGCAAGTTTAAGAAATTCAAAAGCCCATTCTTATGGCCACAGGTGTATAGACCTCAAGGAAACTGCAACACTTCCACAGTGAATGACTGGAGGACTGTGAGTACTGGGATGCCTCAAATTCCAGCTACAACCTCAGGTCACAGTAGACCTAAAAGCCTGAAGAGTCATGATTAAAATAAGTTCTCAAACTGCCTTGTGGTTTGTTGATTATAAAGAATTCAAGTTTGCTTGCTGCTTACGAAAGATGGCAGAAGCCATGAATTAAAGTTTTGTAATACAAACTAAACACTGGTATTAGAATTTATGCCTAATATCAGTTATTTTAAGTTTTATAACACATAGAGGATGTGTACAGTTTATTAAAAAGGCATCAGCTTATTTCTTTGTTTTGTATGTTATCATTCCCTAATTAAAAAAAAAAAAAGGATACCATTTTTGCAAGGCTGAGTATAAAGTAACATAATTTGATTAGGCATCTGAACAGACAATGCAAAGATTTTTCCAGAGAAAGAAAGAGCTCCCAAGGCAGAAATAAAGGCATAGAAATACAGTGTGAGAAACAAAATCAAACAATGTAGTTGCACAACTGTGAAAAGCAGGAGTAGCTACAGCTCAGCAGCCCGCAGCAAGAGCAGAGATGCTACAGAGAGTTTTGCACTGAAAGATGAGGAGGTCTGACTTGACAAAGGGAAAAAATGCAGACAAGTGGAGATCAAGAGTATTCATTCTATATGATGTAGGCTGTGGTTATTACTTTGTAATATTTTTTAAATCACAGCAGTGTTTCAACCAGACTCAAGATAAGATATTTGTTCCTGACCTTTGACATTTGGTATTACAGAAAAGGTTAACCATGACTTAGACTGCAAACAATAATGGCTGAATTAGTTCAGTTAAGTTTTGCAAGTTTTGAGCCCTGAATAATCTAGGTCTAAATAAAATAGGTCTAGTACAAAAAAAATGTGAATCCAACTTTAAAAGCACATCACATTTCCTCCAAAATAAATACTTCCTGACAATAAGTAGAAAAGTGCTAATCTAGAAAAGAATCTAGAATTTGCTTCTTTCAATAAATTATACTGAGTACTTGAAATGCAACAATGGCAGTACAATTTTGCAATTGTATGCTCCATAAATATCTACCTTTGCCACACTTAACAGGGATGGATCTTCCCTGCTTAGCACTAGTGCAAGAACTTCTAGAAAATTTCCTGCACATATGAAAAGCCTGTCAGTGGAAAGGCTGACAGTGCCATGAAAGTGGAATTCCTCTCATCTGATGGGACTTGTGTAACTTATATTAATCACTAAGTTTCCTGTATTCTTCATGGCACTTTTGGAGGATTTTTCACCCAGCCATCTATAATCCCTGTTTTTCAAAGGGATGAATCACCTTCTACATGTGTCATAGGTAAAAAAATGAGAGTAGATATTAGTTGAACTTAGTGTGGCAGGCAAAGCAACACAGTGCAACCAAAGCAGAAGCATGTGACACCCATAAATTATAAAATATAAACCAGGATATAATTATTATGCTTTGTCTGCAAACCAAGAGTAACCCAACTAAAACAGTGTAACCAGCTAGTGTACATCTTTGGTGGCTCTAAGAATGTGTAGCCAGACACAATGTCCATGCATTTCACATAAGTATGTGAGCAACATGACTACCAAAGGTGCAACAGTGGACATCAGATATAGGAGATCCCTAAGTGGTGATAGACAGGGCAAAATGAGAGCAAAGGACTGCAAATAGGCAGCCTGCTGAATATACAAGGAAGATGAATAACAAAATCAAAACCAAGCATGATGGATCCTCCCTTTTGGGAGCAGGAGAAGAAGACAAAATATTATTAAACTGCATGTAAAAGCAATCACACTAATAAATATGACTAAAACTAGTCCTTATATTTACTTGGAATAATAGATTGTTGTGCAATATCATCTGAATTAAAATCAATATTGGAAATAGAATAGAATAGAAAGAATAGAATAGAATAGAATAGAATAGAATAGAATAGAATAGATATTTCAGTTAGAAGGCACCTACCACAACCATCTAGTCCAATTGCCTGACCACTTCAGGGCTAAGTAATTGTTACTGAGAGAGTTCTACAAATGTCTCTTAAATACTGACAGATGTAGCCCCCAAATATCATAAAAACATGAAGCACAAGGGGGAAAGATGGAGAAGAAGGAAGAAAAGCCCACAAAGTAAGTATAAACACTAACAGTTTTGTATGTTTACTGCTGATGGTGAATACCATGCAAAATGAACTTCAATAGTTTGAGGTGTACTGTTAATGAATGAGCTTAGTAACATTTTTGTTTAAATTTTGAAACTATCCTGATGTGTCAGTCTTTAAAATACATTGCAACAATCTCCAATTCCCTGAAAAATATCAACATATATACCTGTATTTTAATCTGGAGACATACTAAGTTGCAGAAGTTCTTGACAGCGTAAGTTGTAAAAAGCCTACCTTACTGAAGGATTTGATATTTTTAAATATCAATATATAACTTTAAGTACTCGAAAACCTTTAAAGCTCACAGTCTAAGACATGAGACCTTCCTTACATTTGTAATTTTTATACAGCAGCCAGATTATGTATGAAATTTCCATCCCTGTATGAAATTTCATTCTATGACAGAAGTAACCATAGAACCATAGTACATTCTCATTTGTAAGGTACCCACAAGGATGACTTTTCTGACTCCACACAGGGCCATCTCAAAGTGAAACCATATAAACCAAGAGCATTGTTCAAACAGCTGAACACCTAAAGGCTTGGGGCCATGGCCCCATTTCTGGGAGCAGGATTTTGGGAAACTGACCACCCTCCTAGTGAAGAGTCATTTCTTAATACCAAGTATGTCCTTCACCGGTTGCAACTTCAAGCCATTCCCTCACATCCATTATTTTTGTAAGAATAGGAATGTTTAGAAGTTGGCTAAATAGAATGGAGAAGATGATTGAAAGGTATACTTGTCCTTTGTAACCTCATATTGCTGAAAGGTGAAAGCAAATCTAGGAAAAACTGGTTATCTGCAAACATTTGCAAACATAATTGCATTTCAACAAATCTGAAAATAATGTCCAGGTATTCATTCACACATCCCTAGATAAAATGTCTTTTCTATCAGAACATTCTTAGTCTTATATCTAAATCTAGATAGAGGTAAATTAACAATATTGCTATAAAATTTAAAACACTGCTATATTTCTTTGAAAACTTTTAGAAGATTAAAAAAACCCAAAAAGTTGGAAAACAGCATCTTATATTTTTCTAAAATGATGTGACTACTTATCTGCTAATAACAGATTTTTTGCAAAGCTTCTTAATTTTTTTACCAAGCAACATAGCCTCAGTTATTTTCATTCTGCTAGGAAGCACACTTTTTAATTCTAAACTAAATTTCAATAGAAAATATTTCCCAATATATGTAAATCCTTCATTATCATACTGTGCATTGTTAAACACAGTTTCAGTAGATCTTGTAAAACTGCAGCACTGGCACCATAAACCTCTTCTATACTACTGAGATAAATAAATCTCTGGAGAAGGCAGAATATTCTTTTCTATTGCAGGAAATATGGAAGTGTATTAAACTTCTGAACTGAGATTTGGTTTCGGAAAATGCTAAGTGCCTACTTTCACTATCAGCTAAGATAAAGGTTTAGTATGAATCATGTGCACTTTAAACAGTACTGACAAGAACAATGTATTATTAAGCATTGAACTCTGCCACAGCAAATAATATTTATCTGACAAAATATAACAAGTGACTGACATTTTCTATATTAATGTCATGTTTCATCATTTTAGAAAATGTATTTTTGTAATTCCTAAAGAGTGCCAAACGTGTTTGAAGCTTTAGCAAATGTATGAACATACACTCTCTGTTCAGAACATCTCACAGACTGACTCACTGGAGAATATAACACTCAGGGAATCAAATGTAAATGATACAATAAAGAGGAAATTACAAAGTAGTAAAAATATCTGTAGTGTGAAGTCATGATGTAAAGCCAAAAAGTGATTATTCAGACAGAATTTGGTGGAATAAACTAAGAACCATTGGCAGTATTTGAAAGTTAGCCCACAGACCTCCCAAACTTGTGACAGCCCACCGTGAATTGCTAATCTCAAAGTCTGAGAACTGCTACTTCCATTAGAAAGAAAAAGAACTATTCCTCAAGAGACAGTTACACAATTGAGGTTGAGACTTTCTGTGGTTAAAGATATGAGACTGAAAACTGTCTCATTTCAGCAATGCATGAAGTTCACTGTAAAAATAAAAAAAACATTCTTTTGTAAATGGAAAAAAAAGGCTGGGTGAAAAATGTAAAGGGAAGGAAACAGAAACACAGGGGAAAAAAGTAAAATGTGGGTTATGTTTGTTTCATAAATGCAGGTCTTGAGAGTGGGTCTTAGGTTCAAAGTTCACCTGACTTCAATAAGTATCATGATCTTTGGAAGATTCATGAACTGAAAGAATCATATATGCAGCATATTACTGAAAATTAAACCTTTTCTTTTCATATTGCAGTTCCAGACTTAAATGCACCTTAACTTATATCTGCATTATTTATAAAACCTTTCTGCACAGTATTTTCTTGAAATAGCATAATTTAAGCTTTTGGTTAGGCCTTCTCAAGCATTTTTAGTTTATCAGTATTTTCTCCCCTACTACAAAAATAGCACATGCACATTTCAGATGCTTGCCTTGGGACAGTCTATTAGCCTGCACTTGAAAGCAAACACTGGGAATTTGACAAATGTGTCAAAACAACCAAGAGTGAAATCATTACATATATAGATACCCACATATTTACTGCAAGACTAAGGTGGAGGAAAGGTGCTAATTTGACAGTTGTCAAGTGTCAGCTTCACAAAAAGGTAGAGAACACGCATTAGCAATGCCAAATCTATATGAAGTTCACACTCTCTAGAGCATACAGGAATTGCTACATCAGTAATGAAAAATAATTCAATATTTGCAGTGCTTTGCTTCTTTGTCTTCTCTACAGAGAAGGCTAAGAGCACAACATGATCCTAGTTTTATATTTCTGATGATCTTAAAAGTTTTATATTAACTCAGTTCAGAGAACAGAAATTATTAAACAAGAAAATATCTTCAGCATGAAACATCTTGAAATCATATAATCTTTTACATCTTTTATATATGAGGAAAATGTTTTAAAACATGGTATGCCTCTCACATAGTTTTTTGATGGTTTTGTCAGTTTGCTTGTTTTCCCACAGTGAAATCCCTTGCACACATTTTCACCATCCTTTCAACATCCCTTCTTTCATTATACTATGTGAAATGTCTGGCTTTGTGCTGTTACTAAATATGCAGTGCTGAAGGGCTGCTGCAACTGCCTACTCACACACTGCAGTAGCATTGAACTCAGACAGGATGTTTTTTCAAGTGCTTTGAAATACCTTGAAATAGAGAAGGTATTATAGAAAAGCAAGCTCTTTTCTATTTTATCCATGTAAACAGAAATCTTTAGTGCCTTTTGCTGTGAACTAACAAAGGCTGCAGCATGACAGATGAAATGCAATTCAGGAGACCCACCATGAGAGTAATCCTTTCAAAAGCATCTAGGATTGTTCAGATGATCAAGAAAAAAATGTAGCCATGAGTATTCATACAGTTTATTAAAAAAGAGTAAGACATTAAACTAGATGAGTTTTTTACACAGCCTGAAAGACATTTTTGTACTTAATACCAAAGAATTCTGCAAACCTTACCCCAGTCTAAGTGTGAAAAAGTGCCTACTGATAGGACAAATCAGGAGTGAAAATATCACAAAAAGACAAAATGAAACAGCAGAAAAGATAAAATGGATTCATTTTAATCACAATTAAAGTTTTAAAAATTTTTTTTAGAAGTTAAAGCATTTATCCTAAGAGGGTCTCTGTGCATTTTATCCAGGTAGCCTAATAGAAGTTGTTACTATTAGCAGTTGTTTTTCCTCTTTATATAACTGGATTAGCAATGCCACACTAAGTGTATTTCTGGTTAATTACCCAGAACCCCAGGAGACTTTTCAGTTTATTGTTTCATGCTTCAAATTGTAACTATCTAGCAAATGTACTTGCAATCTTCTGGCTATTTTCAATTTTAGCTTGCAATACACAGAGGCTGTGAATTATAATGAACAGTTCAGAAACTACAAGCATTTGTCACATACACAACTGAGAGGAAGGTATTCCATCTATTGTATACAAGCCTTTTTCTTAGTGTTAAAACATGAGATCAATTATGAATTTTAGAATTAGCCCCAGGTACCGGGAGATGCTCCTCACTGGCAAAGTGCTACCTCTGACTAGGGTAGTTTGAAGGACAGGCTGGTTCTTAGTATATGAATGGAAAGATTAGCTCTGCTAAATATATTTATCCTTTATATGCCACAAAAACAGCATCAGAATAACAGAGGAAATCTTTAAATATGACACAGAAACAATAGTTTTCTGGGTCATGATTGCATGACAAAGATATGATCTCTTTCTCTGCAAATTTGCCAGCCCTGGACAGATGGAGCATGGCAGGGGCTGGAGGAAGGCATTGCAGGGAGAGCTGTGTGCTGTCCCTTGCTGGGGACAGTCTGTGGTGCCATAAGTCTGCAGCACAGCATCAGCAGGAAAATCCTGCCGGAGGATGAAGTCCTGACATCACTGACCCTGGCAAAATGCCCAGAGATTAGACTTTTCCCAAGTATTTAATACTTTAACACACTGCGCAAAGCAGACATGAGATAAACCCACTCTAGCCTACAAAAGGTTTGGGGATTTTTTAACTGACTTAGGTAATAAAGCTATTGCAAATGTCCCAGACCTCAAGGAGGTATATAATTATTTTTAGAGGTGGAATGTATCTTTATATCTATATATTATAGAAAAATGAATGCAAATTCTCTTAGAGATTGCTTAATGTCTTCTTACTGAAAGCCCCCTTAATACTGGAGCCTAATTTGCACTTTTACCAAAAGTTCAAGATGATGAAAAGATGACACATCTTTTGTCCTGCTCCAAATTTAAAGAAAAGAAATATCCTTTGTTGCAGAGAAGACATGAAATCTAAAGCTACCTGTCTTTAATGCTACATAACACTTATTCTATGGAAAGTTTAAATTAGTCTCCAGAAAGCTGGCACCATTCCATTTTAAAGACATAACTTAGTTTTTTACTTCAAAACCTATAAGAAGCATCTCTTTATTAATTTTTTTCCATAAGAAACTTTGATAGATTTAGTCCCTTATGAATCTCATTTAAAAATGCATGCATTTAAATGCCAATTGGGACTTTCTCTAGAGAGCTAGGAATAGAGGTTTTAAAGTGGAATTCAAAAAGAAGAATAAAATTAATGTTTTTATTCTCAAGGTAACTGAAGCTTTTCCAGATATTACTGGTATCTGCTACTATGTCTACTTCTGGTAAACAGAACTATTTCTCCATAGATTATATAGTTTACTTTTCAGAAAAAAGTACCCAGGTGTTCTGACAAGGAAAAAGCCTCTAAAGAATAATCAAACCTCGTTTTTATCCACTGTATCAATTCTTTGTGAAACAAAAGGTGTTATATTATTACTACTTTTTGTTTCACTAGTCTTCATTTGTGCAGCAAGACACTATCAAGACCATAATGATCAATAATAAAACTATCACACGCAGAAGCATATTATTAAGTCCTGTTGAAAAAGAAATATAACTTTCAATAGAGTATATATCATTGTTGTTTACTAAATTCAGTTTACATATTTATCATTCAACTGGAAGAATTTGTTCACCAGGGCTTTTTAGGTTATAAGTGTGCTAGTTCTTTAATTATACATAATAAATCACACCGGATTTTCAACAGATCAATCTTCACTTTAAATCTTGGAATATGTAAAAAATAATATGCCTGCTCTGACCTCACATATTTTGACCAAAAAAAGGCAAACCTTCAGATTTTAAATACTAGAAGAAATTGTATTTTTTTCTTTCTGAGCTTACAAACAAGAGATACCTGGAGGCAGGATTACTCAAAGAATATTTGTGCTTTTTTCAACAATTACTTTATAATGTAGCGTCTGTGTAGCCTATCTCAAATTTTCACTCTATACAGAACTTCTCACAGGAAAAGATACAAACTTCTGCATTAAATTTTTTTTGTTAGTATTTTTGGTTTTTTCATTTTGTTTTCAAAATGTTTGTGCAAGCCTCATTGAAGAAGATAAGTGGATGTTCTCTTTCCTTGTATAACCCTGGGAATATGGTAGATTTCTTCAGTGTGCAAAGAAACACACATTAATGCTAGTAGGAAAAAAGCTAACTGTAGAGGTTAAGTTTGGTTTCATGGGATTTGCCTCTCAGGTTATAATTTAAAAGGCCCAGAGTGCTGTTATGGCCAGACCTCTTTTTGATGGATAAAGCCCTAATAATTTGAGACATAGTATCGGGGTAAATCTAAGGTTACTATGCTGTTCTACTTCAGGTAGTGTGAGATTCACTAAAAAAATCTGCAAGTCAGGAAGAATATGAAGGCTCAGCTCGCAGTTGATAATTTTTTTCCTCTCTGTGAAGTCTGCAGCTTTTTTCTATATATAAGCAATCTATTTGAATGTGATGAAGAACTAAGGTTTCACACACTTAAAGACAAGTGATAAATTGAAATGACATGGTTCTGTTGCTAGTTTACTGCTGTAGTCCAAATACCTTTTTAGTTTTTGTTACTGTCAAATTAATTTGTGTAAAATGTGCCAGGAGAGAACTCTAAAAGCAAACCGGGGAAGATAGATATCCCATTATAATCTTTTTCTTTTTTAGTGCATGACTTACTTTAGGCTGCTGCACTTCCTGAAACTTCAAACTAAAACACAGATGTGAAATAAGCTTGCCATACAAACCACACCGCATGTAAACGCAAACATAAATGATCAAGACAGTATCTTTATAATTTTCATTTTTTAAGAATATAGTTCAAACATGAGATTAATACTACAACAGAAATACAAGGTTTTTTCCTACTGTTGTATGAGTTGTGTCTTTTTCAGTGCACATTGCAAAGTACACAGTTTTGAACAAATTTGCAAGGGAAGAGTGAATATTACATAAGAGATAGGAGCGTTATGATGTGAGCTTTGTTTCTAACTTAGGTACTAAAATCCATTTCTTGAGCAAGTTTCCATTGTACAAACACACCTGTTTTGTGCTGGTATGTGTACAACTAATGGGGCTAGTAGTGCACTCCACGCTATAAGAATGAACTGTAGATGTTAAACAAATGCATTTGCCATGGCTGCTTCTTGACACTGAGATCCTGTGACAACAGAAAAGTACTTATGAAAGATTTACAGGAAAACTCTCTCAGAGAACCTAACAGGAGGAAGATGCGAGACAGTCCAGAATGGGACCCAAAGTGAACAAAAGATATTTCTTCCTAACTCGCATCATTAAGTGTAAACATGAAGACTTTATTCTTTGCTAGCATTTTTTGTCTTGTTCAATCTGCATATTTTTCATTTAACAGCTAATTGCTTTGTAATACTATCAAACTTTTTAACTGAAAATACAAAGGTTTCTTTGAAAATTGATGTGAACAAAAGTTCACTCTTATATTACTAACATTTTAATAACTGTGAAGATTAGATTTTTTCTCTACATGGCTCCACTCGCTCAGTATAATCCAATCTGAAATTAACTCAGGAAGGTTTTGAGTTGGAACCTTATGCCGTCATTGATGCATGTAGAATTCTGAGGGCCTCCAAAATTCCCCTGACAATGCATTAGACTTAATAGCATATAAAAGTAAAGATGTCATGAACATGAAGCAGTTTCTTAAGTCCTGCATTACAGGACTTAGTAGAAAACAGTATCTTGAGTTTGTCAAAGGGGAGTGTTATATCTCTTTGCAGCTTGAGGATACAGAGAACGCAGAAGTCGCAGTCATATCAGGACCTTTGAGGGAGCATCCATACTTTCACTTCAAAGTGCATTTTCATTTTTTTAGTATTCAGCCTGCAAGAGTAACACAGGTATTTCTGACTTATCCTATGTGTGGAAACCTACATTAGCAACACGTTGAAGAATGAATTTCAATTTGTGTCTCATGGTTGTGACAGAATTTAAACAGTCTTGAAAAAAATGGATCCTGGAATGCCTGTGTCTAATCCCTAAAATTGTAAAAAACATCATCTGGTGCGTTCTTTCCACCTGCCTAAGCCTCTGAAATGTGAAGGTGATCATTACATTAGGTGAAGCCATAACCTGCCAAGGAGCAGTCACAGAAAATTTTGTAGGTAGTCACTTCTTCTGATCCCTCTCCTTTTTCAGTGTATTACATCTTGTTTTGGTCATAGGCTTCCCATGGCTTTCATTAGAGATAGTGTGTATATGGCCAAAATTCAATGTTGGATACCAGTGTCACATCTGTTACAGAATAGTCCAGAGTCTGTTATTTTGGCATCTAAATGATACAAATCCTGTTTTTTTAATAAGTTGCAAATTAAACCTGAATTTTAATTTGCATAATATGAAAATATGTGAATATGATTGGGCATAACACAGAATTGAAAATGTTAAACTGCTAAGAAGACAGGACTTTTTAAATTTCTGTTATTTCTTTTGTGTATTTTTAGTGGAAGGAAGCTGAGCTTTTGGCTTTAGAATTTCTGACTGGCTAAACTACAAAAAACCTGAGTCCTGCTAAGGTGATCCAAAAGAAAAATTGGGAAGGTTTGTAGCTCTTTGTTTTCATATCTTGGTTGTGTACCAAGTCAAAGCTATATTCCACAAATAATAACTCTGGCAGCACTGACTAAAGGTTGTAATAAGCTCTAACAATGTGCAATATTGCTTAAGTACCCCTTCACATACATTAATCCAATGGCTGTAAAGCAGTCATTGTGGAGCCCATTTACTATACTCTTAAGAAACAACATGGAGTGACTCATCCAGAAAATACCTGATAATTCATTTTACCGTCATAGAATACTGAAAGACTTTTTTTTCTTATTAGTTTTAGCAATGCTCCACAGATTATTGTTCTTAAAATCACATGACTTCCACCAGAAGTGGAAGTGTTATTTTGTGGAATTGTAGATTTCTTTTTTTCTTCTTCCTCATTGTTTCTAATTATTGATCACTTACTGACCCACAATCCATGCTTTAAACTGAAAATTCTTCATCATCTTCAGATTTTTATCTTTGCTAGGAAAGAAACATCAGATCTTATTATCACATCGTGTTAATTAACTACTACCACGATTTCCTTCTATTCTCATTTCAACAAATGATATCTCAGAAATATGAGGCATACAAGTTAACAACTCCCAAAACTTGTAATCTGGTCTCACAGCTCCAAGAACATATATTGCATGGAAGAACAGACAGCATTGGTATAAGCTCTAATACATACATATTTCAGAACAGCATTCCTTAAAATTATATTGGGACAGATTACCTGGGGGAAAAATGAAATTTTGCAATTAGAAAATGTGATATTGAGTAAGAGATCTTGCAGCTTGCAGGCATTGTTATCAAGGTTACAATCCAAGGTTTTCATGGGACCTGTCCTCATGGCCACCAAGAGCTGTTGATCACATGATAGGAGATTTCTGTTTATCATCAAATGCAATTAAATATGTTTTCAGTAATTCCATAAACACATACATTATAGCTACTTAAATGGTGTACAAGTGAAAGAAGAAGCTGTATATATTAACTACACAGGAACTACTGTGGAGTTATTGGTATTTCATGCTGCTGCTAATATCAGTTTTCCTGTTATACACAATTCTTTTCTAAATCTCCAGGCTGACAAGAGAAGATCTAAAACTGCGCTGGTTCCCAAATCTGACACTAAGTTGCAGTAGCTCTTAATTAAAACCTACATAAAATTTCAAACCCTAATAAATGCTAATCTACAGTGCCCAAATCCTCAGAGCAAGTGAATTAAAATAACTATACCCAACTTTAATTAAGTAACATTATCTCAAATAGGAATCAAGGGAAGGGGAATATATTTTACAATTTGTTTTGAAAACATATTTACTACTCTGTTAGTAGGCATTATTCCTCTCACCAAATGTAACATTCTATGGGAATTATCTCTCAGGAATTATTCTCACTTGTCTCTCCTGCAGTGAAAGTGAGAACAAATAACTTTAAAATTCTGCTATCAATCTGTCATTTTCTCTAACGAGACCATGATTATGTTCATCAGAAAACTATGATTATACTGTCCTAGTGAATTTAAAAAAAAAATAAATAAATCTGTCCATTACAATTGTATTTTTCAAAAAAAGTTCATACAGTTTGGAAAACGCTTTGATTTCTTGGATAACAATCAGGAATTAAAATATTTAACAGCAAAAGTTCTGCTTATTTAAATTTAATATATTACTGAAATAGCTATCAACACAAGAATCAGCAAAATTATTCAGTTTGAACTGGGGTGCTTTATTTATTAAGTCTTTCAAAATAAGAGGAGAAGAAAAGAAACAACATAAACAAGAGCAGCATTCTGAAACATGAAGGCCCTTGACTTTACTAAGAAGATCTTGTAGACATAAAATATATAAATGCAGATGTTTGCAAGATCAGAATCCTAGCTCAAATCAGATTTAGCTCAAATTAAATATTGTTATTTGCTCCACAACAGATCTATAAAGTTTGAAGTACTGCTTAAAAAAAAAAAAAAAAAGTGGTTGCTGCTAATATAAAACTGTGGGATTTAAGGAAATTTTTTCTTCTCTGCTCAGGCTGGACTTTAAATGTGGCCAAGTTAGGACAATTCATCCTATCTAGTAAATTTTCCAAAATATTCATTTTAGAAGAGAGAGTACAAATAAAAGTTTGCAAAGAAATATTTGCACAATCTGAAATGCAATTTGATGCCCTTGCTAACCCTCTGAGACACTGCAGCAATAGAAAAGTATTACTATAGTATGTAAATTTACTATTTTCCCACTCTTGATAAATCAGGAATGGAGATCTTCCAAATCTTCTCAGTAATCAATGTATGACTTCCCCATAATAAAAAAAAATTAAATACATTCATGTCTGTTCAGAACTTCCAGTGCTGTGCCTGTTGTCTCTTGTCCCATGACTCTGTGTCTCTTCTGGCCCTGCCTTCCCCATACACTGTGCAGCAGCTGAGCACAGCTGGCATCTTTCCTTGCAGCCTTCCCCACTCAAGGCTGAGCAAACTCTTGAACCTCCACATCATGTGCTACAGGTCTGTCACAGGTGTCTCTCACAAGGCTCATTTCCCAACTCTTCTGCAGGGAATCCCCAAAGCACACTGATGTAGCAGGGGCCGGGGGGGGCTGCACAAGCCGGCTCCCCCCCGGTCCGGGGTCCCTGGTCCGTGTAATCCCACCGGATCTGGTGCGCCCGGCCCCCGAGGCTCCGCGGCATGGCGTCAGTCTCCAAACCACGTCAATTCAGGCAGGAAATTAAGGCGAAGGAAAGAACTGGACTCCATCTCTGTTCTGCTAGGGAGGTTTATTTGGGGTAACAGGGAAAAGCAGTGCAGGGAAGGAAAAGGGGGAAGGGAGACAGGGAAGGTAGCAGATGCTAGCAGCTCAGAGATGGAAGACCTCGAGCTGATCCAGACATTGGCTTATAAAGGGAAAGGAAGGGGAGGGACTGTCTCCCCTAGAGCTAGTCCCGGGGAGTCTGAAGGGAAGACAGGCATAGGGAACCCACCAATAGATTTCAGGTACAGCAGAATGCATATTTCAAAATGAACCAATGGTACACCGAGCGGGGAAACAAAGGGAGCACATGGAATCCTAAAACCCCACATTGCTAAAGCACACTATCCCTGACTGCACATGCATCAAGTGGATGGAAAATACCACTTCCCTCAAATAATTTGTAGACGTATTGGTATATTACTCATCATGGTTCTATAGTGTTTTGCTTCTAAATGAAATAAATATACACGTGTAAACAAATGAATACACATTGGTTTGCACATTCACTGCCATACAAATACATATATTTAACCTTCCCATATGATGTGCAATCATGTAAAAAAGGTGCTATAGTAAAATAGTCTTATTTTAGGATTGGGACCTTTAATGAGATGAATATTTATTACACCTAAGCATTTATCTTATCCAAAAATAGAAGAAGGTAAATAATAATTTCCTACAATTCTGCCAACTAAAATTTAGAACTGTATTTTAGTAATCACTGACTGGGCTTTGATAATAATCCACATCGAAGAAGGTAAAAATATAAAGAAAAAATATATTAAATGGTTTTTTCACATTATGTCCTGGGAAATCTTAATATGAATGCCTGCATGAATCAAATTTCCCTACACAGTTAAACTACAGAGAAGTCAGCAAAGATTCCTTTGTCCCTCATTTCCATTAAAATAAAAAAAATATTTTTGTCAATAAATATATTTATTATATAATGCTATTAATCCTGCAGAGTGATTATCAAATATAAGGGTATTTCAAGCTGTAACTTGACAGAAATAGACTGGTAAGGACACTGATGAAGGAGTACACAGGATTTAGCAAATAATTATATTTGAATGCAGAGCTGTTCAAATTAGATACTTAAAAATGATGGCATGATTCTGACAGTTCACTGATCTCTTCTAATGTTTCATTACATAGATCTAATACTATTCCAACTATTTTTTGTACTTTATTTCAATATGTGGTGTCAAAAACAGGTGTAGTTTGCTCAGACTACCATTCTTTCCAATGTGGTTAAAAAATTCTTTAAAGTTACTTGCATTCAGAAATACTGAACACTTGCATAAATAATTCATTGTGCTTGAATTTATTACATAAATCCTTTTCCATAAGCAGAATGGCTGAAGCTTTATCAATGCTAAATAAATTACATTTACAAGTAATAGAGAAAATATGCTTGAATGCATAAAATGTTTAAGATTTGACATAACTAAGACAAAAAGCAAACTTTCCATTGCTAAGAAATAGAGTAGCCTTAACTGAGACCTTTTAGTCACATGATGATAGCCAGGCAGTTTGAAAGATTAATTTTTATGCATTGGTTTAAATTAGAGTCAAGCTAAATATTTTACTTTTCAAAAGAATTAGGACAGCTGTAGGGGAATTTTTATTCCCTATAGTGCAAATTCAGTTAGTCATGATAATTTAATGGACAGTCAGGCCACACAATCTTATTACCAGGGCTCCCCTTCAGCAGCTCCTGGAGTGAATTGTTATTCTCCACAGACAAGCCACCATCCCAATTTGCATCTCACATATAGTATTCTCTCAAAAGGGACAAGCATATTTTCCCTTCGAGCTTTATTTATCATCAGTCATAACACATAATGTCCCATCCGTTTTATTCACCATAGATTTTTACAAGTTCAAGCTGTGCATCCATGCTATTTACTGCTGGTAACTTCATGCTCCATATGCAGTCTTTTCTCTGATTGTAAACAGTTTCACCTATTTCATTTTTGCCAATGGCCAGAGATAAATATTACGGAATGGCATTGATTGCATATTTGCATTACACATCCTGTTTAAACACAGCTTCATTTCTTCTTTAATACCCAGGAGAGAAGTAGAAATGTCAGTGATCCCATAAGAGTCGTGCTACTCTCCAAGGCTACATTTATACAGCAGAATGACGGTGCACCGGTGGCAGCAGTAGCAAAAAGATATTGGAAGAATCTGAAACATCTGCTTCCAAGTTAATGCAGACAAGTCCCCAGTAGGTCATTCCCAGCTTTCACTGATTACTTTGACATCACTGTTTTCCTCACCTGCATTAACTTTATGGGTGTAACCACAGATAAGTGCTTTCTTGCTAAAATCGCACTTTTGTATTGCAACCCTTGACTATTTCTTCTTGACTGTTCTAAACTACGAAAAACAGGGTTTGGGACTCTGCTATTGAAAGTATTTGTCTTAAGCCTCTTTGAATGGCTGGTTGGAGTGTGGGGACACAAATGGGGTCAGCAGGTATTTCACAACCTGGCAGAGCTCTCTGTGGGAAGTGTGCCCTTATTTTGCACTTTAACGCAGCGCTGTTCAATGCACTGCTGTCAAACTCTTCCCAACTCTTCTCTTAGAGGCTGCTCCACTTCAGGGAGATATGTAATTCTTGCACTACTTTATAGCTCATATATGAAAGCTTCGCCAGATGGCAAGATCATCACCAAGATGACATGCATTTCTGGGACATGTGGCATTATTTGCTTGCTGTTATGTACGTAATTCAGAACCACGGAAAGAAATTTTCTTCTTCATTCAACTGTCCACTGAATCTCCCTCAGAAGATGACAGAGCATACGAAGCAGAAGTACTCTCACAGACCACAGACCTCTCGGCTTAAATATTTCCTTGACCAACAGTAACCTCTGCACTCCACTGCAAGTGTCGTATCTCAGTTCAACTTACTGTCTAATTAATTTTTCATTTTTTCTGGTTTTGACTCTACTTGTATGCACTAACAGTAGTTACAGAGAGAAATATAAGATCAGTCTAAAAAATAATCATAAGAGTCCACATTCTATTGCTGTTAGTAATTGAATTTGCCCTTTGAGGGTTAACAGTTAAACCATTCCTATCCTAAGCTGAAAGAGATGATGATAGCCTTTGAAAATCAAATTAAAATAACTAACAAATCCAGAATATTCTGTTTAGTGTCATCCTAGTCTCTAGTTTTCTAGCCACAGTCTGCAGGTTTGTGCTGTTAAATGAAAATGTAATTAAACAGACAGAAATGTTTTTCAGATATTTTAGTCTGTGAACTTACAGTACAGAATAGGCAATCATAAAAAATGGCCTCTTCAGTAATGCTAACTAAAAGCATTTGAAGCTTATGAAGGTAAAATTTCTGTCAAATAAAAAAGGCTATGCTCCGGTTCAACAAGATTTAATTTTGAAAATAAACACATTAAAGATAGATATATTTTCAGGAAAAGGGCTAGGATAAGGACCTGGCTGGGACAAAAGAGATGTTTTTGAAGAGGTACTCAACCTACCTGTGTCTCAAGTTTCCCAGGAAGATAAGGAGGATAATAGTTTTTTCGCCCTTACACTGGATTGTGAAGCTTAACTCATAAAGAACTTTATCCAAAGCCATTAAAGCCAGAAATCTCTCATTGACTTTAATGAGCTTTTGTTCAGGTCTTTTACATGACAGCTGAAAGACTGCCATTGATTTCAAGCCCTAATTTTATAAAGCTCTTTTATATCCCCAACTTGGAGGCATTTGGAAACATATATATAAGAGCATTATAATAATTATATTATCTCCATAAAATAAAATTTTCCTGTGTTACTATTTAAAATTATTAGAGAGCTTCTCACTGCACATGTGTACATCCAGGAATATATCAGTTATTGTATGCACTTATTAATAACTGTTTCTTAGA
Source organism: Lichenostomus cassidix (assembly GCF_008360975.1). Lineage (NCBI taxonomy): Eukaryota > Metazoa > Chordata > Aves > Passeriformes > Meliphagidae > Lichenostomus > Lichenostomus cassidix. The sequence continues at coordinate 26,472,600 of NC_139480.1, read as the reverse complement.
TACCCTCACATATCGGTTGCATAACCATCTCTGCACTGCTGGATGCCAGCTCTAAACATTTAATCTAAGCCAAATACAGTTTATAATGACTTTTCCCTTGATTTAGCTAGAATATTGGTCACAGAACATAAATTGTCACTTTGCTTTTATGCTGACGTTATCCTGACTATGCAAGCAAATATAACACCTGATCTGACATAAAGTTAACCCTTTAAAATTTTTAAGAAATTTGAAGCAGCAGAGGAATCTAATGCTTCATCTATTCTTTGTAATATCTCCTGCATTTCTGATCAAAGAAAGCAGAAGCATTACCAGGAAGGAACATTACTTTTATATCTCCTATGCTGTTGAACTACAACCCATAGTAAAAAGGCCCACCAAATAGGAAAATTACTAGAACTGAAAACAAAAAAAGGAACTCTAATAATGTGCTATCTTTGTATAAGCTACTCACTGTCACATTCCTGTAGTATGCCAAATAAGGAATGCTAAGCTGATATCATGAAAGCTTGACTTCATTCAGAATTTAGATACAGCAACAGCTTATTGGCTTCTATTCAAAACAGCTATTTTCACTATTATGAATGGCTGACGGATTTCCAAACCTGAAACACATCAGTATCAAAGCAATAGTGTTATCTATCACCTCCCAGTCAGTATTATACAAGGCATTTTTTTAAAAGTCAATGTACAATAGCTATGAACTAATTAATTTAGCCCCATATTTTGGAAAAGTAATAGAACATATAGAGAGTTAATAGCATTTCTAATTCAGCACTAACCATAGATAACCTTGTATTCTTGTAATATCAGTTAAGGTAGTAATTTCATCCAAAGACACAATAAAGCAGAAAGGAAATAGTAAACCTTTACAAATCTTAGTTAAAACATCTTCATTTTATTTACACACTTCAGGAATATATATGTTTATAAAAATGAATTTTAGTCCTATAAAACCATCCAGTAACAAGATATTATTTATTTTATTACATTTTTATGAACTAAGTAAACACAATTTAATTAGGCAAAGTTTTACAGTTTAGAAATTCATATCTCTCCAAAGGTGCATCTAATTTAGAAGTTAATTGGTATCAGGGTTTTGCTTTATCAACCTCACCCATTAGGCCATTACACATATTGTTATTCTCCGACAGAAAAAATTATTCTAACATCTGTTCTCAATCTGTTTTTCCATAATTTCCTTTTATGCCCCATGTAACTCATTAAGCTCATCTACAAAACATAACTGAGTCTATCTACACTATAAATGTCTTTCTACCATATAATCACATGAAAATAGAATAAATGGTAGCCTAGAACGTAATCCCCTTAAACTCCCTACTACTTCTACTGCATCTTTGGATCAAAGAAAAGATATAATTTTTAAAGTCAGAACTGTGACACACATAACGCTTAACCTAATGTCTTCAGTGACCTATATAATAACAAAGTCAGAAAAACATGTCCATGCCTTACCATTGTGCTCTCTGCTCCTTATGACTACTGCAGTCTTATGACAGAAAAATGTTTTAAAAAGAACATACTTTCTGAATGGCTTGAAAGAGTGATTTTAATATTTTAATTCACTTGTGCAAATAATATCCAGAGTAAAGTAGAGGAGTAGAAAATGTCCCAGTAACCGAAAATCATACATGTGTAGGATGAAAAGAACCTGGAGTACAGTGTGTCCTTCTAAATACACTTTCCATTTTCTTCTACAGAATAATATACTATATTATTCTGAAGCTAGTTTCAAGCCCTGTGATCTCTTCTGCCCCTTCTGCCTGCATTCAGGGATTGCTGTTCTAATTTAATTTGAGAGGAAAATACCTATTTACAGCTGACTTGCCCATAATGTATTCATCAAAGCAATACAAAGGTCATTTTTCCTGAAGATAGATAAAGAATTCACTGGCAAAACTTGTTCTGCTAGCTCTCAAAAGTGCCATTGCTATAAGAAAAGTGACATACTATCTGTTAGCTAACAATTGATGATTAATGTGAGGTCAAAGCCCAGTGAAGGGAATTTACTAATGTTTATAAACATCAGTGAATTGAGAAAAAAAAAATCTGAGACTATTTAGATTTACCCCAACATTCTATCTTGCATGAGAGCTGCATGGTGCCTACCTTGAGGATTTTACCTTGTACAAATTCCTGTGTGAGCTGCTGTAAATCTGAAACCAATACCCAGCTGCTAAAGGTTCTTTATGCTCTGAGTCTATACTGGCAATATATTTGTAAGTGAAAAAGAAGATTAGTGGCTTTATGACTAAGATTTATGTTAGGAACAGAGAGTGACAGAGAAAAGCTTACTAAGGGAGGATAGAGACACCTGCACAGGATAGACTGAATTAGATCCTGCAGGAAACTACCTCTAAAACTAGATGTTAGAAATCTTAGAAGATAGTAGAAGGAAAATAATGATGAAAAACAGCAAGAAATACAAGCACAAAAAAAGTGAGACAAGCTAAAAGAGAGGCTTCACCATTATATATTCCAAATCAGACAGTAGGCCTATTTTGTGCTTTTTTCCCGGGAACAAATTATTTCACTTTAATAATTGGGCTAAACTTCAAGAAGCCAGATAAACTCATAAGGTCCTTGTCATTAATTCAATTAGTCAGTGGGATGACTTCTGTATGAAATAGATGTGAAATTCATAAGGGTACAAAAATTCGAAAACCCTTGTGACAACCAGTGGGGTTTTTAATAACATTAGAGGAATATTCTCTCTTAAAAAGAGAGAAAAATCCTGCATGTCGAATAGGGCTAAATAAGTTTGCATTTTCTCAGCAGGATACATAGCTTATGCAACTATTTCCTGCATGCTGGATTAAGTTAAAACAAAACAAGAATCTCTACAAAGAGTAACAAAGCCAAAACCAAACCCAAACTAGAGTTCAGAGAAAGAATTACTGTCTTCCTGATGAAAGGACAGACACTTTTTCCAGTAAAGAAACAGATTTTACAAGCTACATTTTCTTTTCATTCATGTTGAAAATGATCCCATGCAAAGAAAATTTAAGTGTTTACTTTTGGAAGAGTTTTTAAATATCTCTACTATTGTCCACAGACCATTTTACCAGTTAACACACGTTAAGCACAGTTACAGTTTCCCAATTCTTTATCCCAGCACTGGCACTAAAGCAAGACCAAGTTCCCAGGAGGGAACCATTCCAAATTACATCAGCTGGCAAAATGTCCTCAGGGAGCATCTGTCAGCTACAGGGAGCTGGCTCACCCTCTGGCTACTATTCCAGTACATCCCTCCAAATTTAACATCTCTACCACATCTTCTTCCATGTGGGGAATGGAAAGAAGTCTATTCTTTTTATAATAGCTAAGAAAAAACTCAATATCCGTTGACCAAGATATTTTATGAAGTCTAATAAGTCTCACAAAAATAAAATAACTACAATCGCAATCAATTAATACTTGCTGTGTTTCACATAGGCACAGTTTTTCAGATGCAAAGTGTGACATACAGAGAACTGACTTACGGGACCAAAAGCATTACTGTCAAAGCTGTGTCCATGGTGATCCCCTTCCACCCAAATATGACCATGAGGAACTTTCACATACTTCTTTTTGTATCCAATGGTCCTAAGCAGAATTGAAAAAATGGTTAGTTAAAAAGATTTAAAAAAACAAAAAGACCCAAACAAAATAAAACAAATGAACCAGCCAAACCAAACCAGAACAAAACAAAAACCACAAAACCAACAATATTTTGTTAGGAAAACTCACATATTTATAGGTTTGGAATTTGACCTTGTATACAACTCAACACCTGCTTAAAAATGCTCAGACTAAAGTCCTTTGGACTTCAAGAGTGTTACTCAAGTCAAAATACATAAAAACTTATTATGAGCTAGTTGCACTATCAGGGCTTGTTTACTAAATTGTTTTATCAGAAATCACATCACAACAAAGGAAGAAGAGACTTTTCAGTTAAATATAATTAAGGGATTATTAACTCCATCTCTGTACTAACAAAATTTTGAACTATCAGATTTTATCTCAGGTAAATATCAGTGAACATATATATGTTGCAGTTGCATAAAGACAGTGTTTAAGACTGTTTTTCTTCATCAAAAATATGCTGGTGTATCTGAACTGGCCTCAGATTCAGAGCCTAGATTCCTGCAATGATTCTGTCCTGTGGGTAGGATTTGTTCAGCTGTAACAAGCTAAATAGGATAAACTTAAAATAAACCTCTAAGAGAAGGCCAAGTGATGAAAAAATTGACATTGATGCCATCCTCTACAGAATATCATACTGCCACAGCATGCCCCAATATCACAAAATTACAAACTACAGATTAGTACTAAAGCTTAGGTGCAGAGTATGCAAAATTCCTGTATTTAGTTCCCCAAGTAGCTGTCATTTTCATAATGCCAGTCTGCCTTCTAGTGCGCACTTTTGCTTTCTTTCAGATGGGACCTGTTATTCTGCAATCATTCATGCAGACAAGTTGTCATGCTTTAACCCCAGCCAGCAATTGTCATGCACAATGAATTATTACCACGATGAAGCATTTACAGATGGGATTATGAATTGTGATACCTCTTATTTAGTTTTGAGTAAACAAGTCTGTCCATAGACAGAAACACACTTTTGATCTAGCTTGTTGCCTCCAGCTGCTCATTGCTTTTTGCTGTCTGGAAGATATGCCCTCAGAGCAGAAGGCAGTAGGAGCTCTAAAACTAAAGAAGAAATCAAATGGAGAGAGAAAATCACCTTCACCAGGAGATTCAGCTGAACTGTGCAACAGCACTAATCAGAGATATTCACCAGTCAAAATGAAAAAAAACTGGGTTTTGGAAGGTTTGTTTTGCTTGGGGAAGAGAGTGAGTATGTTAAAAGGACAAGCTAATCAATAACCTGGAGGCCATGAAATATTAGATGAATAAGGAATCCTCAAAGTGCATTTTATTAACTTTATTTGACTATATTAGTAAAATAAAGATAATAATTAATTAATTTGCAAGTCACAAAATCTGACCAATGCTTTTTCAAACAGCTTTTTTCTAGCACGTAAAAGGACAAACATGCCAGTACTATATTCTAATGGCATTTCTACATGTACTTTTACTGGAAGCTGAAAAAATAATACCCTATTTGCAGAAAAGAAAAAGACTAATCTTCATTTTTTCTAGAACAGTTTGTATTACACATTACTCAAGACTAAATTCCTAAACCATTCAAAACAAAAATGTATAACTGTCCTAGTTGGTAAATATATGATTTCCTAAACACAAAGAGTACGCTATAATAATTCAATTATGCTAAAAAAGCAATTAATTACTATGCATATCCCTTTTTTTCCTAAGAAATACGGCATACAGTTTGGACAATAAAATTGTTTATGTTTTGTGATTTCATAATGTTTTGTCTTATTGATAGTTTCTTTTATAAATTATCATAATTTTTACTGTTAAAATGTTATAAAGTATAGGTTGAGAGTTGCCCATTAATTCTGCTGTTTGATTAAAATTTGACTTCTGAAAATTATTAAACGCCTATCTGCCATCAGTGATAAAGACAAACAATAGCTCAAAAAATATTTAATTTTCTCTTCTATTCATCCTCTTGAATACATAAGAGTATATTGTGATAAAATTTTGTATTCTTACAGACTTCATGCACGAGATTGAATTTCTCTCAGAAAGGTGAAAGGATTTGAAAGTTAATTCTGCTGACATGTTTACCTCATAAATGTCAGGAAAATTATATGGCAAATGCCAGTCAGTGACTCCATTTCAGACTAGACACAATCCCTTATCCTCAAATACTCTCCTTTATTATGATTAAGAAATCACTAAGCGGAAGGAAAAAAAAAGGTTTTGTAATAAGTACTTAGAAACAAAATTAGAGAAAAAATGGTCTGCATGGATAGGTCTTGCAAAGGTTTTCAAGACCTTTTTCAATGTGAAAATCTAAGGGTTTAGAACAGGTATATGGTGTATTCTTTAAGACCTAAGGCAAAAAGAAAAAGATTACAGACTGCAGTAATTATAATTGGTTCCTTACATTATTTCTAAAACATACTAAATATGTTTTTCTTTTCTACTCTTGAAATAAGCATCATAAAGCAGAATATTTTCTAAAATTATGCAAAAATAAAGTCTTGTAGTGATTAAAGAGGAATTATATATAAATTCTCATATTGAAAAAAGCAGATTATTGTAAACAAGTAGGTTTTACTTACAGTAGTTTTTACTTACAGGAAAAAAAAGAACTAAAATTTATGATGTTAATAAATATGTAAAGGGAATAGGGGAGAAAAAAGAAATGGAAAAGAAACAAAAGCAGAAGTTATAATTATCTATTTCAGTAGACAGGAGTGATACCTCATGGATAAATCCCTTAAACTCAGCAGTTAAATGTAAAATCTTCTGCCATTTCATGTATGGGTTATATAAATCATCAGATCTTTTTCCCTGTAGGCTCAATAGAAATAAAAAATAAAAAAAAATCTATTGTAAAAAATAAGTACCTGCATACTTGTGAACAGAAGAGAGGTAAGAAAATCTATTTTCCTAAAACAATTCCTTCAAAATGTCTGTAGTATTTGCATAGGACAGTTCTCTGGGGGCTTTTTATCCTCTCTAGCAATACTATTGCAAATAATGTCCTGTGGAATACTCTAAAATTTGAAAACAAAGTTTTACTTGAGATTTTCACTGCATGAATTGATAACAAACCTCAGCAAAGGCTCATCTTACAGTGAACTGGATCATCTGTTTCTTCATACTGGTTTTAATTTTCAGAATAATTTCACTGTTGAATTACTCCACAGTAGATCAATAAACTATTCTTGCAGGCAAACCAGACTAGAGCCTTTAGAAAGCCATGTTTGGTTCATAACAGTAGGTTACTTTTAAATACTGTTGCAAAGACCATGTCAATATTTTTGAAAAGCAAAACCCACAAACCTGGTTTTCTTTCCTAAGAAGCGAGCCTGAATTGATTCATAATCAGAATTAGTCATTGCTCCTCTCTTCCATGAATCCTGTGGAAATTTTAATCTTTGGCCTAAAGCGCAAGGAAGAGACCATGTGTGTATGTTTCATTGGCAATATGGCTCCTGATCTAAATGTACAATTGGCCATCTATTTGTTTCACTAGCGAAACATTTTAGCTGGACATACTGAAATGTAACTATTGTCTATCTTCTTGTGCAATCCTACGAGGCAAAATTAGTAACACAAGCATAATTTCTCAAAAGAAGTGTTGACTCCACCCTTTTTCTTAAGGATAGCCTTGCAGACTACTGCCATCAAATTTGGGGATTTAGAACTAAGTAAATGAGTAACAGTTTTAAGTCAAATGATCAATGGGGAAAAATTAATACAATAAAAAGTGAAAAAATACTTTGGAATGCTTTTAGCACTCTACAACAATGGCTGCAAAACCTAAAATTCTCAGGGAAAACATCAACTTAAAGCACAATAACCTCATCAGGAATTTTACAATCAATTTTACAATCAATTCCTTGAGAGAGGACTTTGCTACAAAGAAATTGCAGTCAATAATGTAACATATATTTTGACACCAATGTAAACTTCTATTTTTCTTTCTTAGTTGAGAGTATTTAGACTCATTTCTGACTGACTGTAACCATGACCTCTGTTAGCTCTCACACATTAAGTTTTTAATTAAATTTAGAAGGTATTTGAATGAATTCTTAAGAGAATAATTGCTGTAAGTAATTAACTTATTATTTGTTAATTTCATATCTAGCTCATTAGCTTGAGTTATAATTACTTAACAATCCCTTAAACTTCATAAAGCCTCTACTAATGAAGAGTAGGCTTTCACTTTCTTAAATTTACTATATTTTAGGAAAAAATAAAAACTGTTTAACACCTCTTATTCTTCCCATTTAAACTGTCTGCTTTAACAATAGTACAGGCACAGACATTAAATTACACAGATTTTGATACATAGAATCCAAGCATCTGTTAAAAACCATGCAGGTGTGAGCAAAAAAATAATTCAGGTTTTACTGAAGTCTTTGACACATTAGTAATAATCATCTACGCTTCTGTTGCTCAGACTGTAAATGAACTCTCATTGGCTTAAGAACAGGGTCTACCAAAGTTGCAGTAATTTTCTTGTTCAGAATATAATGGAATTGCATTTATCTTTTTAGACATTTTTACAGAAGTTGGTCTGAAATTCTGATTTACTTTTTTCTTACATATGAGGTACATTTTGAACCTTTGCAAAGTTTTTTGTTTTTTTTTTTTCTCCACAATTTAATAGCTAACAGATGTACTTATAGCTATCCTTGGCTGAGAAATAATTTCAATCTTGACAGTCAAAAATGAGCTCTATATGGTATTCTAACCACCTGCCCACAAGCAAGAAAAATCTGCTTTTTTAGGATGCAGTAGCAGTGCCAAAGCAAGCAACTTGGCTCAGCTAAGCTGGATGAGGAACGATTGCCTTCAGTTTGATTTGACCTTGAGAAATCCAAAGGTCTCAGCAATCTGCATATCTTTGGGTGTCATCAGGGAACAGACACGGTAGATAATGTCCTGTTTTCAGAGAGATTTTAAAAAAGTACAAACTCTTTTGTAAAATAAGTAGTCTCATATTTAGGAACAACTTCCTCCAAGCAACATGAATTGCTGTACATGTTCACTGGGTTTGCATGGCCAGGTTTTGGTAGCATGAGGTCTACATGTGTGGCTCTGTGAGAAGCTGTCACAAGCTTCCCCCATGTCCAAAAAGGCCAATGCCAGTCAGCTCCAAGCTGGATCTGCTGCTGGCCATGGCCAAGCCCATCAGCAATAGTGATAGGGCCTGTGGGATAGCAGAGTTAAGAAGGGGAAAAGCTGCTGTACAATGGCAATTTCAACCAAGAGTGATATATATGTAACAGCTCTGCCCACACCAGGGTCAGTGAAGAAGGAGGAGGAGGAGGTACTCCAGGTGCCAGAGCAGAGATTCCCATGCAGCCCATGATGCAGACCCTGGGGAGTCAGGCTGTGCTGCTGCAGCCCATGGAGGTCCATCATGGAGCAGAGATCCACCTGCAGCCTGTAGAGGACCCCACATGGGAGCAAGTAAATGCCTGAAGAAGGCTGTGACCCCATGGGAAGCCCACTCTGGAGCAGGCTCCTGACAGGACGTGTGGTCACATGAAGAGTAGTCCATGAAGAAGTAAGTTTTCTTGCAGGACTTGTTACCCCACAGAGGACCCACACTAGAGCAATCTGTTCCTGAAGAACTTCACAGAATGGAAGGGACCTGTGCTGGGATTCATGAAGAACTGCAGAGTGTGAGAAGGGTCATGTTGGAGAAGTTCACGTTGGAGACTCCCAGCAGAGGAACACCAAGATCAAGCAGGAGAAGAGTGTGAGGAATCCTCTCCCTGAGGGGGAAGGAGCAGCAGAGATGTGATCAATTGATCACAAGCCCCATTCCATGTTCCCCTGCCGCACTGGAGGGAAAGAGGGAGAAAAATTCAAAACTGGAGCCAAGGGAGAAGGGAGGGGTGGGGAGAACGTGTTTTAAAGATTTGAGTTTATTTCTCATTATCCTGCCCTGATTTTCTTGGTAATAAAATATACTAATTTTCCCAAGCTGAGTCCATTTTTCCCAGGACAGTAACAGATGAGTGACCTCTGCTTATCCTTATCCCCACCCACACGCCTTTTGTTCTGTTTTTTCTCTCATGTCCAGCTGAGGAGGAGAGTGATAAGCAGCTTTGGTGGGGACCTGGCATCCAACAAAACACAATGTGGAAGTTTTTCCACATACATCCACCTTAATCAAATTCACAGAATGAACAAATACTAAGATGTTCAATTTCACGTGACACCCAGACCCCAAACCATGAACCTTACTGCAGTATAACAGGTAAGTTTTATTAGTATCACTGCAGGGAATCTTACACATGACACTAAACACCTTCCAGCTCCTAAGGAATCTCCTTTTTCACTTCCAACACACGCACATACAGCCATCTGTGCCTTTCTACTTTAACTTTCCCCTTACACGTACATAAAGACATAAAGGCAGGGTTATATATATGAAGCAACTAAATAGGTTTTTTTCTGAAAGCCAGCTACAGACTATGCGTGACAGTAAGCAAATAGGTTAGGGAATACTCTTCAGTTGTATGCAGCTATTAACTTTTGCCTCAGAGCTGAAATCTGTTTTCCTTATAAGCTGCTGATCCATCAGTTATTGAGAGGTCTGACTTTAAAAAATGCATCTGAACTCAGAACCTGGAAAGTGCTGGAGGAGCCCTAATGCTTTGAGTATTGCTTCATATGCACTGCCAGACCCGATATATGGAGAAGGGAACCTCCAAAGGAAGACACACCTAAATGACAGAAATTACAGAATCTGAAACAAAAGACTCCGATTCAGTGAGACTGGGAATTGCCATTATGGAGGCAGTAATTCCCTCTGCCTGTAATTGCACAAATTTTTGATTGTATAAACTCGGTTTTACCTTTTGCCATTAAATATTCTGAAATCTCAGGAAAAATGAATACTAATTTTCTGGTTTCCTCATTTGGAACAGAATTATAATTACAAAAACACCCCCTTTTTAATAAATAAGCAAAGCAGTTAAAGCAAGCAAGATGATGAACTACAAATGCTATCTCTTTTTTCCCAGCTAACGCATTCCTACCAAAGTACACCAAAGCAGGTTCCTGTGACTCAGCAGTGTTACAGATAAGTAGAAATCTCATATGGAAAGTACAGGAGATGTCTGTAGCTCTGGTTCATTAATTAGATAATTTCTCACAAAGCATGTCATTCTAAAAAAAATTTAGTTATTTAGCCATTACTTGCTTCACCAACACCTTCATAATGCAGTTAACAACTTTTAAGGCACACATTCAGGAAAATTACTGGATTTGTGCATATTTATCTAATATGATTATACGATTTAAAGGACAAAAATTAATCCAGTTCATCTACTAGAGAGATTAGACTCATTTCAAGCCTGACATTCCCTTTTTAACATCCCATTTTGTATCAGACAGGACACTGTAACAAAAAAGAAACTAGAAATAATTACATGAGAGAAAACATGTGAGATCATTGCTTGTGAGATTCACAAAATTTATGGTATCATTGCTATGAGCAAAAGTATCCTTGATAGATCAATTTCCCAGCAAAGGATGCCAATCATACCTCTGAATCCTGATGTACTTGACCATAACGTACCACAAACTTAGAAGCAGCAATCATTGTCTCTAACTCCCTTAATATCCCATAATTTCCCAGATAATTGCCTGAGTTTATGTTCAAGGCATATGTCAATGTAATTAATTTTTCTGTTGTTTCTTTCTTCCTTTCTTTCCAGAATTTTTAAAATATCCTCAAAATATTATTAAGCTTTTTAATGAGGAAGCAGCTATGAAGCTGCTGCTGTTCTGTATGATCAATATATATGATAAAATCAATGGTCTTTACCTTCATATATTTCTTTCTGGAGAAGATTTTCGTGATTTCTGCAATTCACTAAGAATGTTTCCCAAAGCTATAATTAAATTTGATCTTGGATGATATAATGATATGAGTTGATAGCATTTAAGAATTTGTTTTCCTGTGCTTTAAAGATATAGTGTATATCTAGGGCCAAGGTTTTGCCCCTCTTGATACTTTTACCAGTATGTTGGTACTTGTGTCACAAAGGTCTGTTATGCTGGTGCTGGGAAGAACTCTGTGAATTGATTCAAAAGAGCTACAGCTGTCAGAAGTTCTTTTCTATGTCTTGTGAACTGTAGAGTTGTAGTGGCAGTACTAACCAGCAATACCAGGGGATCTGGATTTTAAGTAAATAATTTCTCCTTAGGTAAAATTTCATCCATTTGCAGTCACTTTTTATGATTGCCATTTCCAGCTTTACATTGTCTTTCTGTATTTTTTTCAACTCATACTTCCTTCCTTCAGAAACTGTAAAAGGCCACAGCAGATCACCATGCACATTAGAGTCAGGAATCTTCCTCTGCTCCTGAGAGGTTTGCTTACATAGTCAGGAGGCACGTGGCTACATGAAGCATTTAATATTGCTTGTCCCTGAAATGCAGAATTAATTTTGCTCCCACTTCTAAGAAAGACCTACTAACAGTAGCTTCCCTCTCTTCCTTTTCCATCTCAACAGAGATGACTTTATCACTTTTTCCTTATAACATCTGCATATTGATTTGTTCTTGAGCCTTCTATCCTATACCCTTTATACTGTGTGCTGCTTTCTTTGCCCTGCATGTGTTTCATCTGTTGTAGCACTAACTGCATTCTCCTTTTATGATCCTTTTCACAGCAGCTCTCCTCAACTCATTCAGGAAAATACTACTTTGGTGAATTTTAATAAAACAATGGATGACTTCTGCAAACCTCTTTTTGAAATAACAGAGATAAGTCCAGAATCCAGGTTGGGCTTGGGGTTTTTTGTTTGTTGGTTTTTTCAGGAGTTGTTTTGTTGTTGTTGGTTCATTAGTTGTTTATGAGCCTTGTTTTGTCTGTTTGGAGTTTTATCCAGACTGATTAAACCTAAAGCAAAATACTGCCAAGGTGATATTGTGGAAAATCTGTTCAAGGACCATATTCCTTTCAAGGTCCATCTATAACTTACATTACTACCTCTCACTATATTGAGAGCATTATTTTTTAAAATGAGTATTATAAAATTTTATATTTAAAATCAAAATATATTTTTCAATTTATTCAACAGTGGATACTATCTAAAGATGACTGCACATACTGTATGTATGTGAATAGAAACTACTATGCAATTTTACACAAATCTGTCACTCCAATTTGGGATACTGAAACTACTTCATTCTTTGCTCACCACATTCTCTTAATTAGAAGAACCATAATTCTTTTCAGGATAAAATTTGCAACAAATACGAAACAGTAATTTTGTGTTGAAAAACAGAACAATGTATTGGTTGCATCACTTTCATTATATAGATAACCAGCTTACCAGTCTGGGAGAAAGAAAACATACAATATCTAATTTTTCTCTACATATCTTTCACTTGCGAATCTGTCTGATTCCAACTGCCAACACTGTGCCCTTTCAAGTTAAGATTATGAAAATTATTCACTTTGTTTCTTTTGATAAAAGTCCCATTAGCCAATTAATGTATAATTTCATTACCTTCTCACATTTCTCTACTAGATTATATTGATAATTAACATGACAGGTTTTTGCTAATATCATTAACAAATATTAACAGTATCCTATTATATAATATATTAGATTGGAACCATTTTTTAGATTCATTATCATTAGCTTCATCATTTTACCAAGGTAAAAACTTACTAGGTATTCTAGGTCATCTAAGTGAATTACCAAACCCTGACATCACTGTCAAATTGGAAATTTTATACCTGTAGGAATGGGAGGATAAATACAGAACAAAGAGGTACTGCTATCAAAAATATTAATTCCTGCACCTTGCACCCTCTTTTTATTAATATTGAATTAACTGGGAACATTTTAGTTTGAAGGCGTTGAAGACAATGGTTTTGAAGTGAACTTCAAAAGGTAAGATTTATGGTACTATTAAGATGAAAATTTCACCTGATACATAATGGTTTCCTTTTTCTCTCTTTCTTCAACATATGTAGAAATTTTCCTCTCAGTAATGCTTATGCCAGCCTAAGAAAAGAGATGATCAAACTTTTTTCTAGATTATAAATTGTGGAATTTAAAATTGGACTCAGCAGCAAAATTCTAGCCTGCAGAATCTGCAATTATTAAACACATCTCTCTATTAAATTCTTCACCTTTGAACTCACTTTTTCTACTCACCCAAATCCTCTCCCTTAGCAGTTCTTCTGGCATTTCTTTTATGACAGAAACTGACAAGGGAGAGGCTGCAGGCTGACCTTTGGTTACCTATCCTGTGTATTTACTCAGCCTCAGAGTGGAGGTTGCTGCCCACACCAGTCTTCCAACAAAGATGCTCTGTGAGAGGAGGAAGAAAAGGTGTACAGGAGGAGAGGGGAGAAAAATTTTGTTTAAAATTCTTTGTATCCCAGAGGGGAAAATCATGGCATCTACTACCTTGGACAGCCGTGTTGGCCTGTTTCTCTCCTAAGGAAATGCTGAATGAACAATAATGCTCTTGTTTTCAAGAAGTGGTGACAGAGGTGGTCACACCAGCATTGCCTGCTCATCACTGTTACAGGTTACTGAGCTAGATTCTTGTAGACCTGTGGCTGCTAAAAGAGTCTGGCAATACCTCTGCCTGGGTCCAACTGTAAGAAATAATTCCCCAGCCACACGCCTCTCACAAAGGAGCTAATTGCTGTGCTTTCTTTATTGCTTAGTACTAACCAAAGGTATTAAAATTTCCTAATCTGCTTTAGGCAGCACATGCAAAATGTGGAACCCTTAACATAATAAGTGTTTTCAAGAGGTTTTGTTTTGTTTTGTTTTGTTTTGTTTTGTTTTGTTTTAATTTATGGAAGGGGAGAGTTTTTATTCTTTGTACAATGGAAGCCTGAAACATCAGATCTCCTTCCATTAACGGTTGTTAGGAAAAAATATTTAAAATGCCTTTTATTGCTTTTCCTTTAGAAGTGTACTTTCTTTTTTAAAGAACACAATATCAAAAAGACAATTGAGAAGCTTAAAATAAGTAATAAAAAATATTTACTCTGTATTGATAAATGTTATTATTTTTATGATACAAGTTATGATTATGAGTTTTGAAACTCAAAAATATTTAAATTGTTTTATTTCAAATATGTAAGAAAAGTTATTTGCTAGTAATAAAGCTGTATTAAAAATAATATTATTACACTATAGTATAATAGTAATGAAGCTGCATTAGGAGTAATTATACTTTTTGCTGAGAAAAAATCTGAGATAACCAAGGAAAAAGTAAGGAAAAATACTTATGCAGTCAGCAAAGGCTTTGGAACACTGGTCATACTTTGGGAAATATAATGGAAACTAAGATCAATATGAAATTTCACATAACATAATCATAAACTTCCCTAAAATTTCAAAAAGAGACTAAACACAGAAAGAAGTGGGTTAATCTTTATTTTTTCCCCAATCATTATCTCATGCAACAATAGCAGGTGTCATAAAAGCTTGGTTTGGCTTTAGACTTGCCTGATTTTGATCTGAAAAACTTTCTTAAAAATATAAAAACAATAGGTTTCATATGGCTTCTGTTAAAAGATATGAGTAAATATATGTAGATCAGACTGCAGACACCTACTTTTGAACTGGTGATGCTCTTTCAGACTCAACTTTCAAATTACAGCATTGCAGGACTATTCAGCCTTTGAGGCTTCCCATCCCTTGTACACATAGAATGAAATTCAACTTTGGTTTAGGTATCAACCTTATTCTAAAGGATATTTATATTCATGGAATGTCAAAGCAACCCACGATACAATCTGCAATTGCCAACAAATACTTTTTAAATAAATTTTTGAGCAGTATCAGCGTGTAGCAAAGTATGAATTGTGACTACTGAAATGCCTTGAAACATGAAAGAAAGGTGAAAACAGAGCAAAACCACATAAAAATGTAAAACATAACATACAGTTTAATACAGACTTCTCTGACACACCATTTAGATAACTCCAAAACAAACTTACAAGAAAAAAAAAATAGATAATTTTCAGGAGTCTTTATCATGGAATCCTTTCCAAAAATTCCATTTTGGTTTGTAAAATATTACCTTCCCCCCCCTCAAACCACACCTGTGAATTAATGTGGTCAAAGTTTGCATCCAGTGAACCTTTGATCCTTTTCCCTGCACTTCAGCTCATGCCATGGCATTTGCATGTTTGCACTTCGGTGCACAATTTCCCCCCTTTTCTTTTTAGCCATTCTCTTCCTCCCCTTCTTCTCCTGTATCACCTTTTCGCTACCTTTTCCCATTTCAAAAATTCAATTAGTACAATTTGGGCAATTTCTGCTCCTTCTCACTGCTCCTCCTTGCATCCTGATCCACGGCATTGTATCTGCTCCATTTCCAAAATTTCCAATTTTTTCCCACTGGCCTTGTATTTGATCATATCTCCTGCCCCAAGTGCTTGTTCCACTTTTTCCCTGAATTTGGGGCATTTTCAGTGAGGATCAATTTGGCAAGCTTTGATCCTTTTGCCTCACAGGCAAGATTCTTTGTCCCATCATTTTCTCTAGCACCACAGATATTCCCCTGAACACTTCCCACCATGATTATTTGGTTAAACTGCTTTCCTTTACACATTAGAGCTGATGTTTCTGACTGTAGCAACTGCTCAGGTACAGATGTTGCACTCATTTAACTGTTTGTGAAGTTCTGTGCATGTATACTTCTGGAGATTTTTTTATGGGTTATTTAAATAATAATTATCTAGTAATGTAGCAATGTGGTCCTGCAGATTTCCATGTGGCTTTCCCTTTGTTCCCCTGCTCTGTATGTTATTGGCTGTTTTTGAAATATGCATCCTGCCTTATCAGAAATCTATTGGTGTGTTCCCCTGCCTTTCTTCCCCTCAGACCTTCCAGGATTGGCTCTCCAGAGCCAATTCCTCTCCCCTTCCCTTCCCTTCCCTTATAAGCCCATGCCGGGGTCTGCCCAGGCGTCACTGTTTTTAGGCTCCCAGCCCCTTTGTCCTTCCCCTGCTTTCCTCCCTCTTTCCCCTTCCCTGCAACCCCCCCAAAGACCCGAATAAACCTCCCTGGGAAGCTGGAGACAGTGTCCAGTATGTTCCTTCGCCTCACCCATGTTTCTTGCAGAGTTTCTGTCACCTGAGCTTCATGCCACGCTGCGCGCTCCTGCGACCTCACAGCGCGCCAGCTCCAACCGGCCCGGACTGCGTGGAGGCTTGCATCGCAGTAAGGACCCCTCTTTTGTGGGGTTTCGGGAGTCTTGCCGCCTCCCCAGAGCGAGAAACTTCATACTAATGTCATCTACTGAGCTCTACATATTCCTGACCATAAAGTCATAAACCTCAAGCTAGAAAGTAAGAGGTGAAAGAAAGGTGGGAGGAGAAAGGGTGAGTTAAAAATCAGTTATAATCTATTCCTGTGAGAAACTCAGCATCACAGATGTGTCAAAGTCTTATAGTTCAATGTCATGATGCCATGAGGCCAAGAGCATTTGGGAGTAAGGGGTAAAAGTATTGCCACAGCAGCCTTGGGGTATGACAGTAAAAGACTACAAAGTCAAAAGCAGTGCTACAAGTGCTACAAGTTCAGTGCTACAAGTAAAATGCTAAAGGGCTGCAAAGGGAAAGACACTAGGTGTTACACACCTTAAAGCACAGGGCAACATCTGTACCTTTCATTTGTCGGTGGATAATATGATTTTTTTTATGGCCAGGAAGAACAAGAAAAGACCATTTTGTTGATAATTTGAGACTTGTTATTTAATGTAGAGACTTAATAATTCTGCCTGGACAGGACTAACCATTTACAGTAGAAATATCTGTGCCAAAAGTTAATTGGCTAATGCAGTGCAGTTTAGTGTAACTCATCCTATAATTCTCCTTTTTTATTTTTCCTTTCCCCTTCCCCTTCTTTGGAACATGTAGGATATTATGGTTCTGTTCTCCCTGCCCTGTCCTCATCTCCCTGCTCATGTACCCCCCATATATCTTTGTACCAGTACTATAGTCAGTGTGTAAGACCCTTTGCGTAGGTAATTGTGTTCTATTCCTTTGTATCGTTTGATGTACATATCAGAGTTTAGGAAATGTTAGAAATATTTGCAGATCTCTTTACATTATCACTTGATATACAGGCAAGTGAAAATAATTTTTAACATGCCAGGGTAGGTTGGACATTTACTTTTTGGTGTAGAGTTATCTTTTACAAGGGTTTAAAATTTTTATGTCAAGTTTCACCTTTTAACTGGTTCATTTTGTTCTGTTGTACTTAAATGTTAGATGCTGACTTGCTGCCAGAAGAAGGGCAAGAGATTAGCAATGTTGATGAAGAATGTTTATTCCGTTGTCTCTTGGTGGTTGCCCCTTTAGGTGTCTTTTCTGCTATGAGAACTTTCTATGTTGTATATTCAACATGCTTTCATGCTGAAAGAAGATCATGCAATTCATATTTGAAATTGTTGCATCAAAGGTCTTGTATAATTAACTTTAGAAAATTGAGTGATGAATTTTAAAAGCCTTTTGGTACAACTGTTAATTTCCAAAGGAAAACTCTCAGGTTTACAAGCTTAATGGGTGGGATTCAGTTGCTTTAAACATATCTCTCAAGTGCCATTTTAGATGTCCCAGTTATCCTGTCTGGTTTTATAAGCTACAGTTTCAGAAAGACACAGTTTTCTTGAACATTGTGTTATAGTTGCCCTTGTCATGACGGTGTCTCAGCAGACTACCTAAAATAGCACCAGTCATTTATGTGTAGGCATACAAATCACTCTTCATAACAAATTAGATGGTTCATGAAAAGCAATTAAAAATATCATGCTGAAGTTTTGGCAAACACTCAGCAACCTTTTGGGCTTAAATCTTTGTCTCACTTACTGTAAGAAAATTTTTCTTTGAATTTTCTTACATGTACATGAAGTTGGCTTAGGGATGGTGGGCTCCTCTGGGGTATAAGTAGACACTCTTTACAGCAATGAATGAAAACTATTTGACTTTGAACAATTCTTTGTCTCCCAAGTATACCCACTGGTTGATATTTGAAGGATGGTCAATAATAGAAGAGTATCCCTGATATTAAGGTGTGTGAAAATTTTCCAGTGTCTTACATTAGTCATTATTGAGCATGTGATTACTAGGACAGCTGCTTTGTTCTGGAGAAGAAATTTCAACTATGTTGTATTCCTTTGACAGCCCACCAAAATTTATATTTCTAATACAGTAATTTATAATCCTAAATTTATAAGCAAGCCCTTCCAAATATTTCATGGACTGTACTTGAATTTTCAGTTTTATGAATCTGTATATATGATGTACAGATGAATGAGAAAAAGGCCTGCCAAATTTGTTAGGAAACAAAAGGTATGTGATAGGTCTGCTGAAAAGAGAACTGAAAAATGGATTGAAATTTGTCATGATTCAGCTTTTTAAAACTTATTTCTCTGTTGTCACTTCACAGGCAACTGAAACTTTCAGTCTAAATAGAACTTAATGTATAATATATGCTTAAACACCCTGTCTTTAATTACGAGAAATTCAAAATATCCTTACTGGAGACAAATTCTGCTTAGAATAAATAGAAGCAGATTAGACGAATAAACCTCATGTCTCTTAAAGCAAGCAAAGATTGCTACGTTGGTGTTCTCAAGTACCTGAAACATTCTGACAGTGGCAACAGCTGGCAATAAATGTAAATTTGAACACAAATCACATTGCTTTCCCTCTTGTTGGGCTTTGGTTGCTAAAGTATGCCATGAACAGGACATCTCTCAAAACAGGGTTTGCATCCCTGTAGATCTGCAGAGATAATGAAATGTTTCACTTAGTCTGAAAATGAGAAATTTGTCAGGAATTGCCCCTTAAATTCAGATTAAAATGAACATAGTTATTTTGTTTTTAACTTTTACTTCAATTTTAAAGTACCGTAGAGATACAAGTGTGATTTGCTACAATAGTTATTTCTAATGTCAGACATGTAAACATCATCAATTGTGGTCATCCTTCAAGGTTCTGTGCAGAGAGATTGCTGGATAGGTGAGCAGTTGAGAGCAAATCAGAATCATTAGTCATGTTTATTTCCTGTCAGCTTTTCAGATACTGTAATTAAGTTAGGGCTAAAGATCTTATTACTGAATGGAATTTGTAGCCCCTAATGGAAGATGCATTACAGTGTGAATCTCAAATTCCAAACTAAAACCTGTGATTCAAATTAGAGCTTCACAAAAGAAATCTTGTTTACAAAACAGAGCAGAGTTCCAGTTTCACACAGATGTGTCACCACTCCATCTCACCCATGTTCTGACTATACTTGTCTTGGGATATTTGAAAAATGAGCCTCAATTTCTGACCAAATCACCACCAGGTAATTTTAATGTTGTTTTAAAAGTTTCTGTAGATCTTGACTACATAAATATCCAAGCCATATTCACATCAGCATAATATCAAAATCCCATTAGTATCACTTTATTTGCTACAGCAGATCAAGCCCTGGGTAAATTTAAAACCAGATGATTTTAGACACACAAAATCCAGTTATGATCTGCTTTATCATGAAACTCAGTCTGGCTGTGCTGCAACCCAGACATTCAGACTGTCAAAAGAAAGAAGAAAAGCCATCAACACAAATTAAATTCCTGAGAACAGTGGGTGATAGAAAATTAATAACCTTGTGTTTTATAGTTTTCTCCAAACTTGTTTAATGGTAAACAGTCATGGTGATTTTTAATGAGAACATAAATAATGTTCATTATTTATTTATTTATTTATAAACCTTCAGTGGATTTCTGATCACCTGATCAGAACTGGCTATGACAAGTCATATGACCTACAATGTTATGAAAGCAAGTAAACTGTCTAGTTTTGTAGGAGACAGTTTCTCCTCATTTCAGCAAAGAAATAATTAATTCTTCCTTTACGGCATCCATTCACCACAGTCTAAGTGAAAAAACTGTGCTGTTGTTTTCTGAGTCCTGTTGCAACCACAGATTCATCTCTGCTCCCAGAAACAGTGCTTGTCATTTTGTCCTTGTGAAAATGGAAAAGCTCAACAACGATGACAGTATGAGGAACTGAAAACCTGACACATTTCCACAACTTGCTAAAAATGATAGGTGCAGATGTCATTTCTTCTTTGCACATCTCTGGATGAGACTCTGGAGATCTGTCACAGTGTGGAACATCTCCACAACCACTGTGTTACAACTTTTGGGCAATGCCTGTAGCAGAAGCAATAGCAAATTTTCTCTTGAGTCTTGACAACATACTTTGATTTATATAGATATTAGGAAACAGTAGTTTCAGGATTTTAATATGTTACTGAATACATGATTGTGTAATATACAGTTAATATGGCTGTAAATAAGTCTAACACTAATCCTAATCCTTTTGTTTTCTGTGGCCATTATTTTAAAAAAATGTGAAGCATTAATCTTAAAAATCTGAAAAAATCAGAAATCTGCAATCAGTGCATCAGTGATTCTTTCCTGGTATAATATTCAAGTTAAGTCATTTTTTACATGATTTTTCTGCTTTATTACAGTGAAACTTCACGAAAATAAATTCTAGAATTTATAGCCTGGGGAAAGTATATGCTAATTAATTTGTGTTTGTTTCATTTTGTTTAGAGCTACAGTCTAAAAGAAATTTCCAGATGCAAGATTTTGCTCTGGTAGCATCAAGTAGATCTGATTCCCAAACAAGGGGACTTCTTGTCAGTAAGATGATGAATATATGGCACTATATCAGTATAAAGAAGAGCATGTTTTCCCTTAAAGTGCATATCTATTATCAGTAATCTTCTCAGAACTGCAGGTGCTAAATTCAGTGTGTTGGTATTCAAAGCACAGCAATATATAATAGTATCTGCCAATAGAAAAAAGTAGGAATATAATTTTTTCCCATCTGTAGCATGGAATATGGGAAAACTTTTGTCCATGGAACTTCCATAAATAAATTATCCAGTCAAAGAATTCAGCTTCTCTTAAAACAAACAGAGAAATTAAAATTCGTAGTAGACCATGTCTGTCCTGTACTGATGCATCAATATAGCCAGCCTGATGGAGGTGATAAGATAGTTTGTCATGTGCTTTTTACTTCAAAAGCAGCATCATTCTTGTCATCACATTTATCATGAAAATTGCAAGGTGTGAGATATTTGCTAGGAGTTGTTATAAACAACAGTAGAGTGAGGCGGATTTCTGCAGCATAAAGTGAATGGCAAGCAGGAATATGCTAATTTTACAGAAACGAGATTTAATTACTTAAGAGAAACATCATTTTAGGACATAATAGATAATTGTTTCATTCAGTATGGAAATGGAGAAGCCTCAACAGCAACTGCAGGTTGATTTTTGAGTGCACTTAAAAGTTGCACAGAGCATGGGTAGACGAGGGAACGTTGAAGGAATAGAAACATTCAGAAAATGTAAGATTGATAGAGGAGACCTGATAACAAAATTCAATATGTAAAAGTTTTCTACATGATTGATATGATTAACTACTCCCCACAGCTTTAGAAAACATACAAAATTAGAATTACTGCTTGGCTTAAAATGTTAAGAGCTAGACATTAAATATTATAAATAATTTTATAGCAATAGGGTTTTTATGTATTAGAAAATGTTTTCTGCAGAAATTTGTGGTATTTCTGCCACTAGAAGGTTGTGATACCAGGTTAAACTAACTTTTGAAGAGGTGGTTCAATTTCCTTAGGCTTTTGTTTGTAAAATTAAGTGTGAATATCCATAGCATGGATACTCAGTATGAAGGGACTGGTCTCATCCTGTCATTTTGGGCTGAGGAAAAGGTGCATGTATTGCTTGTGACCATATTTTCAAGATTACTTCACATAAAATTTTTCACTAGAAGGAAACCCATGATGCCATTTAAATCATCAGAGCTCTGGAAGTTACATATATAGAGTTAGAAAAGCAATGGTGTTAAACCTACATAGTATTTATGTACCATAATGCACCCATTGTCTTTGCTTCTGTGTAGCTCATTCTGTATCTCCTTTCTAGCCTGTATACTTCTTTTTCCTTTCCAAGGGAAGAAGAAAATAGTATGTACTTGTGGGACTTGTACCAACACAGGAGCAGGGATGATCTGAAAGCCAGGAAGTTTCCCTGAGCCCTACCGTTTAGTGGTTTAGTGGTAATTTTTAGTGGTAATAAGAGTGTCTTAATTTTAATAGACTAAAGAGTTACTTAGAAGCCAGGAACTTAAAATACTCTACACCACAGAGGAAACAGAGATGAATCAGTTATAAAATCCCATAGTAAGGCAATAAAATGAAAACAGAAGGGATATGTATAAGGTAATTTCCTTCCACAATCACAGCTTTTCAAAATGGCATGGTTTTAAAGAAATTTTCATTGCCTTTCAGTGATTGCAGCTGGCAATGCAGAGATAGCCAATGGAAGAGGGTCTACATCTAAACTTAGGAAGCATGTTACTAACTTAGACTACAATTTTCCCTATTTGTTTTGTCCTCAAAACATATGGAGATTTTTTTGTATAAAAGAATATATATGTACACAGACATATATATTCAGAGTGTAACTATAAAAGATATAATATGCAGTATTATTAGATGTGCTTTTATATGTACATGATTATATTTATAATTTTATATTTATATTGTGTTCACACAATATGGCTAGAAGAGGAGGATTCTCTTCTGCCATCACTGCCATTTTAAAGAGAGAGCAAAAGGAGTCCAGTCTCATTGGAGACTAAGATGCAGCAACTACTGCAGCCAAAATTATGAGACAGAACGGAATTAAAGTCTGTTGCAGACATTAAGTTTTATCTTCTCTTAGTACCTGGGAGGAGGAGAGAGCACAGCTTTTTGGGAGACTTTTGGTGCTTTTACATGCATATATGAAAAGCACTTCTCCAGGGAAGAGAGAGAAGGGAAAAAATTAAGCTATTTGAACATTTTCTGAACATGCTTCTCTCCTACTTTCCCTGTTTCCCTAGAGATTTTGCGTGCCAGTTGTTTCTTTAGGCACTGCCCCTTTTCTTCTCTTGTCCTGGATGCTGTTGGAGGAGGTCCAATTCCTCCTGGACAATAATTATTGTAGTAAGTAATAGTGTTAATGGGAAAGGGCACACTGTACGTTGAACAGAAGGTCTGGTTAAGCATGCATTTGCATCATGTCCCTCTGTCTAGCAGCAACCTTTCTTTTGTGCTCTTAGTAACTTCTAGCACACTACACTCCCCCCCAGTTTCTATACCACTTTTGAAAGAAACAATGATAAACCGTTGGAAGATAACTGTGTTTCAAGATTTCGCCACCATTAAAGATTTCACCAAATAAAACATAAACATTTCCAAAATTATATATATGTATATGGATCTTCTCTCTACTCTATTAGTTTTTATGCAAATATGGTGATTTCCATTGGATAAAGGTGATTCCTGGTTCCTTCCTTCTCCCTCTTATTATGCCTCATTCTTTTTCTAGAACTTTCTCTCCTTCTTTCACCAGTCACAGGTGCAACAGATTTTATCAACTTTATTTCTCTGTGTTTTGTGCTCTTTAATGAACTTTTATACCTCATTTTCTTTTGTTCAGTCTTCTGAATTTTTAATAGTTCCTTGATCTTTCACCTGCAGCTTATTTTTTTCCTTGCATTCAAAGCTTGTCTGGTAAAAAATTCAAGGTTTTTAAATGCTTGTTTGTTTGTTTTTTCTCCATCACTGAGTCAGATTTATGTTGTGACCTTATACTTCGCATAAATTATTTTGTTGAACTTATGTCCAGGGTTTTGGCTATACATTATGCTGTCATCATAATTAAGTTTACTTTAGATTGAAGTCATTAACTGCAAGACAGAATTATCTCGACTCCAAATCTGCTTCCAACTGTTCAAAGTAAAATCTTGTACTGCCACCCTGACCCTTTCTTGTGGATCTAAAATCAACTCCCATTTGTCTGTTCCAGGAATCTTATTTTCTCTATATCCAGGCTGGTCTCGCTGACTCTTTTCTCAGAGTGTATCTTGCTGTCTTTGCTCGTGTTTCAGCTCACCTGGGGCACTGTGCCCAAATCCGCTGTATGATTTTGTCAGTCCTAATATCAAGCTCCAATTACACCTCCTACCTTCTCATCATGAAGAATATTTCATAGTTCTAAAATGCTGGGGGGGGTCGGTCCCCTTTCTCTTCAGAAATAAGTGCAGAAGTCTGAGTATATTTAGACTTGAGTACTGTAATGCTGACTTTTCCGGTCTTTACAAATGCAAGTACACTATTAGTGATGGAGGTGAATATTAGGGGACTTTGGGACTCTTCTTGCTCATAGATGTAAATTACCATTCTCAAGACTCAGGTCTTCATTTGTTTTCCACCTTTTATTATTTTGTATATTGTCTTCAATTACACAGAACTTGACTTTTGCCTCTTCTCAAGCTGAGGAAGAGCTTCCTCTGACCACTAATTTGGTAATATAAATAAGTATTGCATAGTTTCTTTGGTGTTTCCCACCAGAGGGGAAAAAAAAAAAGCAAAGAGAAAAAGCAAAGCTGTGTACATCCTTCACGTAATTGTTTGTGATAATCTTTACAATATTTGCAACTTTACTGAAAGTACGTTTGTATTCCTTTTTTATGATGAGCTCCTTGTCTCCTTGTATGCTTGTGTACCAATTTCCCTCCAGTGCAACTTCTGTGCCTCTTGAGACATATTAATAAAAAGCTGTCATATTAATTCCTAATCAGTATAATGCAAATTAGAGATACCAATTAATAAAGGCTTTGTTTGGTCCCAATTTCCTGTTTGCATGGAGTTCACAGTGTGAATCTCACCTGTGTAATTGGTGCTCTGTTTATATAGAAAGCTTAAAGACTCTTTTGACACATAGCTGTTATGATGTAGATGTATTGAAGATGTATATTGAAATAGTTACAATAGCTTCAGACAAATAAAAAAGAAGTGTGTCTCTGAAATTCTAGATAGCACTAGTGGTATATTGCACCATAGTGCTTTCTTTTATTTAATGTACTTCTTAATTTTATGCATTTTTCTCTGTTGTTTTTGAAAATTTAATCTATCCTGTGTAATGTGACGAAGGAAGGAAATGAAGAATAAAGTACTACAAATGAAGTGCTTTTAAACAAACGAATTAATTACATGTACGAATGCATTGACTAAGTTTGGGTTTTCAATTAGATAACTAATTATGTTGAAAATGGCATTGCATATTTAAATAGATGCCAGTGCCTCTGGCTCATCCAGTTCTCTCTAGGCTGTTATTTAAGTACACAGCTAATTCTCTTGCTGTTAGGTATCACCTGTGATAGCTAAAAGCATGGTTGCATGCCTAATTAGACATAAAATCTTGATGTTTACATAAGCAAAATATAAATTCTTTGGATTAATTTATGGTGCATTTTTCTACTTAACAGAAAAGCTGTCCATCAAATGCTGTGCAAAATACTTGTTTATTATTTCTGCATTCTTAAAACCAAAATGTTTCTTACAATAAAATACAGAATTCAAACTTGGTTTGCTTATATAATGTCTAGCAGCTATCAAGTAATTACTTTGTAATTACTCTTTTGGTTAACTCTTTAAATCTGGTTCCAACCTTACATGATCTTTCAAGGTATTTGTTTGTACAAAAAATTTTGACCCTCCCATAATCAAGAATACATAGAGGTTTTTTAAGAAAGAATATAGACAGTTATCTCTCAGAAATAATGTAGATCCAACCTAATTGCCAAAGGTAGAATGAGATAAATCATATCACCAGCATATGTTTATGAATGATTCAACCAGTTTCTTAGACCTTTTCAAATGACTAGATACATTTTACATTAGATCATAAGATTACTATTTTTACATGATATCATAAGAATACTGTTTCTTTTAAAGTTTAGTTGTTGAATTCTAAGGCATGAGGTATTTCTGGTAAAGAATGTCAGAGTTGCCACAACAATCAGAATTAAAGGTAGATTCAGGGAATTTTTTTAAGCAGAATTTTTGTATATTAGTGGCCAGATAAACTGGATTCTAAACAATAAATGTCCCTTTTCATAGCCACTTCTTTGATGAGTCTTCCCAAAGAAAATGCAGCTTTATTATGTTCACACTAGCAGGACATACTTGTAGTATTCAAGTTCAACAATTTATAATACTGCATATGCACATGTGGGAATTATTTTAATCAAAATACACAGTATTAATTCTTTGTACAGTAGTGTTATTTTCATTGTTTTAAAATGAAGACTCATTTAACATTGTTTTAATTTTAGAATTATATTTAGGAGAGAGGCTGAGGACAACATTTGGATTTTAAAGTTGTTCTATAATTACTTTAGAACACTGTCTGTATAAAATGCATAAGAATGTTTAGAGAACTATCAGTACTGATATCAATTCGCAGACAGTGCTAAAAGAGAAGGCAGCAGATTGATCTGGTGCAGATTCCTGTCTGTAAACCCCAGCCTTTTTTGTGAAATCCCTTTGCTTTCACATTTACCAGTCTGGGGAAATACCAAAAACTAGTGAAGATAATGTTGGGCAGAACACACAACCTTCAGTAAAAATTAATAATTGCATCATACTATTTCAAAAAAGATGCAGTCAGAATTTATTAATATTTGACATAGTTTTGTTGTTAGATGCAGCCTTGGAGTTTTAAAACTGTATGCATTCTGTTTACATTTACCACCCACCCCCCCAACCCCGAGAATTGTTCCAGAGCAGCTCTTTTGTTTGTTGGTGAACAGCACAAAGCAAAGTTCATAAATCATACTGACTGAAAACATCCGTCCTGGTTGCTGCTTAATGAGGCTTTAATCTGTTTTGAACAGTTGAGATTTTGTTGCTTTTCTTTTTTATTTTTGTTTAATGGATTTGGCTTTTTAAATAATTCCTAGGGGAGAGAAAGAGGGAACACTAGCCTGTCTTCTATCTAGTCTTTAGGAGAAGCAAAGATTAGGGCATTTTTTTCCAAAAGATTTTTCAAATATTGATTTATTTTTGATAAACCTCTTCTGATCCCATTCAAGATCTGGTAGAACTGGACAATCACTGAATCACAATTATGGGTGAGGTCAGAAGTGACCTCTAGAAATCATCTAGTCCAGTTTCCCTGCCCAAACTGTGCTTTCTCCAGCAGGTTGCACATCCCCATAAGCAAAGAATTATTTGTTGAGCAGCCACAGTATCCTGCAAGAATGAAAAATTCAATGAAATCTCTGTAAAAATGATCAGGTATAAGGAATTGGCACAGTCCAGGGGCATGAAATAAGAAGTAGAAATCCTGTGGTCGGATGTGTTAGGGGGAGAGTATCCCTGCATAAGGCTAAGGTATCTGGCTTTAAGGAATTACTGTCCAAAAAATGTTAACTTTATATCAGGTATTTTATTTGTTGAATATTTATTGTGCTATACAGGGCACCAGCACAGAAAAGATGAGTCATCATCTTTCTATGTCCTTTTCCAACAAATTTCATAAGGTGGTTATGACTGAACTGTGTAAACTAGAGATTATAAAGACACTTCTCCTCCCACAAGTTCAGTGTGCTTAGTGCTACGTTTTAATTTATCATTTTATGGGGTTTTATGCATACATACTTAGATATATTCATGCATACATATATATTCCTCAGAAAATATTATCTTCTTAGGATAAAACCCCCATCATTATGATGTATTGAATTCAGAAAATGGTTAACCAATTATTATTATTATTACTGTTTTCTGCAGGAAATTTTGCTCAGTAGTATTTTCAGACAAATTCTCTTTAACTCTCTCAATTTACTAGAAGTCTTCTCTCAATTTCTTTTTAGAGCAAAAGCAATCACCTTCCTTCCTTTCCTTCCTCCTTTCCTCATCTTTTGGTAACAATCTGTGCAGAAAAAAAAATCTAGCTTTGGCCTTCTTGATGGTTTATTTTAGTATTTAAAAATATTGCTGCTAGAGATCCACTTCTAATTATCTGTGATGAGTTTTCTGTTAATGGTAGAACTACATTTGTACAGGAAAAAAATCATATAAGCATCAGTATTTTATAATGAATTTTCATCTATAAAATCTAGATTGGCTTGGCTTCATGAATGCATCTCTCATGGTTGACTAACTTAATATTCATTGTGTCAGCTGCAATTTCAATGCTATTAAGCCTGACCTAGATTTCATCAGTGAATAGGTTAATCTGCTCCATTATCTTTTTGTGTATGTGTGTGTTTTAACTCACACCAATTTCTACTTTCAAGTTAGTCATTTGGAAACTCTAAGACCAGCACAGTCATGATAAGGAAGACACTCTTTGTAAAACTTAATTTCAAATCTTTTTGTCCTTTCTGTTGCATCCTATTTGAAAACAGTTATCCAAGGATAAACAGGCTAAAAATAGTGATGTAACATATCCTGGCATCATGCTTCACTAGTTTGCTACAGCAGCAGTCACCAGAGGAAGTCAGATCTTTGTCTCATCCCACCCCAAGAAGAGAAGACACACTGAAATGAAGAGGGTAAATAAAGAGGGATTCAGTTAACGGACAAAAAATTAAGATAACAATCAAATGACAGGAGGAAGTTTTTGAAAATGCATCTCTTCCCACTCTGAAAAGTAAACATTCCTTTTTCTGGAGGAACCTAACCTCACCTTCTATTTTGGAGCTTTATTTTAAATAAAACAGAAGATTTTAATCTTAGGATCTTTATGAACAAAACTGGTATTTAATTCCAAAAAATGTTGGTTTTTTTTTTTCCCACTGAAAAGCACTGCTTGGGTAGTCCTGGAATCTGAACTATGCTATATTTATCCACAAAACTGACTTTTACAAGATTATACTGGTGTTTATGTATGGGCTAATTCTTCCTTTCTTCAAGACATGACCCTTCTGCTAAAATCCATCCACTGAGGCTCAGTTCCATGTTCATGTTCAATTTTCCATCAGTCAGGCTTCCTTCCTCTTTCTATCTAATAGGTTTTAAATTATATAAAAGTGCCAGAACATTTTTATTCTGAAACCTTCTGTTCTGTTCATCACATCCTTTGAAAGAATGAAGCAACAGATGTGTTGTCTTAAACCTTTATTTAATTAATTTATTTAACTTTGTGATTTTTTAAGGGAGCACTTTTTATTGAAGTACATTTTAATTTTTCATCCATTCTTTTGGAAATAGTAGCCATAAAATACAAACGAAGCTGGAAGAATGGGCTAATCAGTTTTCTGGCAAAGAAGAAAGATCAAGTGTGTTTTAACAAATGTTTGTCTGTCTTATTTTTCTAAACCTTGTTGAAAGCTATTCTACAAGCTCCACAGAAGGACTATTCTAGTGCTTTGCTATCTATGTAGACAGAATATTTTTCATAGTAATTCATAATAGAAAATTATGTTAGTGAAAATTAAGCAATTATTTTCTTTTACGTCTAAAGTTATTGAAAAAATTTATCATTGTTCCTTCTAAAGAATTATATGGCAGTATAGTTTATATGAGCTCCTTCTTGCACTTTGTCTAATTTTTCCAGACTAAAAAAAAATATAAGGGCTTTCTATATTTCCTGACAGATCTTATTTATCCCAGAATAACCCTAGTTCATCAGAGGGAAATTTGAAGAGAAGGCAGGTGCATAGGGACACTTTTCCATAAAATCATCCTGGCTTTGAACAACATCATAACTTGATGCTAAGGATGTCTTTGAATAAACTTTTCACTAGATTCTTCCTCCATGGGTTTGATTCCTTTTCAAACCTTTTGAAACCTGTATCATCCAAAACACCCAGTGTGCTGTGTAACATTGTCAGTGACACCAACTCTGGCATGGAGAGCACCTCAGCAGGTTTGCAGATGACACCAAGCTGTGTGGTGTGATTGACATGCTGGAGGGAAG
The DNA here is from genome assembly GCF_008360975.1 of Lichenostomus cassidix. Classification (NCBI taxonomy): domain Eukaryota; kingdom Metazoa; phylum Chordata; class Aves; order Passeriformes; family Meliphagidae; genus Lichenostomus; species Lichenostomus cassidix. The sequence goes on along the minus strand of NC_139480.1, from coordinate 26,442,141 downwards.
GGATGACACCCTGAGGGACCTTCACAGGATTGAGAGCTGTGCCCCTGTGAACCTCATCAAGTTCAAGAAGACCAAGTACAAGGTCTTGCACCCGAGTCAGAGTAATCCAAAGCTGCAGACAGTATCCAAGATGAGGTACATCACACTTTTTTATATTGACAAAATTACTGTTTCTGGGGTTTTTTTCTGCCATTCTTTACTATAAATGACAATGCATTTGACTGCTAATAGACATTAAGCTGACCTTTGTTCAAACTAGCAATAATTTTCCCAATTATACCTTTACTATGTGGTAACAATTAGATCAGAGCCCATCCCTGTGGGCATAAAATTAGGACATGTCTTTTTTTAACTTTTCTCAGAAGTATTGTTTTGCCTGCACTCAGATCTACATCCATTTCAGAATATTCCTTGTTTGCTGTATCCTAGATTCTCTCCATTACATTTCACTTTTTCTTAAGTTAGATGTGGTAGTCTAGCCGGGACGTCAGCAACTGATAGATCAAATGAATTGTCCATTTTCCTCATGTTTTATTTACAATGCTTCTCTTAATACATTTCTGTATTATATCTCTCAAGTGTACTTTTCTTTCTTTTTCATCAACATCTTCTCATTTTTTTTATTAGCTATAATGACTGAAATCTTTAGTGCAAAGTGATTGCAGAAATGTTGTTCAGTTCCTTACATTGTTTAACATTCTTGCATACGACAGAGTCTATCATATATAACATATTCCCTCTATTCTGGTTTATGATCCTAGCCCCCTGTTAAAATTCTTTTAATAAGTGCTTGGTCATTAATTAATTTTTGGGAATGCTGAGGCTAATAAAGTATTGAGCCCATCAGCCTTCTCTCTGCCCTGTGAACACAAAATCATAATTTATTGTTCAGTGTAAATACAATACCTACTAAGTAACTGAAGTACACTTTCTTTTTCCTGTGTTACTGTCACAATCACAGATTGAGGACTTGAAATTTCTTGTTCCAATTACCTTTCCTATTGAATGTTTCTTTCTAAAATCACAAGTCTACCTCCTGCTTTTGATATGTAAAATTATATTGTATAAAATAGGTTACTACGTTGAATGGATGATAGTTCATCTGAATGTGTTTCCTTTGATAGTAATGGATTTAAAATAGATTTGTAACTTTTAAATTTAGCTAAGCGGAATCCCAGTTAATGGGTTTATACAGTCTCTAACAATGGAACTCAAATCTTGATTGCTCCTTTTAACACCTTAGGGAACAAGAATCACAGTAGAATCTAATTATTTTCAGTGTGATGACCCTTCCCGTATGACATTACCTAAAAGTGATATTTGCAGTAATTAAAGGGGGGTTTTTTGAGAGTATTTACATAAACTATAAAAAAATATTATAAGGCTATGATCTTTATCAAACACAGAGCAATGGGAAAATATTCTGTTATTGTTTGATCTACTGGTTAGCAATTGATGCTGGTACTAATGCAATGAACAAAATGAAGGAAATAACACTGACAAAATATTGAAGAAATTTTAAAAAATATTGGTTAGAGGGATTTTGGTTTAGATTTTTTATTACATTAGAGGTTTTGATTAAATAAAATGCATGTCAAGCACCACAGTGTGATGAAAAGTAAATCTGGTAATAAATATTTTGTATATGCCTAATGTATACTATTTACATTTCAGTCAGTTGTAACAAAAACATGGAAAGTGATAATGTCTAAGGAAGAGTCTGGCATGTGCTGAAAAAGAAATATATATATTGGTGCAATGTGACAAAATGAGTTGGGCTGTAATAGATTAAATTGTATCAGCAGAGACATACATCTGCAGCTAGACTTCACCACTTATCTACCAGTTTCCAGGACTAAATATAAATTCTGAGGAGGTCATTATTTTGAAAAATCTCGAGTGCAGACAGATATCACCACTGCACTTTCTTATAGCAAACTGCAGAAAAAAGTAGTCTGAATATGTGCAGAATTTCTAAGAGTTGTATAAACAATGTTCCACAATTAAACATTGACTTTCTAATTGCGAAAACTTTCTAATTCAAACACAAATCATGCACAAATATGTGTTTATTGAAAGGTGTACTATGGCCTTCAAGCCAGAGGCTCATAATCTGGTTTAGGAATTCAGTTCTCTCTGCTGTAGAACTCAGCCTCCCTTCCAGGCAAGGGAAGACCAGATTATCTTAGACTGGATTTGGAGTCCACAGGGTGGACTGGGTGGCTGAAGTGACCCAAGAAGTACCATGAGGCAGTTTGTGTGAGAAGTCAGGCAAAAGAAGAAAGATTGCATTACCATACATCAGGAGTAAATGTTGTAAATGTTGAAGTAAATAACAAAACAAAACAAACCAAACAAACAAAACCAAACAAAAAAACCAGAAAAGAAACCACCACCAAAAAAACCCCCAAAAAACCCACAGTTAAAATACTTAATTTTTAAAAGAAAATTTAAAGAATTTTAATAAAAAGTCATCTGGACTTGTCGAGAGAGGAAAAGCAATGAGATATAACAAAAGACTCAGCTGTGCTAAAAGCTAACCAGTTTTTTGAATGTAAAACAGAAAACTACAGACACTGAGATTTTAAAATACCAGTATGACATATGTTAAATGATGTAGTCTTTTCAGCTTTTTTTTAACCATTAATGTGTTTCCCTGCTTTTTTCAAGCAGCTTAAATGGTAGTGAGTTATGTATAAAAAGAGTGGATATTTGAAGCTGGATAGATTTTTATTGTCAGAAGCAACAAAGTTTCAAAAGAGTTGGCTTTCATAATAGATTCTACAGCAGAGTTAATTTTTAGCATTTCAGTATTTCTAATCTATGGTTTGTTTTTTAAAGACTTTATGCATTATAAACATTATGGAAGAGTAAAATCAATTTTATATATAAAGTTATTTCTTTGAAACCACTCTAATTTGCTTCTATTTCTGTATTGTATGCATTTCATTTTTTGTTCCAAAAACATTTAAAAAATCTCTTTTGGAAGACACTACTCAATTATTTGTTGAAGATTTCACCAACAGTTAACCACCTAAGATAAACTGAGGTGTTTTACTATGTGTTTTGTAGGCATACTGGTCTTCTGGCAGGGTGTTTACTGAAAGGCTATTTTTTATGGATGTCAGATAAGGCTGAGAGAGTAGGAGTTTTATCATTCTCATTTATCCGTTACTTTGACCCCATCACTCATCTTCCTCCCCTTAAAAGATATATAAATACCAAATAAATGAAAAAGAAGCCTGACATTTGGAGATTGACATAGTCCTCAGCTTTCAAAGATTATGAATATCTGGAGCTCCTGCTGACTGTGAAGTGAGCAGTCAAGTTTTCTAAGAGTTTTCTCATAGGAGTTTACAAATTGAATATTCTTATTCATTCATGTTAAAAAACTCACTGTTTCTTAAAAAATCATACCAAAATCTGAAACCTCTGTCTTATTACTGACTGTGTAGGGAACTTTCTGTTAGCTAGGGTCTGGGACAGCCAAGGAATACATGGTTCCTGTGCATCACACAGGACTGCACGTATAGAAGTATACAAACACACACACAAACACATGCATTAGTAGAACTAGATAATTTCTGTCAGAGCTGAACAGGCCTTCATGAAACTTGAGTGCATCTCCATTTGTACAGCACTAACAGGTAATTGGAGGATGACTAAGCCCCTTAAAATGCTCAAATCTAGTAGAGAAATGCCATATCAGAGTCTGTAAATGGCAAAGTAAAGCAGACAGGCCCATAAATTTTGATGTCAAAATGTTGCTGTAAATGCTCCCTCTTTGGACACTATTTCCTCTAGATATGCCCAGCTATCACAGCATATCTGAACTTATGTTTAGAGCTTTAATAAATGTCTGACTTCATTTTTAAAAAGAACAGACAATAGGTCATTGACAGAAACCACACCAGTTAGTTCTTGAGACATAGGAACTGTTCTGATTATATTACATTTAGATTTATGCTGTTAAGCTGAATGATGAGAAAATCACCAAAGAAATCATGTAAAGCATATAAATCTGACATGGAACAGAAGACTTGCTTGGTTTCTTGATTTCTTGCTTTGTGACTTTGTCTTGCTTTCTTTTGTCTTGCTTCCTTGCAGTCCTGCTCTTTCTGTTTCTCTCTCTCCCCTTTTCTGTTCTGCATGAATGAATCCAGAATCTGATCTTCATGGCATATTCCTAAGCAAATGTATTTAGAGCAGAGATCTGGGATTAAATGATGTCCCCCCACTAAAGCTGAGAGTAGAACTCCCATTTACTTTAAAAAGGGCAAAAATTTATCCAGGAGAGTAGTCTACCTCTTTTAAGAAAGTGGTCCATGGAAGACTGGTGGGGAAAGAGAAAGTTTATTACTAAACAGTACATGAAAGCAGCAATATATCTGGGAAAATATGTGTAAAAATCACAAAATTTAATATTATAGTTCCCATAGCAACAATAGCTGTGCCACCTTGCACCCTTCTAAGAAGGTGTCATTTCTACAAAAGCATGTAGTATAATAAAAAAGTATTTGATACGTAATGTATGAGAAGAAGGAGCTATATGGTTGATAAAATTGTGTTCCTTTATGCTGGTGCATCTAAACCCTTAGGTATTTTTTCAACAGGTGTAGTAGTTCCTACCTAGTTTACTATTTGTATCTCATATCCCATGACCATTAGTGCCCTTAAGATAAGATAATAATCTGAACAATGTTTCAGTCTTTGTGCTTGTTCAGATTTTGGTAGCTGATAAAACATTTGATAGAATACATCTCATGGCAGGAGCTTTTTTATGAAGAATAAAATATCCAAAAATATTTTCTGATCAATAGGTGAGATGTAAATATTAAAAGTCAGGAGAAATTTGAACCAGTGACCCCATGGCAGGATGGTGGATTGAAACTAGGTGATTTTCAAAGTCCCTTCCAACTCAAACCATTGTATGATTTAGAAGTGAGAAAATTCTCTATTCTGCGCTATCTAGCTTTTCAAGGAAGGTATATTATTGTACAGGATTCAAGCCCTTTGAGGCAAAGATATCACATTTGTGCATTGCTGAGCACGTACTGACAATACTGAAAAGAAATATAGGCTCTAGTTAAAACAAATGTCATGTTTATATTCTTGGTATTCAGTTTACCTTTTACCTTTTTACCTTTTCCTGTCCTTTCTCTCTTGCAATCCTTTGATTAATAATATGCATCAAACAAGCATTAAAAAAAAAAGCTGATACAAGCAGTACTGATATATGAAATTCAGGCTTTCCTTGAGGTTTTCTAACTGAAGATGTGTTAGCCATTAGTAATAAGATTGGTCAAATACATGTCTGATGTATGGTGGAGTATTATCTGTGCAGAACACACAAAAGGACTAACGAGAAACACTTTAGCTCTGCTACCACTGCTTCTAGCAGGTTAGTAGACCAAACCAAGTCCTAAAGAAGACTTTTCCAGACTTCCAAAAATATGTAGAAAACACTGCCAATTGCTAGATGTTTGATAAGCGAGAAAATTTCTCACTGAATCCAGTATTCTTGAATTCCAAATTTGTTCATAAAGCAACAGCTGTAACCATGGTTCGCAGGAATGCACCTGTTGGGAATCCTACCTGTAAGAGCAGTATATCAGAAATTAGCTTGCTAGTTTGCTTTCTGGCTTATAAGGAGTGGAGGGTAAATAATTCCCAAGTGCTTCCTGGTTGTTATGAAACAAATTATTTTCTTGTTCTTTTAATTCCACATTTTCTGTGAAGCTAAAGTAATGTGTAGTATTCATTCCATATGTTGTATTTTCTGAATAGGGGCTGAAGTGTTTTATGCGATCCATCTCCCAAATTTATACAGCAGTCAAACTCTCAGACTGAGCATTGAGCTTCATAATTGCCATAAATGCTTTAAATTGAAGTATGAGACTGAAGTGATTCATTACACTAAGAAAACTTGGTGCCATGGAAATCTACAGAAAACGAAGAATTGTATTTGTACTGTTTGTATCAGCTACATATTAACTGAATACAAATGGTCTGTGCATCCGACTTGTCCATTCCTATTACTGACCAGTCTATAAAATATCCTGTCTCTTAAAATTAGTCTGGAGCTAGAAGAGTTCACTCTAAAGTATTTAGTTTTCTTTTCTGCTGTCTATCTTCCTTAGATTTTATACTTTCTGGTTTTGTGTGATATAGTAGGAGTAATAAATGCCAATGCTAATGTTATGGATCCAGGAAATGTTCTGATTTTAATAGTGTTTTCATTACTTTTTTTTTCAGTTTGTTCAAAAGCTGCTATCCATGTCTTTGCACTTGCAGTCTATTTATGGTATGTGTATCATTCACACGTACACATTGTTTCTAGTAATCTCTAACCACAGGAGTATCATGCAAGTCTGGAGTTGTACTTTCCTGCACAGAAAAAAAAAATTAATTTTCCCAATATCTTCAGCCTGAAAAATCTGATGTTGTCACCAATTTAATGTCTTATCAGCCACCTTTTAGTGTTGGTGTTTGTACTAATGTGCTCTTAGAGGCACTATATTTTTTATCAGAAAGGTCGTCATTTTTGAGAAGCATGTATGCACAGCAGCAGAGAGCTGTGTTGACAGAGGAATTTGCAGATAAAGAATATGCTTTAATGTGCTTTTCACAAAGGTACGCTTTGTAACCCAGTTCATGAAATGGCTACATCTCAGAGGTATGGAGGAATCTTTTTCTGGCTGTTGTGAGTAAATGAGATCTTATAAAGAGAGTAGAGATCACAGAATCACAGAATTAACTAGGTTGGAAAAGACCTTTGAGATTATCAAGTCCAACCTGTGACCTTACACCACCTTATCAGCTAAACCATGGCATTAAGTGCCACATCCAATCTTTCCTTAAGCACCTCCAGGGACAGTGACTCCACTGTCTCCCTGGGCAGCCCATGCAGTTTAAGAGTACAGCTCTACAGAATGGCTGTATCACAGTGAAACAGCGCTCACAGTTTTGTGGTGTGTTCAATCAGAAAGGACATTAAGAATTTATTGGACAGACCAATCAACCCTTACTAGGTGCATCTGTCACCGTAGGTATTTCTTAAGGTTGTTGAGAAAAAGTTGTGGGATAGGTCTAACATATATTAGCCTTTCCCTTGAGGAAGCACAACGGAAGGGGGGCAGCATATAAAAGGCAGTACAAAGGCCTGTAGGAATATAAGAAGAAAAAGGACAAAAAAAGAGAAATAACTAAAGTACAAAAGTCTGATATAAAAGTTACTGATTTGACTGCTGTGAATTTAATCTTTTTTATTTTCAGGTTTTCCCATAGCTGTTTTTAAGCTGCTATTGGTATAACTGGGAAGTCACTTAGCACTGGCAGTGCGAAAGGCTTGCTTAGAAATCCTGCCTCCTACTTCCTCCTCAGTAACTCTACTGATAGATAGCTTTGATGTTGCTAATACTTTTTCTTATTACAGCAAGTGCTGTAGTATTTCCACAGCAATATAGCAAGTAGATTTTTAGATATGAGGATTATTTCAAATCTACCAGCTGTTTTGCTGGTTATTGCTTTCTACTGATTTTTCATACTGAGGTGCATGTTGTAGCTAATCAGGTCAAAAGCGGAAAAATGAGCCATGTGTGCACTGGAGAAAAGCACATATTGTGCTTTTATGTCTTAGGAATTTTGCCAATAGGACATAAGAAAATATGATTGTCCCTCCTTTTAACTAGATGTTAACTAATTCATTGAATAGGAAGAGCTGGGAATTGCCTGGCGATGACTCTTTCCCTTTCCTATGCAACATTTCCCTACTTGCTCTCTCTCAAGGGCTGGTGCAATATAAGAGCTCTAAAGGCATCCTCTCAAGAAATTCATGTGTGCATTTTTTGCTTTGAATCAAATGTTTGAAGGGTTTTTTGAGCTGTCACGTGTCTGTCAGATTATTCCTCTTTCTGTTGTAAAGATTCCCTGCTATGACAGGGAGAATGACTTGCTGAAGATTATACAGTACCACTTCCTTGCATAGCTGGGCATGAGGAATTAATTACAGTCTTAATGCTCAGCAGAAGTGACAGATTATGACTGATGGGGAATTGTGCTGGAGCAGCTCATCTGAAAGAAAGGCAGGGAAAGTTGGCTCCCTTGGCTCCCCTTGCACTGCTGGGAAGTATGTGTGTTTTAAAGCATGACAACTGCGATAGCAGTCTCTTATCCCAGCCCTACACTCCAGCAAAATATGCAGACCCTTTATTGCTTCTCGGCTATATACCTGTACTTTGTCCTTCACACAGACACATTCCCAGTGGCCATGATGCATCTCTGTCTGCCCATTGAAGAGGTGAGCAAGGTCCAACATCTGAGATAGAAGCTCTTGCTGCTGGTAGTTGTGACTGACTCGGTGTGTGTGGCATCAAAACCATGTTATTTTAATCCTACCTCCTTTTGCCTCGTGATGTACCTTCATTCCTGTGGGGAAACACCCTTGCAAATCCACTGATTTATGGTCTTGAAGGAAAAAGCTGGTGGAAACATGTTAATATCAGCATTTCTGCCTTTCTCTTTGTGGCCCTTTGCCCCTGGTTCAGACAAAATTGTTGTTTTTTTTCTAGTGTTGAAAGACAAACGTGCAAATGAGACTGGGTCTTGTACACCTAAGTTATTAGAACAATGTATACAAATTATTTTCTCTTAATGCATTATAGTAACGGTGATTGATGGGAAAAATCAACAGAATAATTCCAGTTAAAACAAATCCTTACAAATAAAGCCATACAAGAGGTCAAATAGGGAAGATAGGGTCTTGTCTGTCACTTAGGAAATCACAGTTTTGCTGAACAGTCTCACAAAAACCTATTAATCTTCATTACAGATTATTCTACTAATCAGTATAATATTAGAGATTATTATCTGTAATTAATAATGGATAGTATTAAAAGTTTTAAAAATAAAAGGAGGGAAAATTGTGCATGGAAGTGCAAACATGCAGATGGCATTCCATTTTCTTCCTTTCCTGCTGGGTGTGGGTATAGCTTTCCTCTTTTCTTTCTGTCTCAGGCTCTTTTATAATTTTTTTAAAATTTTATTATTATTCTTTTATTTTTATTTAAACTTTGGGGGTTGTTTTATTAAGACTGTATATAACATCAGTTGGGGAGCACCCAGGAAAGCCTGTCTGCTCAGCCTTTGGCCAACACAGAGAATACTCGAGATTTTAAGAAACTTTCTACAAACCTCAGTGGACATACAGGTAGCATTCCTGGTATGTCTGCTATTTTTTCCCATGTTTGGGTAATCTTAATAATGAATAGTGGGAAAATGGATCAGGATGCTACTAACTATAAGAGTGAAACAGTTTAAGTCTATGTGGCCCACAAAGAAGGAAAGTAATTATGAAAAATTCAATATAAACTATACTTTTAAAATTCTCTATAAAAAAAAGGAGTATTTGAATTGACAGAGGGAAACAATTTGGTTTAAAAGACCTCAGGCATTTGTTACTGCTTCAAAAATTAACCCAAATTTTCACACTCTATGTAGCAGAGATCCCAAAATAATGTATCTAAAGCTGATCTCACTGAACCTATTCAAACATCAATATTTCCCTGCAGAAGACAAAATGAAAGACCTCTCTGTAATCTATAAGGAAACTAAAGCTTCCTTTAAAGAAATACAGAAACTCAGCCAAAGAATTACCATTCCAAAAGGTTTATTACATCTCTCAAATAATTCAAAATGTTCAAGGTTTTTTAGACAAATAGTTTGAGGAAACATCGACACAAAAACAAACACTGCAGCCAAACATCAGCCAATGCTTTTGACATAACTATCTAAATCCGACAATGTAAAAACACAGAGTTTAATATTTTTTTCATATGGAAGGAAATGTAGCAGTTCACTAACTCCTTTAATTGCCTGCCATACATATAACAAAACTGAGCTCTCTTCTATCCCATGTGACAGAGCTCTTGATAGAGACCAGCAAGCACTCCATATTAACCTCTGTCTCCTCAGCAAAGAAACTAGAATTAACATCAGTTGAATAAAACTTACAGGGATGAAAAATACTCTGGTGCCTAAAGATTCCTTATATCATTTTTGACCTTTCCATAAATTTGGCTCAAAGAGTTAATTGTGCTGAAATAAACATTAGCATAATGCCTAAGGATACAATATTTTACCTGGCCATGGAGTGCTGGCAGCATAGACAATGAATCTAAACTGTAGAATAATTCATTAGGAAATATGCAGTAGCTGTGGCAAGATTTACTACAAATATACTTGAAGTGTTTTTAAAAATTAATATTATGCTGCTATGCTTGGCTTAATTAGCTCTCTTCTTCATTTACAAAGCATATCTGTCTGGTTTATGAACTCAGCCTCTATTCCCCATTCTTGAAAACCTGTTTAATTAAAGTTTTAACTACTGCATAAGTTTTAGAAACAGTAGAATGACTTTTATTGCTATAAGCCTAAATCCTTCTTTTAAATATGATCATACCTACGTATAGTATATCAGAAATATGACAAGACACTCTCCATAACACTCCTGACTATACACACAATACTGGTCCTTTTCACTGTATGTGCCCTCTATTTCCATTGTGCTGCATGTAGGCAATTTTGGTGGTTTTGAACAAGCAGTCGGATTGTGATTAATTTAGCCAATCAACAAGTCAGTTCCCCAAAATCCATTAAAACTCCCTTTTCTTTTTTCAGCACATACCTATTTCTAACCCGCTCACTGATTTCCTCATCCATTATTCTATCTCTTTTAGAGGTCCATCACTTACTGGACTCCCACTTCTAGAAGGTGACTATACTTTGCTTTCAACTACAGCAAATCCTATCACAACCTTTTTCAGCATTTATCCCTTCCTCTCATTGATGCTCTAATAAATTATTTATTATTAATTTTGATATATATACAAAATTGAAACAGTCATTAGACATGCTAGCTGGGATATATCTGAAGTTCTAGAAATGCCTGACATACAGTAGATCATAACCTTTTTGGCTGCATATTAAAAACCTCATGGCATAATGGTCGGCAAACAGAAATTATTTGTGCAATCACTGCCTACAGACTACAGTAAAGCAAAAAATATTTCTTGTCTCCCTATGCTTGGATGCTGGAGACTCCACTTAATTACTTGTCACCCATTATACCCAAAATACACTACACTTTCATCACACAATTTACTCCACAGAGGCAGAATGTCAACAATAGTCAGTTCTATAATAATTTAAAAAGATAATAGTCATTTTCCCTCCTGTTCTCATTTGAATCTCATAACCACTGGGGTGATCAATTTCAAAACCTTATTAGTTCTCCTGTTGTGAACTATTCAGGACATCATATTGGTTTGCAGTACAAAACCATTGGGGCAATCTTTTAAAATTAATAATTTACAATTAATATTTCTGCCAGCATATATTTGTAATTTTTCTGTAACAAAAAACACAATGTCAAAATTTTCAAATTAAAACATGGCAAATTATTGCATATGACTGACAAACAGAGCTGTATAATAGGCAGGGGTACTAAAAAACTGTCAGGCTCTAAATCTGAAGAAGAAAGGAATCAAACAAATGGGAGAATTCACACTATTTTTCTAAGTTAAAAAAAATAGAAAAATAAATATCATCCATTCATTCTGTGTAGAACTGTGTAGAATTTCCACTCAATGGAAAAATATGAAGTGCATAAAATCCACTTTGAAGAGGTGACATTTTTTGTATTCTTTACATACAGTCTAATCCCAAAAAAATGTTTTCTTTACATATGCTCTTATCCTCAAAAAAAAGTTTTAACCAGATTTTCATTCAGACTAAATTGGCCTATTTCTCTTAACATTAACAGAGCTGAGAGTCTTCACAGCAGCTGAGGCTCTGATCCTATGAGAGTCTGTTCAGATGATCCCAAACGGCAGTCGGTGCATTTTAAGAAGTTACTGTGCTTCAGCTGGAGTTGGTAAGCAGACATGTGGTCCCTGTCAGCTCATTGCAATGACAAGTACATGGTGTTCACTTAAGCTGCCTTCAGCAGTCCCAAAAGGGACCCCAGGTGAAAGCATTGGAAATATGAGCATTTAGAAGAACACTGGAGGCAAGCTATGTACAGCATCAAAAGTGATGCAGCTGCTGTTGTTTACCTGCACATGTGTGGAGATTGAAATTAATTTTATCATTAGACTGGAGTAATATCATGCATATGATCAGCTTAAATTAATCACACGAGGGAGTAGTATCTCCAGTTCTGGGGGGTGGAAGGCAGGAGAGAAGAGTGGGCTTCTGTGTGTGTGTGTGTCTGTATGTATAGAAATGGAAAGGTAGCAAGAAAAGCAATGCTTTTTAAAAACCCTCTCCTCAGTCATTTGCAGTTACCTGACCATTACTTGATTTGAAATGAACAGAAAGTCTGCTTAAATCTTTCTTCAAAAGAGACAAAGGAATTAAGATGAAAAAAAATCAGACACACACACACCAAAAAAGTCATCATTTGGGTCTCTAAAACTAGAATAATGATGCAGATAATAAAACAACCTCATACTGAGACTATCTTGTAAGACCATTTTCTACTCATTATGGTACGTGGATACAACTCTTTCACGGTGTCACTGGCTGAGTTCAGCACACAAAATATATTCAAGTAAGACAGAAGGAGGACTTTTGCACTGCTGTAAAGTGAAATAACCAGTAAGATTTATTTACACTATTCAGAGCAGAGTATTCTGTTTCAGCATGTTTTTCCTCAAATTGCAAACATAAGAATATGCCTAGTTCTAATACTGCTCGAGTTAATAAAAATTGTAGTTTCAATTTACAGTAGGAAAGTGCATGAATTTCCTGGGTTTGAACCTGTTTGCCTTCCAGTACACCTGGAAAAATCTGTGCTGACAAATACATGAACTTATTGTTCATTTTCTGAGATGAGGAGCCCAGGGAGCTCAGTTAATATCTGTTCCACAAGCTTCTTATATAAGCATAAGCCTACAACAACATCTTTCATCCTGACTTTCTCATCTATAAAATGGGTTTAATACTCTTTCCTTCCTCCTACCTCATCTTTGTTCTTGTCACAGTAAGCTTTTAATGCAATACACGTAGATGAGTGCCAGAGTTGAAATGGAGCTAAGCTTATATCCACAAACTACTTAACCAGACATCTGAACGCTGAGAAGATGCAGTTCTAAACTGTTCAGAACAAAAAGCATTTTTACTAAACACACCCTTTATTGTGATGTCTAAGTATGGATTTCAGGGACAAATTTCAGATCACCAATGGCATTTGTATCCATAGACTGCAAAAGGGAAATATTTTTGGAAAATTAAAATACATTAAGGTGCTTTATTAACTATTGGGCTTTTTAAGTGCTAATGCATTTTAGTCGCTGCTCACTTTTTGAAAATCTTCATAAAAACAACCTACTGAGCTTCCCATTGGGATGATTATACTTGTATGCATGTCTTTTCTAACCATCTGATGTCTTGGCAGCAAATCAACTTTCAGTGAAACAGAAACAAATGTGTTTTTTTAAAGAAAAATGTCTACAAAGATATGCTCTCTTAAATGAGATGACTACATGACATTTATTTAAGCTTCTAACAGAGAAAACATTCATCTAAATGTGAAGTAACACATTTGAAAATTAGTATTTGCTATCACAGAATCATAGGATAGCTCAGGTTGCAGAGGGCATCAGGAGGTCTCAGTCCAAACTCCTGCCAGAACAAGGGTGAGCTACAGGGTCAGTTATTGAGGGATTTATTTAGTCTGGTCTTGCACATTTCCAAGGATGGAGGCCACAGTTTTTCCAGCAATAGCACCATTGCCTGACCATCATCAAAGAGAATTTTTTTTTTTTTTTTAAATCTGGTCTTAACCTCTGTGGCCAGTGCACCCCTAGGCCTAGCTCCACCTTCCTTCTAACCTCTGCACAGGTACTGGGGACCTTTCTGTTAGGTCACCCCAAAGCCTTCTCTCCTCCAGGCTGAACCACTCCCATCGGCCCAACATCTCCTGGCAGGGCAACTGCTGCATGCCCTGCTGAGCTGGAGGGCAAAGGGCCCTCTGCTGTACTTGTTCCTTTTTATTGCTGTCTTTCTGCCCCAAAATGCACACGGAAGTGTATATGTGGTCTATGACACAATGACATTTTTCTTTCCTAAAACATTTGTGCATATCACAGCCCTGGTCATGATGTCAAATTTCAGAAATCCAGCTTTTCATACCTTTACTACTGTGCCTAAAGATCTACAGTCCCTTAGAAATTCATTATGGATACAGAAAATCTTCATTGTGCATTTGTAAAATTGTTTTTCTGGGTTAAAGATGCTGCACCAATATACATTTCCGTAATTTATATTTACAGAAATGGAGTCCAGTCATGCAAGGACTCTGCATATGGAAATGGAATCAAAATCAATGGAAACTCTATTTAGGAGACTTGCAAGAATACGATCAATGCTAGAGTCATGAGAGAGCAGTATAACTAAACCTAAAAAAAACCCTTTGCATCAGCTAAAAAAACCCCCATCAGTACCTAACAGTAAGTAGTGCCAAATAAACTGCATAAAACCTATGAGATATATATTCTGTGCACATGGACACAAAATATTTTAGAAGATGAAGAGTTTTCATCTAAGGTAATTTGACTGCTACTATGTCCTTTAGATACATAAAGAACTAAGACAAAACAATATGAAGAAGACAGTCAAAATAAAAGATATCCCAAAATTTGTAATCTCTGAGGACAGTGCTGTCTCTGAAGGGTACAATATGTTTTCATTTCTGCAGATCCCACTACGACTCCTGTCAATATGGGTCTGACCACCCACAGATTTATATTCACAACCTAAAGACAGACACAGTGTACTTTGATGAAGAGAATGGGACACGGCCATAATCATACCCTGTGTGTCATCATCTCCTGTGATTCCCAGATTTTTAATGTGTTTTACAGATAATCCATTTTCTTATTCTAACGTTCAGCCATTGCAAGCAGTACCTCACCACATAACCAGTACCTTAGAATAGTTACCAGAGGTCTATGTGTGTATAGGAAAGAGAGAACAGAAAGAGTCTTACTACATCACTAGTGGGCATAAAATTGCTTCTGTATGATTAAAGGCAATGGTTTGTATGTAATTCCTGCCAGGTGATCGCCCTGAAGATGTTATGTATAGAGATATTCTTGTGCTCCAACACTGGCAAAGTCTGAGTTTTTCTGAAGGCTGCTTCTGAAGTTCTGCTTTCTAGAGACAGGCACTGATTTTTTTGGTATAATCTAACACAAATTGTTATCAAGCAATATTGTCCCTGTGTGAAGACAGCTGTTTTGTAGGGCAATAATTCCTGGACCTCAGTTAAAAAGAAAAATGGCAGCCATAATGTCTGACAAAATTGAGTTGGTTCAATAAAACAAAAAACCAAACCAAACCAAAAAACAAACAAACAAAAAAAAAACCCCAAACCAAAACACAAAAAAAACCCCAAAAACAAAACAAAAAAAAACCCACCACCCCAAAACAGGAAAAAACCCTTACTGGTTGTCTTTTTCACACTGAAGGGATACTGGACACCACCAGCTCTCTGAGAATAAAAAAAAGCAACCAAACACCTGCATGGAGCAATGACAGTTTGACTCTGAAAGGGTTCTCCAGCAAGTGGATGGAACCACCAGATTTTGCTTATAAGTTAAGGAAGTATGGGATCTTTGACTGGAAGAAATGTAACAGTCTGCATGAACTTGACAACAGGAGTACATAAAGTTATATAGTGATTGCTGCACTTAACAGCTACTGATGGGTTTTATTTATATTAATTCTCTCCCTTTTTTCCAAATCCCATTATGCCTCTTTCCTTCCTAACTTTGTGGCAATAGTTTCTACAATTTAATGATAACCATTGTAGTAAAAGTTGAAAAGTTACTGTTGAAAAGCTGGTTTAGACCTACAGCATAATAATGTAACGATCTATGTCTGCATTGCCATGCTTTGAGAAACAAGGAGTATTTCTTATTCACATCTTCAGAGCAATTTTGCAAGATGCACCATTTAAATGCAACATTTCACTGTAGCATTCAGTTCAAGAACACTGACTCCTGAAGAGTCTAACAATGTTTCTGGACATATCCTTTTTTTTAAATTACTCTTCCTAGAGGCTAACTAATCATTCTTAACTCAGGTACAGTATTAAGAAGCAAACAATTAGATGAAAAAAACATAACTGGCACACCAAGCTCCTGCAAACCTGTGGAACTGTGACAGACAGGAGGAAAACAAATTAGTTCAGCAAGGTACTGAACAGACTTAATTTCAAATGTTACTAACTTAATACGAATTTTGGTTTCCTTCACATAAACCATCATTTATTTTTGTTATTGAAAACATACCATAACTCATCTGTGAAAGATTACTATAGATTTTTGAATTACCAGCAATGCATTTAAGATAAATGAGTTTTAATAAGTTTTATTTCAAGTTATTCCAAGTGTTTTATAATACCAACATTAATTTTTAACAAATTGGATTTATTGACTTTTAAAATAAGGCCTCCTTTGGAAGATTTATCATTTGAACAGCCTACAGGAACCGATTTTCCACTTAAAGTTAATTCTCCTGTGAATCTATGGAAAACAAAACAAATCCTGATCTATGGGAGCTACAATTTGCAATATTGTCTGTATACAAGCTTACCTATAGCCTCATTCTCAAGGACTAAATGGTGATTTTTTGTCCATTCTTTAAAATCTTTTGAAGAGGAAGTTGTACTAGCTTATCTACATTAAATTATCTGTTATAGGTTTATGGCATGTAGTATATGCTTCTCGTGATATGCAAGACACTTTAAAACTCACTTCACCTGCACTAGAAACTAGATTGGAAACAGGAATAGAAAACTGAAATGACAGCATTTTTATTTCAGTGAGTTTGCAGCATTTTCCAATGCCTCAAATCATATTTCAAAAGGTAAAATATTATGTACTCCATAATGCCTGAATACCTGAAAAATACAAAATGAAAGGTCAAAAGAGACCTATTATAGATCTTTCACCTACACACCTTTTCAAAAACTAGAAGTCAGTCATTATTACTTTTAAAATGTCACAATTTTCATTTTATTAAATACTTTTAGAAATTAAGATTTGAAAAACAAGATTTTTCTGCCATGGAGTCATAACTCCAGAACTCAAGTCAAAATATAAGGGACCTTTCCTCTGGTGCTAATGGCTCTACCTATTTGACCTTTCATCACTTTCAGTGACTAACAAAGAGTAAAACGCTAACTAACTTACCTTAATTGATAACATGAGAAAACACAGCCTTCTTGTGATGTTATCCCTAATCGTGCTCCAAATGGATCAGAAAAAGATAATTCATTCAGCTATGAAAACATAACTATAGAATCACAGATCATATTGCCTGTCACTCCTGTTATCTCAACCCATGGCAATGCTGCTTGTCATGATTTAATCACAGCTGGAAACTAAATGCCACACAGCCCCTCGTTCACTCCACCCCTCCGTGCCAGGGGCGGGGAGGAGAATTGGAAAGAAAAGGTAAATTTCCTGGGTTGAGAAAGAACAGTTTAATAATGGAAAAGAAATAAAATGTAATGCTAATAACAACAACAACAACAGAAATTAATACAATAATAATCACTAGTACTTTGTTATTGTTGTTTTTCTTGTTTTTCTTGTTATAATTGATGAAAGGATAGAGGACTAAAACTCAAGAATGGCAAGTAATGCACAATAAAATCGTTCACCACCCATCCCCAAGCTGTGATCAGCGCTTCCTGGCCAGCTCGCCGCAGCTTATACACTATGACATTCTAGGTATGGAATATCCCTTTGGCCAGTTTGGGTCAGCTGTCCTGGCTATGCTCCCTCCCAGATTGTTGTGTACCTCCTCACTGGCTAAGCATTGGAAACTGGAAAGTCTTTGACTAAGGGCAAACACTACTCAGCAACAACTGAAGCATCACTTTGTTAGCAACGTTATTCTCGTTCTAAAGCCAAAAACCACAGCACTGTACCAGCTACAGGAAACAAACTAACTCTATCCCAGCCAAAACCAAGACATACTGCAAAAAGCTCTAGGACAATCATCACATCTTCAAATTTTAAAAAATGCATGCCTGAATTACTGAGATTAGTATTCCTATCAACAAAGTAATCTAACAATATTTACCACAGACAAATGAGGATCAATGTACAGTCTTTTATTGACACAGGTCAATAAAAGACAGAACACACTCTACTGCTATGTCTTTAGATCTTGAAAATGACAGCTAGTTTCAGCTGTAGATACATGTGTCTATAGTTTTTCAGTTTCTCAAACTGAGATTATTCAGAATTTTTCAATAAAACAGAAATTTTATTGACTGCAAGAGGGGGGAAAAAAAAGGCATAGACATATTCCACAGTGCCCATGCTATTAACTATAGACCACTGAGATCAAACTCAAATCCTTGATTTGAATTGCAGCTGTCAAATACTTCTTAAGTATTCAGTACACCAGAGCAACAATCATGATCTAAATGAATTGGGTCACAGTCTGCCATAGTGTCTGAGATCTCCCAGGGTCATTCACATCCTAGTATGGGAAAATAGGGATTTACCCTCCCAGCTGTATGCCTATTTGCTTCTGTACCAGGGAAAAAGAAAGCTTTTCAACCAAGCATTTTCTTCAAAATAATACTGTTCCTACAAAAACTTTTTATTTACATCTACTGGTAATTTATTTCCACGCAGCCCCAGTAGGAAGGTCTATCTGTCAGAGTAAACCAAGTCTTGAAGTACTCTAGAGTCTACTCTTGCTACAATGGCTTTTTTTTCTGATAGAATAATTTACTCAAAATCAGTTCCACCATATTCCCTACAGATTCCTACACACTGAAGTGAAGACAGTAATCTATGAGGGTCCTTCGCCTCAAAACCAAAATGAAATAAAATTAAATACCAAACACAAAAACCCAAAACAAACAAACAAGTAAATAAAACCCTATAAAACAACTTACTTTTACTTGCCCACTCCAGTATGAAAGAGCAGCTGGAGTTTCTAAATGAAAAATCTAAGCCCTATAATCTCATTGAAAACTGCTGTACAATTACCTGCCTTGATTTGTGGCAGAGATATTCTCAGAAACAAGCATTATGTGTACGCATGTACATCTCACCAGAGAGTGAGTAGTTTTGTATAGCATTTCTCCTCTCATTAAAAAAGAGACAGGTACAATGCTGACATGCTTGCTAATAATAGAAAGAAAATGCTAGAAGGTACTTGTTGTCTAGGATACGGATTTAAAATATACTAAAAAGCTGCACAATTCCTATAAAGACTCTGATACTAAGGCTTAAAACACTTACTTGATAATGTCTCCTTCAAGAGCAATCACTCGTTTAATGATCTTCTGTTCAGGATTTCTAGGAGACCTGAGACAAGGAATAAGGTTACACAATCAGTAATGTTCCCATTGTTTTAATAAAATGAATGAAATAGACACTATGAAAGTCGTTAGAAGATTCCATGTTCTCCTTGATTTATCATCAGTCATTATGTTCCATAGTGAAGTGAAACTACTGCCATCCTTGTTGTTGCAAATCATCATTGAAAAGCAGATTATGACCTGCTTACAAACACCACAATAATCAACATACCTTTTATCATGAAAAATACACTCCAAAATATTACAAGTAAAGCATCCCCCTACCAATTAGGAGGGTAGCTTTGCAAATAGATTAATGTATTAAAACCTGAATTCTCCATCACATTGTGTTAAACATTTATGTCATTCAATCACTTTGGGAAAAAAAAATCTTCCTGTGTTATATTAATGTCTATCACTAATTTAGGTAAACCTTGCCTTGGGAATTGTGGAAGTTTAAAAAAAAAAGTTGCAAAATTTTCTGAAATTTTCAGCTTCTGAATGCATTACCATATTTTCACTTATTTTCCCATAAGCATCTTCTGTTGAATAGATTCTGATCTTATATTATGTAATAATATGAGAAAGCAAAGATGAAATTTCATGTCCAGCCTGAATATTCCAGCTTCCTGGATGCATATTAATAGATAGACTATTAAAAGTGTTATTCTACTGTAGTTTTGGCACGTTAATGTAGACATATATGGACCATGAATTTTCTTTCATTTCTTTATACTTTACCTCTTTTCTTTTACTCCACTTTTACTTATTTATCTATGCTAACTTAGTAGAAGGTCTTCATGTTATTAAGAAACAATTATTTTTATTTGCTGCTTGTACACAGAAAATCAGGAAAGGAACAAACTATTTTCTGTTGATGCTTGGGTTCTCCCTATTAAGGCTTCAAGTACAGTCTGCTAGACATGCAATTAACAGAGGTGTATATTACACTTTTCATGGCTAAAACCATCTTTAAGCTCATCTCTGGTCAAATGGTAGCACATTAAGATTACACTTCTTTAAAAAGCAAAGCTGAGATAAGTCTTGCCCACACTGCTGCATGACTAAAGTCATTTGAGGTTCCCTTCCAGTTCCAAAAGTTAAAAAGAAAAATGGGTTCAGACTGCTTTTTTTTTTTTTAATATTATGCCAAAAAAGTATTCCAAATATTTTGGAAGAGTTTGAGGTTTGGGGTTTGTTTCTTATGTGTGAAATAAATTTATCTTTCAATGTAATGAAATAAAATTCAAGAAGCCCAATTTTGAATTTCAAAAAACTAAATAGTTTTGCTTTATAGTTTACCAAGCCTGGAAATCTTATTTTGAACAAATAATGTGGTACAATGAACATGAATAAAGACCATACTTTGACTCCTAATCTAGAATTTTCAAATCATGTAATTTACAATAATATTTTATTTAGCATTAATTTTACCTGAATAGTTGCATATTCCAGTTCATCATGTATATGATGAACTGTGCATTTCTTAAAGATTGAAGAAAAACAAATTTTATGTTTGCTCTTTCAAAATTCTGCTCTAACACTGTACTTTCAAAGGTTCTCAGAAACTTCCCAGTAGGCATTTCCACTTGATGAGTATATAAATAGATATAGTGTGTATATATATATATGTATGTATATATATATGTAGTAATGCAAATACTGACCTCTCCTTTAACTTTGCTTTCTACTGGCCTTGAAAAAAACATCTCTCTAAAGGTAAGGTATGAGTCGTTCTAATAGTGGTTATTTTTTTGCTAGCAATGATATAATTAAACCAAATGCATAATTTATCAGAAAAACCTCAAGTAATTCCTTGCAGATAGTTATCATTAATCACTAATATTTTCAATATTTGAAGCCAGAATATTTTTAAAATAAACTTCATACTAATATTCTAATTCATTAAAATGGCAAAGGACTGGTAAAAGACAGATTAGCAGGCTCAAAGTGGGCAATAATATGGGACACTTTTAGACCAAGGATTTTCAAGAGCTGAGCAGAATGTATTTTTTCAAGAGCCAGTGTGCAAAGAAAAGGTAAGAGAGACTGGTTCTGAAGAGATGGATGTTGATGCCTTCCTGAACAGTCTATAGCATAACCCTGGAATTTCATTGATTATTGAAATCACAAAAACATACAGGCAATTTCTGTCTTCTATGTTTAATCCTGTATTGAACAGTGTGAGATCACAATACTACAAAGCACATTTCTCAGGAAAAACAGGAAAAATTATATACCAGCGGAAAAATCCACTGTTTAGCAAGTGCTTGTCAGATGAAAATGGTGACAATTCCCTGAAAGCTTTCTCTTTACATATTGAGCAACTGAGTATTTTAGTCAGTACTACTCCTAAACTTTTCCCTTTCAGACAGTTGGATTATGTATTTACTCTAATGGATACTGCCCAGCACAATTTTAAATATTGCTCCCTGAACTAATTAACATTTGATCAAATTAAAAATTCTCATAACATT
The DNA here is from genome assembly GCF_008360975.1 of Lichenostomus cassidix. Taxonomy (NCBI): domain Eukaryota; kingdom Metazoa; phylum Chordata; class Aves; order Passeriformes; family Meliphagidae; genus Lichenostomus; species Lichenostomus cassidix. The sequence continues at coordinate 26,420,271 of NC_139480.1, read as the reverse complement.
TCTAGGTTTTATATGTTTCATTTGATTCTTCTTTCATTCTTTGAATTTCTAAGTACATTCTTCTCAAGACTGTCCACAGCAAATCATGCTTAACTTCAGTTTCTACAGGCTTTTCTAGAGAGAAAGCTTGTACAAAGTGTCCTAAGATCCCAGAAAAATAAGTGAAGTATTGTATAACTAAATAAATGCTACAACAGACAATAATATTTTTTTCCTTGAATAAACACTTCAGTTTTTTGGGTGCATACATTAGAAAGAAACCTGATACTCTCTCTAAACTAAAAATTTTTTAATCCACTTGTTTAATAACTTGTTTTCCTGTCTATAACTTTCATCTAAATTCCACACTTTTTTATGCAAATAGTGAATCCTGTAATAAACATAACATCCAATTAATTACATCACAGGTTATGACACAATTTCTATATTATAGAAAATAACATGCAATATAATAATGAAGGAAAAAAAAATGTTCACTTTTTTTCATTCCTTTTTTTGGCTGTCCTTCCTGTAACCAATTTCTCTTGTACAGAATTACTGCATTAAATGTATGGAATAGCAGATTCAGTATCTGTGTTCAGTTTGGACCCACCAGTACAGAAATGTATATTAACTTCTGGAAAAAGTTACGCCAAAATAATATTAACAGAAGAACAACACAACAGCAGTGGCTAAGGATACTGGGTTTGTGCAGATCAGAGCTTAGCAAAAGGGCTCAATTGCTATTGTCATCGATCTAATTGCTTATTAGGAATTCAAAATTTTTGCAAAGGTACACAGCAAAGTAGATTAGTAAACAACCTGAGCTGCAGCAAGGGAAATTCCAGTGGTGCAGGTTGCCACGGATGCAAGCTCTGATGCTAGAAGAGACCATACTGATCACCTTATTTATCTGCTGTAGACCACAGATTATTTTTGTCCGTGTTTTTCAGGCAGTACCTAATACAATTTAAAACATTTTTAAAGAACATTATGATATCATGTCTCAACATTCTGAGTTGCAATGAGACTAACATCCAGAGAAATTACTCCACAGTTTAATTATCCTTGCTATTAGGACATTGCATCTGCATTCAAAATTGAATTTATCCTACTTCAATTTCATGCCTTCTCTTCCAAGGCAGAAAACCCCCCAACATCTTATTTCTTCTTCATGAAGAAAGACTTGGGCACAGCAGTTCTTAAATTTCTCTTGGATTCATCAGCTAGAATTCCCTAAACTTCTTAGCACACAGTTTTCCAGTTCTGGGACCATTTATGGTTACCATTTTTCAAACTCCTCCAACATCTCCTTTTTTTTTTTTTAGCACACATGGGAGCCTAGTATTATTCAGCTTGAATTATTACTATACTTAGTAATCAATTAAGTAGAACAACACAGCCTTATTTGCTGGCTCAGTCCAAAAATTTTTGCTGGCTCAGTCCAAACAATTTTTCCTGTTTCTTAAATTCCATTTATTTTTGTATAGTGAGGCAAAAACTTATCATTTTCATGCTAGGAGATGGTGTTGAAAAGATACCAAAAGTGACAAGTAAACCTTCTCTGAGTAAATTGCTTGCTAAAACAATTAAACAATAAAGTTTAGGTCACTACTTGCACTTCACATTGTGTAGAGTATATTTTTGAATACTAACCATGTGACTCCCGTCATGCTGCAATGTCCATCCTATCTATCCCTGCATTGCTTGCATGCTTGGCTGATGATTGGGAAGACAATTGACAAAAGCAGCACCTACCTTTGGATGACACAGCAATCTGCTGGAAATATTACTGTTCACAGATGTGCCTCCAACCATACCTACACCTTCACAGCTGAACAGAGCCTGTTTATAATCTGTCTAATTATATGCAATTTTGAGAATGTTAGCAGATAATGAGAACATCAAAAAGAATTCCACAATTGCTTCTGGATTTCCTTTGGGCTGAATTTGAGGAAGCTGCCCCCAGTCTTAATAAATACTAGTTTAGTGATCCACTTTGAATATTCACCATTTTTCACCTATAATTTACAAAATAAGACAGCAGTTGCACCAACTGGTTAGGCATAAGTTCTGGTGACGCTTGATTTGCTCAGCATCTCCAGTGCGAAATACACACAAAGTTATAATTAAAAATATGAGGAAAACTGCTTCTAGTAACATCCTGTAATTCTTAACTCCGTACTACATCATTTCTTAGTCAAACCTCTGTTAAAAAGCAAAATCATTCACTGCCAAAAACCCATTTTCCTTTAACTGGAAGTAGTGTTTTATAATAATTATAGATTCCAAGCATGCACTGTTGGAAAGGTAGTGTTTTATTGTTCTTACATTTTAAACTGTTTGTGCATAACCTACAGCAATGCTTCCTTGAAATTCCTTGGTGAGTTCTGAGCAACCTCTAAACAAAAATAATATAACACCTGCATGAAGCCTCAGAAAAGGAGTCATACACTTTGTCATACAGCCACGCAATAATTAGAACAAGTATACAATTCTCTCAAGCTCTGCACTTCTTAGAAGTGTTCAAGAAACAAGCAGACATGGCACTTAGTTCTATGGCCTAGTCCATAAAGTGGTGTTCAGTCAAGGGTTGGAACCAATGATCTTGGAGATTTTTTCCAACCTTAATGATTCTATTATTCTTGCATGCTTAATGATTCTGTGATTCTTGCATGCTTGTTGCTCCTTTCCCTCTCTAATGGGCTTCCATTCCTTACTTCTCTCTACATTCTGATTTAATCTTGAGCTTTCTAGCAGTGCAGGAAGTAACTCCCTTAAACAAAACAATAGTGTCCATGTAAATAAATACCCACAATGTATTTCCTGGTACCAGACATCATTTAGCAGAGATCTGCTGTACTAAAAAGTTGGAGGGAAATCAATAAAGGTCTACATAATTCCAAAAAAACTGCATTTTCCCTGGTATATCTACATTATGCCACATAATTGCAACATCACTGTATGATGAGACATCAGCAGTATCAGATTTTCAGTGTTTTTCATAGATGTTGAAAGGTTATCACAAGTAATTTGGTCCTCATCAGCAGATAACTATGGATTCTTCTCAGTATTAACTAGATGTATAAAGACAAAATTAAGCAATCCTTTCTACACTGTGGATACAGCAATCAAAACTGTATCTGAAAACCTTTCAGAATTATATACAAGACAAAGTCAAAAAATAATTAAAAAAATAAAATACATCTCCATTAGAAATTTGCATTTTTGAATTACAGCCAGTTAGCTACAGTAAAGCAAGAAAAAAATAGGACAATTGAAAACTCTAAATTAAATGTTTCACAGCAATAAAACTAATTGATACTGAAAAGCAACATGACGAGTGACTTAAAAGACTTAAAATACTATATTAACTTGGAAGTATAGCTACTACTTTGAAATAAAATCACATTTAATTGTTTCTCAGCCTTCCACTCTAACCACTTTCAGGTTAAATGACTCAGCTGCTTGTAATGCAGACTGTGTAATCACAATAGTTATGTGCACTTGACCTTCTTCCTGTTAACAGAGAGACTCAATTAATTACTTGCTGTTTTAACTGGCCATTTCACCTTATCTTCACCTTTTTCAAAAGGGTTGAAAAACTCTAACTTAACCTTTGACTTTGGAAGCATATACAGAAATATTTATCTACCAAATAGGAAGTTAGCACGATCTAGAAATGATAATACCTGGGTTTCTATGCTTAAGTCAACAACTGTAATATATGCACTGTTTCATTAACCACTATGCTGTAGTGTAGGAGCCACAATTCACCTTTACAACAGCTGCCCAAATAGTCTATTCTGTAATGGAAATTAAATATTACTTACTTTTGTTGCGACAGACAACAGAGGGAAATGCACAGAAAACTGCAAAATGTAATCAAATGCTTGAAAATAATTCTTACATTGCCGTATGGGATATTCGATAGAAATAACCTAATTAATCTACACTTTACCTATTAGTATGACCCATAAAATTAGGGCACATGCTGTAAGATGCACTTCTATACCTTTTTCAATTCTGGGATTGGACCTGTGTTCAGTGGCAACTCTTCCACACATACAAAACTACGTAATCAGTTGCTCACACTAAAATGGCAATTGTATCTACACACCACACATTGTTCAGCAATTTTCAATCATTACTCCTTTCTGATGCAGTGCCAGAAAACTTCTCTAGTTATAAAACACCACCACAACTATTAAAAAAGTACTGGATGTATTTTTAGGTGTTAAAAACATCAGTGACCAAGGAACCAAAACATTCTCTCAAAAGAAATTTAAATGTTAAGCCTGGTTCTCATATTGTCTCTCCTGGAGACCAATTATAGCATGTCAACTAGGATTAACATAATTTTTAGTAAAAAAAATTATGACTGTAAAGAAGCCAAAGTTTTTGTCTATTTTGAAATCACCTAAACTCCATCACCACATTGCTTTTAAAATTTTTCTAATGCTGTTTCAAGTACCTGTTGTGAAAACACCTTTCTTGATAATTCTAAGTAGCTGGATATATTTTCTCAAATTTAACCTTGGCTACAGTAAAGAAACCAAGCTTTTCAGATGAATTAAGTCTGTTATAGTCAGTGCACAGAATATAACAATTAAAGTGGGATGAATCAGTCTTCAGAGGAGTATCTCTCTTCTCAATTACTACAAACAAAGACACACATCAGCTTAGTCTAGCCGTCTTAACATTAAATGATTAAACTGCTTAAAAATTTTGTTTCATCTACCTTATGAGTATCTTTAGCAGATTTTTTTTTCAAATACCACAGGAAAGCAAGTATTAATGGAGAGGTAAAGACCAATGAAAATATATGAATACTTTTTATATAGTCATAATATAGTTTCTTAGTAAAAAATAATTTAAGAATAGAGACATGTCAATGTAAATTCACAGAAAACCAAACAAGTCTACAATTTAAAGTTCACTACAGAGACCAATAGATGTCCTGACTTCAGAATTATTTGTTATTATTTTTTTAATTAGTGTTGCATGTAGTACAAATACTTTTTTCCGTATTTATGACATAGAAATTGAAAATCAATTATCTTCCAACTACTAAAATGTAAAGACAGAGGTATAACAGAAAAAATTTTGTATCTCTATGCATGGTGATTAAAAAAACTTGTCCACAGGATAGAACACTAAATATCTCTATGTTCTCAGTAAGCACATGAATATATACATTATTTTCAGACTGTGCAAAGTTAGATTCACTGGAACTTGCATACAGTTATACCAGAAACTAACATTTCAGAAATAAAGAATGCTGCTAAGGATAACTTGTATTGCTGAAAACTTAGTATTTTTTTTAATAGTAGAATGCAGAAAAATAGTGAAAACCAACATTAGCAAAAAAAAACTACAACTACAAATGTCATTTGCAGAAGTTACAAGACATGCTTTAAAAAAAGGAATAGTGATAAGATTATTGGACACAGGTAAAACCTCTCACAATAAAAACAAACCAACTGAAGGCTGGATTTTTTTGCTTCACAGCTTTCACTTCTAGCTTACATAGGATTTGGGGGAAAATGCCCCAATTAACTGCAGGTGTCCACCCTGCAGATGACATCAAACTGAATTAACCATAGATTGGCTCCTGTGACAAAAATCCTTGTAGTAATAGAATTTATGACCTGCTTTTAAGGATTTAGCAAAGAGAGACAACAGCAAATTTAATAGGGAGTATTGTTTCCACATGATACTCCATCTCTAAACCTGAGCTTCTGTGTCAGCAGGTCATCAAGCACTGTGCTCCATTTGGTCCTGATTGCATTATCCTCTATTTGTGTGCTTCCACAGAAAGAGGAAGGCACCCTGCACAATAACTAAGGATATTGTTTTTAGAGACTTTGATCACTTGAGCACGCATAAAGAACTTTAGGGAGTTTCTCAAGAACAAAACAGTGCCCCATGTTGGTTTTTGCCATGAGACTTTTAGGATTCTGAGCTATAAGACATTTCTCCTCTTGTATGATGGCAAATATATTTATTTAAAATATTAAGAAAGGAAGATTAAATAAATAAGAAGTGTCATCAACCATGAACAGCATAAGTGAGTAAAATATTTATACTTACAGATGCTTTTTTCCCTTCATACATAGCAGTTTACAAGCTTTTTAGATAGTGCTCCCCTTTGCTGTGAAGGCCAATCTGCTCTCTCTCTGCCCCAACTGTGCACACAGCCTCAGGGTTTGGTCTGTACACTTGCTTCCCAGCTCTTCCTACACTACAGTCCGCTCTGGTTATTCCACCCAAAATGAATTCTTCAGTCTCAGGTGGCAGCAAACCCCATCCCAGCCCCATCCAGCCTGTCAAACCCAATCCTATGTGACAGTTTCCCACAGAAGGTCCCTGTCACCATTTTCTCCAAGGAAGTGATATGCTGCTCAGAATATTGCTAGATAAGGGAGAGACTGACAGAAGAGACCAGAAGGAAGGGGAAAACAATGAACTAAATTTTGCAGACACTTTTTTCACATTCTGAGGATTCATTCCTCTTTGCCCTCTATACATGGGACTAAAGTTCAAACAAGTTATTTATAATTTTTGTATCTTCACTTTTTCAGACTGGATTCATGAAGAACAAGGTGAATTCCAGTTTTACTGAAATTCAAAATTTTTGTCCAATCTTAAGTTTCTTTTAACCCATTGCTTTTTTTTTTTTTTTTAAAGAAAATTTCTTATTTCTGAAAGTTTTATAGAACAAAATAAAGGACAAAGTCCTCTCACAGAAAACAGTCAGGAACATAGCAAAGTAAAATGCAAGGCAGAAGGACTAATGACACAAGCTTGTATCAGAAACTAGAATGGAAGAGTAATTCTTTACTTTTTAGTGACTGGAAGTATTGGCAGTATTAGCAGCATTAAAACTTGGGAGGAAAAAATGCAAGATATGGCGTGGGATTAACAAAACTTTTCAGAAATTCTACTGGCTCTACTACTAAACATTTTAAATAGGTAGGTTACATATTATTCCATATATTTCAAGCATTCTTGACAAAGTCTGAAATGTGTTAAATGTCTCTGTTGACAGAGAATATCAATTAGAAGCACAAAAATGTTAATTCAGCTAATTAAAGCTTGGCATAATTGCCTTTGCCATTCTAGTTTTAAGTCTTTATATTTTCATTAAAGGTGTATACCCACAACAGAGTTGAAACACACACTTTAATGCATCTGGGTTTGAGAGAAGTCCTTTCACATCCTTATTTTAAGAAAGCAAGAACAACAATACAAATTATTTGGGTTATGAACACCCAGATATCAAGAGTAAAAATTGGGAAGTCATACAGTTAATTTCAATAATAGTGCCTCCTGCACCACAAAATTAATTATTTACAACAGTCTAACCTTATAGTTTTGATTCTCCAAAGGTTATTCTACTGCCCATTCCTGACAGGTATTTGCTGCAGTCAAAAAGCAGAAAATACAAACTGGAATGTATTTAAGCTGTCTGATGTAGTGTTTTGAGACACAAGCTGAATACTTGTGGCTCAAAATCTAAAGATAGTTTTTGCATATGTGCTTCAAATGATGCATCACTACAGAAATGGTTACTAACAAAGTTCCTTAAAATTCAAGCTGGCAATATGTTTAGAAAATAGGATAATAGTAAGGCTGTTAGAGCCATAATGGTAGAAGTATAACCTTACTTCTCCGAAAGAAGCTGTGCAAGAGGACAAAAAGATATCTATGAGATTTGTTTACAGGATTTATACAATTCAGAAACAGTAGGATTAGGTTAAGTTTCTTTTTAACTGATGAATAGCAACACTAGGACTTACTGTTTATAAAACTCCCTGTACATTCAAAGCACTAAGTGACTGACATTCATGATTTATGGTGTTTGATAAAAAGCTACCAGTGCACTCATGTATGCTATTCAAGTTTGCTGTGCAGACAGTACGCAATGGAACTAAGCTTTACAAATTATTAATTGGAACATAATCAAAATGTTATTAAAAAAAACTATTTGGAACATAACATATTTCTCTGCTTTAAGTTTGATCAGTTCAAGTTGTCAAGATGAGTCGCCAGCAGCAGAACAACCAGTGACATGCATGGATTGTTCAGCAGGCAAGGATGTTTGTGGTAAAAATCTGTCACATAAACATAATGGGAATCCCTCAAATTATTGTGTGTTTATCACCTTGGCAGAGGGAAAAAATGAAAGCTGTTATTCCATTAGATGTTCACAAGCGTGTCTTTGCTAGGATTAGGCAGTAGTAACTCCTTGAATGTAGTGAGGAGCAAATGCTCCTGATTCCTAACTCACCTGCAAAGGCAAGCCAATTCATTCACAGGGGCAGGGAATTCTTTTTACCGCTGGTGAATGCACACACTTTGCATCCCCACAAAGGGCAACACTCACAAGTGGGTTACTCCAGTCAATGCAATCACGGAAATAATAAATATTTGTTTGAACTTTCTTTATTACACTTTTGTTTCATAAAGAAAGTATGGGAAATTATACATAAGAGACAAAGTTGAACTATTTTCCCGATATTGCTATATGTTGTCTTTAATTGAGGGTGAACTCTACATTACACAATGTTCTATACAACCATTTAAACCCATTGATAATCAGATAACAGATTAACTGTGACTGCAACAAACTCACTGCTGGTTGAAAACACTTGGAGAATGCTGTGGCTAATTTGTGCTATTTTTCAGTTCCTATGCGTTATAAAGAAAACTCTGCACCATTTCAGGATTTTCATGTAGTATCTACAATGAAAAAAAAACCCAGACTGCATACCTGTTCTGAATCTGAAGGCAAGATCTAAATTAGATTCAAGGATAGGCATCTCAAAGAAACCTGACACAGTCTGGGCTGAACTTCTGTAATGCAAGCAAGCTGTTAGTGGCTAAACTTCAACATTATGATAATATATATGCCATCATCTTGGCTCAGTTGGGTGACTTCATAGCTTATATACCAAAGTTCATTCTCTGTTTATTTTATATACTTTAAGGTTAATAAGGAAGGGAAATAACCTTGAGTCCGAGTTCTTACACATGCAGGGTTGGTATGTATGTGCTACCAACACCCCCATCACATGAAGTTTCTTCTTACATCCCTACAAAAATGGGAGATATTCAAAAGTCTATTATCTGGTTGGTGGCAATTATCCTTATAATTGCTACTAGTCACCACAAACTATAAGACAAAGTCACTCAATTTTCCAGTAAAAGAAGGATCAATTTTATTTTTCTCTACCAGGAGCAAAAGAGGAAAACATGGGTAGCTGCCATGAAACAACTATGTTGATAATGCACATGTAGGCCTGAGATTTCAGGTCATGAGATTTCATTCATTTAACTTGATATTGAGTCTAATAACTTGTGATTGATTAAAACACAACTTGGCATTCTACTTTCATTTGAGGATTGCAATAAATGGTCACTTTGTATAGTTTTTTTTTCCACTGGTTAATCACAATCATCCTGTGAGTGTTAATAATATTTTCACATTTGAAGTTGTCCAACATCCTTTAAATTTTTTCACAAAATTAAGTTTGATGTACAGAATAGGGTCAAATTGAAAAACTTCCAATGCCCATCTTTATGCATGACAAACTTTATGTATAATTTTAGAAGAGCTTCCCTCTCTCAAGGCAGAGAAAAGAAACATTTAAAACTATTTTACGTCCTGAGAGTCATTAGCCAATTCAAAGACAGATGCAAGATCTTTTTTCTTTTATAAACTTACCCTGCTGTCACCATTACTACTTTATGAATAATTTAATGCTGTCTTTTTGAAAACAATTAAACAGGGGAAAATAAACCTTGCAGTCCCCTCACATTATTTCCAGTAGTCATTCATCTTCATTTCTTTAAACTTTGTCCCCACTTCTGCTCCACTAGCTTATTTTAGCTGGCGTAAACCTTGGGTGAAGGACGAAAAAAGCAGCCAGAGGGAAACCTCATTTTAAAAAATAAAATTAAAAAAAAAAAAAGAAAAAAAGGGAAAAATGTGTAAAAAATGACACTTTAATGTAACTTTAAAAAATTGTGTAAATTTGTTGTGGTAATTGTTTTGTTTGTGTTAAAAATTTGGGAAATTAAGGAACAAGTAACAGATTTGTCTTATTGACTTTCATGTTTTGAAATGGTTAACTTCTTTGAATTAAGAACATAGAAGTCTAAACAGAAAAAATTTTAAAGGTCAGCTAGACTAACAGGAAGCCTGACTAACAGCATATGACCCAAATAAACAGTAAAGTAAAAAAGCATAAACTAAAACCTATCATTTGAGTCATTTGAACAGAGAAAACATGAAAGGAGATGCATAAAACCAGTTTTTAAACCCTCAGCAGCTGAGTTCTGGTCCATCCAGCTGGTAATTGGTTGAGGAAATAAATTTCTGCAACATTCTTGGTTGCCAGATCTCAGATTACATTTAGTCTTTTAAGCACATTCTCAGCTTTGGCCAATGGTCTGTAGTCCAGTGTTTGCAAAAGTCAATAGAGTTGCAGCTATACTCAAAAAGGTAAGATCTTATGGAAAATCACAACCTACCTTCAAAAAACTCTAAATACAAAGAAGTAGAAAGTTTATGGATCACATTTAACAGTACAGTGTTCCCTCAAGAACAATTTTGTAAGCTACAGTGACAGCTCCTAATCATATTCTGAACAAAAATGTATGATTTCTTTTCTTAAAAAATTAATTACATCAAGACACTGGTTTTGGAGATAAGGCAAAAAGAGGGAATAAAAACTTGTGTAAACTAGAATTTTTAACACTAAGTTCATTTGTGAATGAGTTGTAAATTGCTTGCAGCAGTTCAATGAGACCTCATGCATTCCAGAAAAATTTTAGACTGTAAGTATCTTAATGAGACAGATGCAGTCTTCTTCCCAACTGTTGAATAACAATTTCATCATTCATGTAGAGCAGAAAATGTGCAGATGAAATTAGAAAAACCTTCTCCATTTGAATGTAACAAGCCCTTAAATGTGTAATAAATTTTGGAAAGAAAATTAGCCATATAAACACTAATGTGCACCGTGTAATTAATGTTTTTTATCATGTGGAAATGCAGCCCTCTACTCAATTGATCAGTTTATAATCATACAAAAATTAGAAAGTACTAGCACAGTTCAAGTGAAATTTTATAAAATGAGCAGTGGTACTAGATTCCCAAGTTAGGACACCTGAGGGTCATGTTATTTTTTTTGGTTAAGAGCTCCGTTTGTTCTCCATTTAAAGTGGGCCCAAAAGTCATAAGGTATATAGAAAAAAAATTATTTTGTCAGCTGGTCTCTATCTGAAAGGACCCTTAACAGTGAGTCATACATAGCTTGTAGGTACTTACATCACTCAGTCTTGCACTGGTGAATTGGCATGATCTGTGAATTTGTGCATTCAAGAGCAAAACAAAGATGAGATAATTATTAGAACTCTAATTAGCTACTGATATCACCACCTTTGCCCTCAGGAAAGGATATAGAACCTTCTTGTAACGCTTAACAGACAAATACATTCTTTTCTTTCTTACAGGATGTTCCTAGTCCTGATTCACAAATTTGACTCCCTGGTTTGACTTCATATCTACTTCATCCCTGAAAGACTTGTCTGGGAGGCTGGACACTCAGCTGCCCCAAACACATCTCTGACTTCATCCCCCACTGCTTTCCATAGAACCTCAAGTTGGAAGGGACCCATAAGGATCATCTAGTCCAAATGCCTACTCCTCACAGAAGTATCTAAAATTAAGTTATATGACTAAGAGTGCTGCCCTGATGCTCCTTGAGCTCTGTCAGGCTTGGTGCTGTGACCACTTCCTTGGGGAGCCTGTTGCAGTGCCCAACAACCCTCTGGGTGAAAAACCTTTTCCTAATGTTCAGTCTGAACTTCCCCTGTCACAGGTTCATTCCATTTCCTTGTGTCCTATTACAGGTCACCAGAGAGATCAGCACCAGCCCCTCTGCTGCTCATACTGAGGAAGTTGTAAATGCAACGAGGTCTCCCCTCAGTCTCCTCCAGGCTGAACAGACCAAGTGACCTCAATTACTCCTCACACAGCTTCACCTCAAGGCCCTTCACTATTTTTGCTGCACTCCTCTGGATGTTCTCTAATAACTTTATATCTTTCTTATATTGTGGCATCCAAAACTGCCCCCAGCACTCGAGGTGAGGCTGCCCCAGTGGAGATCAGAGCAGAGCAGGACAATCCCCTCCCTTGCCCGGCTGGCAATGCTGTGTCTGATGCCCTCAGGACAGGGTTGGCTCTCCTGGCTGCCAGGGCACTGCTGACTCATATTCAACTTGCCATCACCAGCACCCTCAGTTCTCTTTGTGTGAGCTTCTCTCCAGCTTCTCGTCACCCAGTTTGTACAAATAACCAAGATTACCCTGTCCCAGGTGGTAAATCTGGCATTAGGTTACTGTCTTGCTCTCTAGGCTATCCAGATGTCTCTGTAAGGCCTCTCTACCCCAGAGAGAGACCACAGCTCCTCCAGGTTGCAGCACTACATATTCCCATACAAGAAATTTATACATTCATTTGAGGGGACACAGCAGGGCCTTACATACTCTTTTAAAAGGAGCATTTATAACACAAAATATTTTTTGCAGAGGCTGCAGACCTGTCCCCAGGGTCTGAGGGACTGCCCTGCCACCCAGTTGTCCTCTGCCCCCTGTGTCCCTTTTATTCTTGCCCTTTTCTGTTGCTCTGTTGCTCCCAGAGGGTTTGCAATTTCAGCTCTATGCTGTCAGGCCACCCACTAAGCCAGAATGCCTTTGTCTTAATTCATATAGCTCTAAAGCACTAAAAGGACCTGATTAGCAATGACAAAGTGGCTTCAACATAACTGAAATAAATTTTTAATTACTTTAATTAAACAAATGCAAATTCCCAAATGTAGATGAGTTTAAACCAGTTTAACAAATCTCTAGTTCATTTCCATGCATGTTCTCGATTCTTCTTCTTTGCCATCCCTTGGGGATGGCAAAAAAAATGAAAACTTCCATGTGTTGAGTAAAACAATTGCTTCTGTAAGATCACTCCAAAAACTAGATGAGCAGCTCAGGGCAAGAAAGAAAATTGCTACTTTGAGCAGAAAAGCAGAAGCTTCACAGGTTTTGACATCTCTTCAGGGCAATAAGCAACCACATGCTAAAATCTAGCCTGTCAGGGGGCAGGAGACTGAGCCTCACTAAACGGTGGGATGGAATGGATGGATGATGAACAGAAGGACTGAAGGACAGAAATAGTTTTATCTTGCAGAAACTGGGGATGCTGGCATGCTTAGACAATTAGAACTGGCTTGGTTTATGAAGTCACCAAACGTCAGTGAGAATTTACAAGCTTAGGTCAGAAATCAGTAACTAACAGTATTCACAAAACTAGTAACAAAGATTTGGGGGGGGCGTGTTATGTTTTGAGCTGCAGTGTTTTGTTTTATCTTTAATTAATGCTGAGAGCAGCAACTACTGTAGAGTGGCAGTAATTTTTTTAATTGCTAGAACTCAAGTCCTTGTAACTTTCTGATTCCACTCAGACAAACAGTCTTTGGTAAAATCAGTTCAAGCAATTCTGAGGTTTGGTTTCCTTTAGTTGGTGAGCAAAGTTAAAAGTGAACAACTTTACTAGAAACAAGAGCCTGTTATCTACCAAGTGTAGTTTCCTACATGGCCATCACAGGGTATGATAATTATGGTAACAGCAGGGGAAGGAAGGGGTCCTGATAGCCTCCTGCATCAGTGCCTCTGAGTTCATCATCATTTGTGTAGTTTAACAACACTCTGTCTCAGATCACCAACCCATTCACTCACCCAGCTACATTCCTGCTATTTTCAAGTACTCTGCTTCATTAAACCTTAAAAGGACTCTGATTGCAGGCTGCACTTGGGAACTGGTTAAGCTCTTTTCCTCTTCTCTGTAATTAATACAAGTCTGTAGAGTCTTATTCTTACACTTCCAAAGTAGTTCCATTTCAGTTTACTTTTTTCTAAGAGGAAGGGCAATTCATGTCTTTGCTAACTTGAGTAGACATTCAGACAGGGTTCAATCTGCCCTTAAAAGTAGGAATGGGGGTATTTTTATAGTATTTACCGTAGCATTAAGTGGCCAGTGTGGCCACAGGAGATTTTGCAGATTACACAAGGCAAAAAGACACTTCTAAACAAATTTTCTCATTTTGAATAATACTTGCTGAAGTAAAATTCTGTAGGAACAAACACATAACACATATACAATATCCTATTGCACAAACCTATTGTTTGCACAAGTAACTTCACATTGGATTTTTTGACAGCTGAGAAATCACATCAAGATATTTACTGTTTTCAAGTTTTTGTCAAATACAGGCTATCAAGCTACGTTTAAACACTTAAAGAAAGTAATCACCTCATTAAAAAAAAATATGTCATTGAAACGGAAATTTCAGAGATGTCTTCAGTTAATCACTGTTTACATAGAAGCTCACTCGTCAAAGTGACTTGCTAGGTATTATAGACTGAGCACACTTTTCACAATGCGTTCAACTGTGCAAGAGCTAATAATTGTCTCTCTTCCAGAAAAGGTACAATCATATAAATAGGCCCACTGACATCTAGGGCTGAGGAATGATCTGTATATTCAAGAACGAATTCTCTGCCTAGCAGTGTTCCCTTTAGACTCAAAACAGCAGCAATTATCCTGTCCTGCCAATTGTTTTTCTGGGAATTACCTATGTGATCCCCAAAGCAAGCATAAAGCTGGAGTACCAGCACACCAACCCATTGCTACTCTGGAAGGAGGAAAATATTGAATTCTAACCAAGTAAGTCTTTAAAGTGAAAGGGTGAAATGATACCTAAAAAGAAGTCATATTACCTCTCCTTTCTTGCTGAGGCTTATTACAAGGCTTCTGATGAAACTTTTTTCTTTTTCAATATAATTTTTTGTTTCCTTAGTTTCATTGCAGTAAGTATATTTCTTTTTCTCAGCATACCAGGAACTGCCTATATTTTTTCCTTTTTGCAAAGATGCTACTTACTGAGAACTTGCATCAAAATTAGCTTTTTTTGAATTTTGAGGTATGGTGAGATTCTGTTAAGTAGAATGGGAAAGAAAAGGACACACTAGAAACCAACAGACTTGGTTGGTTTCAAAAATGATTTTGTAATACTGAAAAAATTATTTTGTAATACTGAAAATATCTGAAATTGGACTTTCAACTTGAAAATATTTTCAACAGCTTATAAAATCACCAGAATGCACAGACAAATCTAATTAGCAGTGATGTAAAGACAAATTAATGTCTTCTGGTTTAATTATAAAGGGATTAAGGAAAATGACAATGGGAATTTTGCCTCAATTCCTGAGAAATTAGCTGCTCTTAAAAAAACTCAAAAGTCACATAGTATGAAATTACAGAGGCTCCTTTACCTATGTGAACTTTGGCTACTCAATTCCAAATAAGCGGCTTTTTACTGTTAATGCTAAACATCAAGGACAATTTGCTTGCTTCTACCAAAAAAAAAAAATCAAACCAAGATGCTGCTCTTTTCTAGAATAGAGCAAGTTAATAACAAGTATGTTATAGTACTTGGTTTAGCTCCCACAGAAATAAATGGTGGAAAATCTTCCACTGATTAAGCTAAGCCAAAACCAAGCCTGCAGTTGTCATTTGAAATCCTAGTGGTTATAACAAGGAAACCTGTAAATAACTATTGGACTAAAACCTGTAGTCTTCTCTTCAAATGCGACTCAAGATTTGCCGTTTAACTAACCAACTCATGAATTTTAAAGATTATGGTACAGGGATTTTCTTTTTTTCCTAGGATATTTACCTTTGCATTCAGAAACTGAAAGGCAGCTTTCAAGACAAATTTTGACAAAAATAAATCATATTAGTCCTGATGTAGACTTCCTTGAAAGGAAATAGAGATACTTGTAAATTCTGCCTTCTCCAAATAAGAGAGTTTTAGACCTCCTGGGGATCTACCTGAACAATCCACAGACAAGCAAATGACACTTGATTAATTTTTGCAACATAATTGGAATACAGCAATGTGTTAAAAGAAACGCATCTCAGCATGTTCCACCTTTGAAGAGCTGTGCACCTAGGATCCTATTTAAATACTGAGGAAAAACCCTTTTACCCTGTTAACTATGTCTTCCTCATAATTCTAATACCAGCAAAAGGCAACATTACACCATTTGAAACCACAGACTTGCATGTTAGTAATAAGTAGGCGAGTATAGTAAGTCCTTCAGTATTACTGTAAGTGGGGTGCAGATATTTTATTGTCATCCAAAAACATACCAAGTAAAACATCTTTAAGACAACCTGTCTTCACCAATGCCTTTAAGAACAAATTTGAAAAAAACCAAATATATTCTTTTTCTGCAAAAATAACTTCCGTCATTACACCTTCCTATTAGTTGCTTGCATTTCTAAATGTCTTGGCAAGAATTTCATAGTATACAGAAGATTCATTAAGCATCTCTAATAAGACCAGTCATGCATTTGTTCACATGAAAAGTTCATCCAAAAGAACCAAAATTCTAAGACTATATCAAAAGACTTATGATTAAGGTATACATTCAGGTTTACTAGTACTTTTTATATTTATTCAGATTATCAATTTCACAGTGAATATATTAGTGTTGTCCTTGTATGTCACTTGCATGCAATCCCCAGAGTTAAACTAATTTGGCTAACATCCAGCTACATATGACTTAGTTAAAATTATCTCTTCCTTGGTGAATACTCATTGGATCAGAAAGGAAATAAAAAATGAAAGATAATTATAAGAAACTTGTTGCTCCTTAAGCTTTAACCTAACTTTGGTGTTATCCACAAATGACTGTTTATTTTCTATTCGCAGGCAATAATAATCTTTGTACCATCAGCAATTAATACATAAATAAATGTTTTATGTAAACCAAATGACTACTGAATGATTGATTGCAGGCTACACCCACTAAAAGTTGTGAGTGAATTTTCAAAATTAGATCAATGAAAATTCATTTAATTAATCTTAAAAACGATCAAAAAGCAAGCTGAAAACACTGTGACTAGCAGGAAGAAAATGAAGACAAAGAAACAGTCTCTCATAAACTCTGAGGAAAACCAAAAAAGTTTTCAGCGAATACTTTGTCAGTTAAATGCATAATATATGTCATAGCAATTGAGGAAAACAACAAGCTCTGTTAGCCTACTTTGTACTTAATTCAAATTGTTGAAATGTGTTCATGTGTGAATTTACTAAAAGTAACAAATATTAGTGAAATTCAGGCAGGGAAGTAAAGGAAATGTAACTTCTTATTTCTTATATCTTTGGATATCCATGGATTGGGTACATTGCAGAGGCTAGAATTTTGAGTACAAGAATGTCAAATACACAGTCTGTTTCAGATAAAATCACATTAAAAGGTCTGATTGAATGCCATCACCACTACTGGTAAGACATTTGATTTCTGCAACATATTAAATATGAGCTGTTTCAGATTCAGGCTTAAAGCAAATTCCTACAAAGTACAACCCAATGAAGGAGAACACTGTCAATTTTTTAATATATTTTTTTCTATATTTAAGCTTCCTAAACAAAGGGTTCAGATACAATTTTCGTCCTGAAAGATCTCTGGTTACTTTCACATGGAGTACTATTCCAGTGAAAGAAATTTAAGGACTGCTATAACTAAGAAACATCACTAGTGTGTTCACCATTTAACCAACTTTAAAATATTCTCTTTGGCATACAAAACTCCACACATATTCCTTTACTGCTTATAGCTAGTATCTGTGGGTTGCTCATTGTGTTGGTTTCTTTTTATTATTTTAATAACAGTGTGTATTTTTGAAGGATTGAGAAAAACATATGGCTTCTTATCTTGTTTACTCATCTAATTTCTGATAATGAATTTAATGTAAGTCTCTACTGATCATACCAGTGATTAGGGAATAAACATTTAAAGGTAACAAATAGAAAAATTCTAAATCTTTAGCCACAGAGTGTTTATTTCTGCATGTTTTTAAAGGCTTGTATTTAATATAGTAAAAATAAGTGAAAAAACTAAAAGTGGTATCTATGAACAGAACCAACATCTTCATCAAAACAAGCCAGTGATGACTCAAGGATTACCTCCCACACAATTTAAATTAATTTTCTTGCATAATTACATTTAAGTACTATTCTTCCCTTGCTCAGCATCTCAATCTCTCTGCCTTGTAAAAGAAGATGAAAAGATTAAGTCCTAAATACCAGCTCCATAAGTGTTGTGAGCTACCTAAAAATGTTTACAAAACATGTAGGAAACAATTAACATGACAGTGAGTTCAGAGCTTTGCCAAAAGTAGGTATTACAGGAGTTACAAAGATGATAACAATGAAAAAAACCTGTCAAAATTAACAAAGCTCTTTTGTTAATTTTGGCTCTTGCCAAAAGAATCTGGTTACTACATAGATTAAATCTCACAGTTCTGGACTTTTCTACCCTTCTTGCAAGCCATTATTAGTTAGAGATATTGTGGATGGGACATTAAGTGATACATGAATAAATGCTTGCAAACAGAAACTTGACATATACTGAAAATTTTTCTAAAAATTAGATTTGGCATTTCAAAATACTAACATTTCAATTAGAAAACCCACATTTGTGATACTGTGATGTTCAAGGTAACAAATGAGTTGGCCTTTGAGAATTCCTGTGGGTCCCTTCCAACTCAAGATATTCTAGGATGTCATACAAAATTGGTCTGTCATAAGCATTTCTCATAAAAATCTGCTTGGCTTGAGACTCAGTATTTATCATTGCTATAGGTTTGTAAGGGAAGTATTATTGTCTTTTCATCTAGTTTTCCTCATTTATCACTTTTTCTTGTGATTCTTTATGAATTTTCACCATTAATACCATATTAGCTTTTACAATGTCATTTATTACCTGAACTCCTCATCACAATTGCTAAGTACATCAGTTCACGAGCAACATTTACCTGTTCCATTTCTGATACATATCATCTAATAGTACACATTTTATATGATAGAACTTTCAAACTGTGGGACACTCAGAAGTGGAGATCACACAGTTTACAAGTATCCGTGTACTTATGTTCAACTGCTCACTGTCAGCTCCCTTTTGTTTCCAGTTCTTGTTTCTATATATTCTTCTTCTCTTGTCTTAGCTTTAATTTTTATGTTAATTGAGTCATCTTCTTCCCAACCTCCTCACATTTTGTCATTTCCTTGCTGTCCCAGTTCAGCTCTTTTCCAAACCCACCATTTTCCCAAAAAACATTCAAGAGTCTTGATCTTCTCAAAACACCATTGCTTCTCCAGTTATGCTGTTGTGTCCTGCTTACTTGCTTCAACACAAGATCATACAGCCCTTGCCTGTTACCTACTTCACCTCCAAGTGGGATAAAGTTTGGGTATCTTCTTCAAAAAAATTCTCCTTTCAAGATACTCTGTTCTCTACTTCTGTTATCTCTGGAAATTCACACATTTAAAACTCCCAACTGCACACTCAGCATCACATGTCTCATTTGCTGCAACATCAGTTTCTCTGCCCTTAGCAAATGCAATCTTGTTCCACTCATACCCACTCAGAATGTTATTCCAAAAATGATTGTCCTACTTTGTCGCTTAGATCATGTCAATCCTGTCCCTGCTATATACTGCAGCAAGCAAACTACTGCTCTACATTTTATAGGTCCTCAAAATAGATACAAGAACTATCAGGTTAGCATGTATGTAGCATTAAAGGGGTACGGTTGGACAGCAGGGGAAAATCTGGGGTTTATGATCATGGTTGCTGCATGCTGTCCCAGTTTGAATTCCCTGAAAGTCAAAGATTTTCCTTCCCTAAAAACAACTGGTATGCCAAGAAGAGAAACTTCTGGAATGCTGGATGGAGTCCTTCCTACAGCCACTCTCTCTAACAAACAGACCTCAGATACAGACAATAAGAGCTGAAAACCTTTAAAGATACAGAGGGCATGTGCAAGTCACTTGTGAAACCTTGGGACTCAACTGGGGCAGCAATAGGGGTGTGGGAACTGATAGGGAGAGGCAGAGGAGTTAGTGCTGCAGGTTACTTTGAGAAGCCTGTGCAAGGTGGTGGTGAAATCCAAGACTATTTTCAACAGACTGGGAGCGCTATTGCAGCACATGCACTTCATCAGAAAATTTTAAAAGGCTTTCACATTTTTAAAAAGCAGGAAGTTACTGAGCTAACCAATTCTAAGATGAGTCATGGGTATCAGTACGTGTGCGACATCTTAGTGTTCTGCTTGCAGTTAAGAGTCTAACAGCATCCAAGTGAACATTTGAAGGTAAATAGCATTGTTCAAAGTCAGGCAAAGTTCAAAAATAACTTAAGGGAAATCTGTTTCACATACATATAGTACTCCCAGTGCCAATTGAAAATTATGTCATTTGTGTGCAATGCTACAGGCACTAAAGAGATATTAAAAATAAGTTCTGGACTACATTTGTGTACTATGTCACTGCTTTAAGGCAACACTTATTTTAAAAAAATATTCTTTCACTTGTGTGGAAAAATTAAGAAATAAAATCTCTATATCTCCATGCCCTTTATTAAGCCAAACTAACAGTAGGCTGACTAGCAATTTGCCTCTAATTGGTCAGTTATAGGTTTAATAATATTTTCATGGCTCTAGCTTCGGTAGATGAGTATTCAAGACATATTCCACAGACATGAGTGGCAAAGAGAAGAATTATATGTGTTTTTTGAGGAAGGCTAGATCCAGTAAAGCATTAAATATCTCAATTGATAAAACAAACAAGAGCCTATCACAACAGTCACTTTCCATAGAGAAAAAAAAAGTACAAGTGTGCCCTTAAGGATTTTTCAATAGAAAAATTGTTACTATTAAAAGTCCACATTACTAAAATAGATGTCACTAAAAATATTGTACAAGTTATTAAAATTGTTGGGTTTAAAACCTCATCAGTAATCACCAGCATGTTTGTACTTAAAGATGTACCAGGCTTTTTAATTACAGTTTATAAATTACACATTTTTGCAGTCGTATCCTAAAAACCCAGCAAAAAAATTAAATTCTTCTTTCACACCAATGCAAGATGAACATACATCCCAAAAGAACAAAACAGTAGGAGAATAAAATGTGACATAATTTTCTGTCAAGGTGATTACAAGTCAGCACCACGATGCAGCTGTGAAAGACATCTGTGTAACCTATTTGCAGTAAAGAACAGAAAGTACCATTTTCATACCACATACACATCCAGCCATCCACTCTGAGGCAATTCAGAACTCATGGCAAAGAAAGGTAATAGACTGAAAGTCACACTCATTTCACAAAAAAACAACTACGGGAATTTGGCTTGTCTGACAAAGCAAAGACAGAAGACTGTATGACATTTTTCTATATACACTAGGGGGCAGAAATTGAAGCAAAAAGTGAAAAGAATTGTTTATGCTTTATTGAAGTACTGTGAGGATGGAAAATGTAGAAAATGTTAGAAATTACAGAAAAGATACTTAGCCTGTGATTAGACAAATGCTGTATTCTTTTCCAAAGAAGAGTCCTCAAATAGAACAAGACCAAAAAAAAAAAAAGACTAACCTATCACTGGATACCAGAGACAGATTTTTGTGAAGCAAAGGGTCTATTTTAGCCTCCTTTTCCTACATGTGTGGGGAGTGAACTTCATATTACTGCCCTAGAAATGCCAGAACATTACTGATCAACACACTCTGTGATAGTACCAAACTGTATGCATTCTCATCACTTCCTCCGAAATGCAGATACTGTTATTTGATGAGCACAGTTTCAGCTTCCCTAAATGCTCTATTCAGACAGGAACTTAAGGAAGAATATCCAGTTATTTCATCAAATAGTAGTTCATCTGCTGGATTCTCAGATAAAAGAAAATCAGCTGAAATATTCTCCATTTTAAGAAGTGGAAGCAAGTTTTATACAGCTGGCATCTCATGTAGCAAACACACAAATAATGAACTAGATACAACTGTCACTCCTGAGTCACCACTGTACACTTCCCATGTATTTTTAGACACTGCTGATTGCGATATGATAACTTACATACTGCAAGTCACAGAGGTAGCTGTAGTATCTTCCTGTAATCTAATCACATTGGCAAACTGCAAAACCTTTATCAACATTGATGAGCAGTTATACTTGTCTGCCCAGGGAAATCAATCTCTGCTGAGAATGAGCACTCACCAGTAGTATAAACACTGTATAGCTGAACATAGTAATTTTCACCACACATCTCATGTTTTTGCCTTTTTTTTCAATTAACATCAACTGAAGAAAAAAATAACATGGTGTGTGACAACACGGGTGCTTTTCTGGTCCTGATTTTGAACTTAGACTTTTAGGTAAAAAAAAATAGTATATAGTCATATATATTGAGAAAACAGATTGTTAACCCACTACTTTCATTAGTAAATATTTTCTCTCCCAATCAGTCATTTTAAAATAAGTGAGCACATCTCTTTGGTGTTTATCAAGGGAAGTCATGATTCCTGCTTATTTCTTGACAAGCAAGAATTTATTCTTCTAAAGAATTATTGCTTCTAAAGGAAACCAGCAACATTGTTTAAAATAATGTTTTGGGGTAGCCCAGCATTTCTAAAATGATGTTGATGTAAACAGTTTTCTTTTACTGATGCTATCTTCAGTATGATTTGACTGGATATTGAAAATGCTACTGTTCAATATTAATGTTGAAATGTCCATATTTCATCATCTGCCATTTAAGTTTTCAGTCTGAAGGAAATGGACATGAATTATACAAATGTAATTCAAGCAGACATCAATCTCACAGTGCAGATTGTTTATTTTAATCAACATCACCTATTGATATGTCCACACTTGTCAGGGTGAGTATTTTTTACCAGCTTCAACCCTACTCCACTACCTCTATATTACATCCCTGTTCTTTTTCTACAGTGTATACCCTGATTACCATAATTTTATTTCCAAGATTAGAAAAATGTAGCATATATTGTATGCAGTCATACATGTGCTACCATGTGTCAGCTATTTTAATTCAGTCTATCACAAGTTAATGTCACATTCAAGACTGACAACAATTTTATTCCTTGGCCAGCACCACACAAAGGTTACAAAAGCTTAAATCCCACAATGACAGTGGAATGACACATGAACACAACCTCTGCTATTATGTTCACTTTGGCAAGTTGTTACTAACTGAAAGATGACCACTGATAGTGTAAGGAAATAAAGCTGGCATTAATGCATATGGTTCCTCTACAAGGTCATATAACAAAGCAGTATTTAGGCTCTTTACTCTATCAGAGCACTTGCAAATAAAGCACTTACAATAAAGCACTTGCAAAAATTAAACAATCCTCAAGGATGCACCCAACTGATCAAGGCAAACATACACTCAATCTAACATTGGTGATGCTGTGAATAAATAAACACAGCCTCCAGTGACATCAGTATTCCTTTACAAATATTACATTCACATCCACACAGAAAAGATGAAAAAAATGCATGTATAGATAGTTAAAGGGTAAAATGTGAGTTACACCTTTCAACTAGATTAATACAACAAATTAAAAGCATAGGCAACCTCAACATATAAAACTGGTTTTGACTGTCCCACTATACTCTGCTCTGACTTGGCTCCACCTTGCATACTGTTTGCAGTTTTGGGAGCCACACAATAAGATATTAAGCAGTTAGAGAGTATGCAAAGGAGGGCTACAAAGATGGTGAAGGGCCTTGAGGTGAAGCCATGTGAGGAGCAGCTGAAGTCACTTGGTCTGTTCAGCCTGGGGAAGAGGAGACTGAGGGGAGACCTCATTGCAGTCTGCAGATTCCTCGTGAGAAAAACAGGAGAGGCAAGCGCTGATTTCCCTCTGGTGACAAGTGACAGGACTCGAGGGAATGGGCTGAAATTGTGTAAGGGGAGGCTTAAGTTGGACATTAGGAAAATTATTTGTACCCAGAGCGGGGCTGGGCACTGGAAGAGGCTCCCCAAGGAAGTGGTCACAGCACTAAACCTGACAGAGTTCAAGAAGTGTTTGGGCAAGGCTCTCAGGCACATGGTGTAATTCTTGGAGTGTCCTCTGCAGGACCAGGAGATGGATTCAATGATACTCATGGGTCCCTTCCAACTCAGGATATTCTATACTTCTATGATTCTAAGTGACTTCAATTATTACAAGACTACTTTGCATCCAAATCTAAAATAATAACCATTCCCACTTATAGACTTAATTTATTTTTACGCTTGTCAGATCCAAGTGTGATCAAAATTGCTGCAAACAAAAGACTAGTAAATCCATGGTCCATTGGACAGTTATTGAAATGTCAATTTTTTTCACTTGCTTAGTTCTATTTATTATATTCACAATATCAATGAGGAATACTAAGTGCTTTTCTTGGAATAACTCTTTATGTATTTCTAATTCAGTATCTGTGTAAGATAAAAATAAAATAACCTTATTGAAATTCATTTAATTTTTACTAGATTTTAAAGAAAGGGCAAAAAAAACTTGACATATCTGCATGTTAACTGCTCTTCCCAAAGCTTTGGGAAATAAGGATAAAGCGTGATATTACCCCATTGTATCATTATAGCACTACAATAATTTCAGCAGCTTGAAGTATTGAGGTAAATATAACATATTCCAGTGGTGACAGCAGTTGAGTTGTTTCCAGAATGATTCCTCTATTTATAAACAGATCTTGTATATGACCTGCAGGAAATTTTATTTGACATGATAGACTCAATACCTAACTATACCTAAATCAATTGCTCTCTGTTACATACTCCTTTTCTCTAAACATTCAGGAAGTCATGGATCCAACTGACTCTCCAAGAGGTCAACCTATCTGCGTTTATAACCTGCAGATATTTTTAAGTGGGCCTTTAGATTAGCAAAAAAAACAGCATTGTCAGTACTCTCTAGTCAGCGCTTAACAGACTCCTTTTGCCAAAGGAAAGGGAGTAATGACAGCAGTCTCATCTCCCTGGAAAAGATCCTGACCCAGGCGAATTCTGAGCTGTTCTGTTAGGGCAGCTTCAGGCTGCACTGTGCAAAACACAGAGTGACCTGAGAGACATACTTTACCATTCCTAAAAATGTTCAGCAAATGTGTGCATGCCATATTACATTACATATATATCCATACATACACATTACATTAATTTAATAAATATATAGATACAGATATAAAGATGGTTTTATTTCAGTTTCTGTGTGAATTCCTTCTGAGATGGCAAACTTGTATATGCAGGTAGAAGCTTCTCAGGCTCACGTAAAGCTCCTATTAAATTTAATGGTTAAACTGAATTTACAAAGAAAATAAGCTTAAAATAAGAAAAAAGTACAAGAAACAATAAAAGAAAATAAGCTTAAATATGCTTTGAGAGCCTCACATTACAAAGAAAGCATAAGGGAAAGGGAAAGGAAGAGGAAGAGAAAAAAACAGGAAAAATAAAAGTAAAGAGAAAAATCAGAAATTTGCTGCATTCATGTAAACAGACTAAAAAGCTGATGATTCATGAAGGCCAGCTCATGGAAGTGTTGAACCAAACAAGAAATTACAACTAATTTCAAATTTCAAAGGGCCAAACTGGTGGGCATTTTTCCTCTCATCATCGTTCTGAATAAGAGTTGTTTTAAACCCCTAATAATAATTTACAATAAGAGCATCTTAGTGACTGAATATTTTGCTAAACTTTAATTACAGGGTTTGCAAGACATATCAAAGACTTCATAGGACTAAAATAGACAAAAGATTATTCACCAAAGAGCTTGAAAACAAATTATTAGGATTTGGTTTCTATCAGTTCTGTGGTTTATAATTTTTTTATCTTTAAACTACCTATATATTTTTACTTCTTTAGTATTATTCTAAGAGAAAAAAACTTCAGTCTTTTTACTCTGACACACTTTTTATACATTTTCACTATTTTAATGACTTACATCCAGTTAGCCCTTACTGTATTGCCTATATAAAATTAAACTGCCTGAACAATCCTTTTGCTTTGTATAATATACAGTTAGTCCTTATTTGCAGTATTTGCCAACACTGTATAAAGCATTAAACACAGAAAACAAAGGCTTTTACCTGCTTGAAGTGCTTGTAGTCTCGACTTGACTGTGCAGGCCACAAAAGGAAAACTGAACGATGATTAACACCACCACCACACCAACACAGACACACACATTTCTTGTGGATACTGCAAAATTAAATTTTTTTTGTGCCAGAAAAGCAAAAAAAGGATAGGATGCTTTTTATTTAAAGAAACCACTAGGAAAAATGCTTTCTGCCTCAAGCAGAGTAGCTATGCCTCCTACAATACAGAATTCCAGACAATGCTGGAAGAAGAAATTGAGGATATCTTTGAGCATAACAATCTGCTTTCTTTTTCCCTAAGATCAGGCAGGGAAACAATCTTCTCAGCCTACACTACAGATGTAGATCCATATGTATCCTATTTCTTGTCAGTATTTGGAGAGTTTATTATTAACTGGTTTATTATCAGACAGAGAGACATATTTGGTGTGTTCATCATGCCTTCTCATATTCTGATTACAACTGACACATCCTGACCACCGTGTCTAGAACAGAAGAGGTGGTTTCTGCAGTGGTCCTGAAGTTCTGCTCTCCTGGCCATCTACAGCTGGTGACATGTAGATGTCTCCTCTGGCACAGGCATCTAGGTTTCCTTTCCAGGGCAATTAGGACTAAAACAGAATGAGGACGTGGCTGGAGTGTGTCTAAGTTCCACTGCAGGAGGTAGTCCCCATGACTCTACTCTAAGAACAAGACTGGATTAGCAGCACAGCACATGGAAAGTAGAACAGATTGTGACCACACAAATAGTGAGCTGTTGAGTCTACAGCAAGAATTTGATGTTGAAAGATGATTTTGGCCCTCAGAAAAATAGCGCTTATTGGTATTAAGAGTGGCATATGACAGAAACTGTGGCAAATAAAAGGATAAAAATATTTCACTAGGAAGAAGAAAATATTTACATGCTGTGAAGACTTCTAAAGGTAGTTTTATGGGTTTGCTTACCTTCAAGGCACCAAATGCATTTATTTTAAAGAAGTAATGAAAACATTTATTTCAGTAAACTGAAAGAGCAATCTCATACTATTACTACACTGTAGTGAAGTTTAATCCATACTGACCTCAGCTGTGGCAGCTCCAATAATACATGGAAGTATATTATCAGTGCCTGGAAAACAGCAGGGAAGCAGCTAATCAAAATAAACCATGTCAGTTCTGCAGTTTACATACAAATATGATGGAATTTCTTGTCCTGTGTTATTATAACTGTTCTGCTACAGCAATTGCTTGGGTCTGACAATGACAACATGGGCAAGAAAAATGAAAGGAAATGAAATAAAAGCAAGATGACCTAGTAACAAGAAACACAAACCTCCTTCTCCCTGTAAATGAGAAGATTATATTTAATCAGCAACTGTGTGCTTTGAATTTGATTCAAACTACCTCAAAAGACCCTTGACCAAAGACAATTACAGTCTTTGAATGGCACCTATTTTATGCAGTTTAGTTTTTTGAACTTGAATCACTTTTCTATTCACCCAAAATCCAATAATTCTCCATTAAAATAAAGTGATAATAACACCATGTTAAGTACAGGCTTTAGGACAGAGAAGTTCAAGAGTAAGAAATGTTCCTGCTTTCCTACTTACCTGTCACTTAAGTTTAAAGCTCTGCACTGTGCATGCTATTCAGCTCAGAAAACAAATTACAACTGCACACTAAACTAACAGTTCTGTTCTGAGTTTCCATTAAAATTCTCTACTATGAAGAGGTTCAAAATGCACCCATGAAAATATATTCCTGGGAGGCATTTGATCTCATCTCAAGAATGGATATTTTGATTTTTTTCACAGCAAGTATCTGAAGACAAATTTTAAAAAAATCATTTTCAGAAAACACAGAGTGAACTAAACATCGATTTGAAGAAGGTCGGTTTGACAAAGGAGCCCTCAGGGGGGTGCAGAAGCCTCACTCAGTCCAAGCTCCCGCTGGGAGGAGGCTGGAGCCCCTGACAGCAGCAGCAGCAGCCTTGGCTCCTGCCCAGTGCAGTCACACAGCCCTGATAACACGTCTGCACGGAGTACAGATGGATCCCCTTCAAGCATATGTCCCTAATGTGAAAGGCTCAGTCCTCTTACACTCTACCATAAGCTTTCCACATCCTGTTCCGTTCTACAAAGAGGAACCAGATTTATTTTGCTTCCTTCTCCCATATGTGCTTCTATAGAGAAAGGAGGATTTGTCCTAGTAAATGAGCTCATCTTAAAAAATGAAAAATATTAGTCTCATCTCTCTCTGTCTCCATCATGCACAGACCTGACAGAAAGAAAAAGTCATTTCATATAAAGTGTTTAATGTGGAATCCTGCTTCTGGTATTTTTAAATACATATTAATGGTTAAACTTTCCAAACATTTAATACAACCAATAGAATTCTGTAATATTTTTTGTCCACTTTCTAGCCATCTTAAGCAACACAAAATCTTAAGTGAAGGAAAACAAAAGACTTCTGATCCATTTTC
Source organism: Lichenostomus cassidix (assembly GCF_008360975.1). NCBI lineage: Eukaryota > Metazoa > Chordata > Aves > Passeriformes > Meliphagidae > Lichenostomus > Lichenostomus cassidix. Next base: position 26,391,748 of record NC_139480.1, on the reverse strand, counting down.
CTAAGGCATGTTCTAGCATGATTTTCTTCAAGGTACTATTTGAAACCATGTTGTCATTTCTCTTTGAGGTTTATTAAGCATTGCAAGTCTCCCTTTGGAACCTAAACATTATTGGAGGAGAAGGAATTAGAGAAAATGCCTCCAACTGCTGCTATAATGAACAGAATTTTCTGAGTCAGAATAATGTTTTCAAGTTTGTTTTGGCAAATTGTTGCATGTGAACTCTTGCTATAATGATACATCTTTGAGACAAGTGATTTTGATAAATCCTTGTAACAACGATACCACAACAACCTGTATAAAAACTCAGTTTTAATTTAATTTCTGCTGGAAAGGGCAAGCTACAATGTGAGAAAACTGAAATGCACAATATTATTTTTGCATTCTCTTCATCAGCCCACACTCAAAAGCAGCTTTAATTTATTTTATATAACAAAAGTATCTGAAGTTGAAAAATGGTGTCAAAGAGCATTTTCTAGTCTTCTTCATTATTTTCTTATTAAATAAAAAATAGTGACATTTCAGGGCAACACATTGACTTTATACCATGGGAAAATCACTTCTTGACCTAAAAGACATCTTTTTGGAGTGATTAACTAGCTTTAGGGCCAGACTGTACAGGTGTTTGGCACAAAACAGTTACTCCACAGGATCTAGCTAAGAAGGCTTCTGTGGGAAAAAGAACAGAAGGCAATTACCAGATTGATGACAGAATAGGAAAATTTGCCATGGAGAAGAGTCTAATGAAATTTTGGCTGTGCATTATTCAGAGTGGAGCATGCATGTTTGTGCATTGGATACATGAAGCACCTTATCCAGCCTCCAGAACTGTCTTCTGTGCAAGTCTCTCTGGCTGCCAAATCTTACACAGTTTGTTTCACAAGTACAGGAGCTGGAATGTACCAATTACCAGAAGAGGAAGATACCCTTGGGAGTAGTTATTAAATATGCATGCATATCCATGAATACTTCACACTTCTCCACTGACCACACTACATGAACATGCACTAAAAGATGTAAGAGTTCATGAAAACTTCATGAGTGACAATGAACATTAAATGAGACATTTTGTATCACTTTTTGATACGTGACATCTAGACCTTCAGGGATACTATTTCACTGTCAGATTCTTCAATATCTAGCTTCAAAGCCCTGAATTACCCTCTGCAGGAAACTGTATTTTGCCTTAACAGGATGTAAAGACAACATGCAACACCAAAGGTACAAGCTCACAATAGGTTAACCTAAACATACATTAATCAACATACATCAGCAATAGGTAGCATTCTGGCATTCAACCTCCAGACAATCATTTCTCAAAAACTTTCCCATTCTCTCCCATGCTTGTTCTTTAAAGAATACTGTCAATATTCTGTGAAAAATTCAATTTTCCCACATTTCAAAATATAAGTAAGGCTGCACTATTAGCAATTACATGGTATTTCCACCCTGTTAAACCATATACATAGAATCATAGAATTGTTAAGTTTGGAAAAGACCTCTAAGATCTTCAAGTCTGACCATCAATGAAGTATCACCACCATGTTCACCATTAAACCATGTCCTCAAGTGCCCTGGTCCACATGTTTTTTGGACACTTCCAGGGATGGTGGCTCTACCACTTCCCTAAACAGCCTGCTCCATGAAGAAATTTTTTCCTAATATCCAATCTAAACCTCGCTGATGCAATGTGAGGCCATTTCCTCTTGTCCTGTCACTTGCTACCTGGGACAAGAGACCGATGCCCACCTCACAACAGCCTCCTTTCATGCAATTGTAGAGAACAATCAGGTCTCCCCTGAGCTTCCTTTTCTCCAGGTTAAACAATCCCAGTTCCCTCTGCCACTCCTCATAAGACTTGTGCTCCCCACCTACCACCTCAGCCTCTTCCTTGCTGTTGACTTTTGCAGACTGCTCTCAGGGTTCCTCCCTCAGTCCAACACTCCTTCCTCTTAGGACACTGAAAAGCATCAAATCCAGTAACACTTCCAAATGACAGTTGTTAGATATGACCAATAAGGCAACTTGAATTTACCCTCTCAAAATTGTTTTTCAGGCCTTCTACATGCCCTTCCTGGAGAAACTGACCACACTGTAAACTTAGTTCCTCTACATCAGTTGCAACAGATTCAAATGTATACATGGAGAAACTTGCACTGATCTAATTAAATTAATTTAAATATCAATGTAATTTAGATCAGTGTCACTTCTTTTTCAGGAAGAGCCTTAAGTAGGCATTTCTTGCCATTCAATATAGGCATTCTCTGGATGTAACATATGACTTGTTTGTAGCAGCACAGATATCCTTTACTTAGGTTTGGTTTAACTTCATCAAAGTGGATGAAACTCTCCACTGACTCTGAATAGCTCTGAATTAGTTCTGTGGTGGAAGATATGCCTTTAAGAATTAAATACAGAAATATTACATTCCGAAGTTACTTATCTGTCTGATGCATACTAACCTGTTCTTGGTCTCTCATCTCAAATAAATCCCAATTATCTTTCTTTCCTCTTCCTATGCCTATTTGAAGAAAACAATTTAAATCCCTTTTTTTTCGCCTTGCGCTTATTTTCTGCTTCCAGTTCAGTTGTTGTGCCATGTTTAACACTGTATGCTATTAAAAATATAGCTGCATTTAATCCTCAAAACAAAGTTTCTTTTATAATCTATTATTATATAAGAAAGCAATGCTGACACATATATCAAACTGTTTGCCTCCAAATGCCATTATGAGTGGATCACATAAAAATTTTTTTTCTAAAATTTGCTACCTAGTTTAGATTACCGGGCTGAAAGCATGCTATTCTAGTAGTAGGTACAGAAAAGATACTTATTTATATAAAAATAGCCAAGAGATTTCAAAAGAAGATGCACCTTAAGACATAAAATAAGAAGTTTGGTAAAACTAGGCTTAGGTGCATCTCAGTGCTTAGTAAAGTGATTACCACAACCACACATCTAAGAAACAAAAGATATATAGATAGAAAGCCATTATAAAGTCCCTACTGGAAGAGAAAGAAGCATGGATTTTTTTAAAAATAACTCACACAACAATCAGAGCTTCAATGTCATGAATACCTGACTTTCAATACAACTATTTTTTGAGAAGTTCAGTTCTAATGTCAGAAAATCATTTTTATAAAGAGAACAATACTGGTTTGAACACACTGCATCTCTCCTTCTGCCTAGGAGTACTTTAATTATAGCCCAGGGCTCAGTCAGATGGATACCTGCAAGTTAAGTCAGTGGTCCCTAACTTTTTGTATATTCTCTTGAGAAAGATGGCAATAATCTGAACCTCAACAGGATCAGTTTATTTGCTTTGTCTTGACAGTTTCTGCAGCTGCCTTGGTTCCTGTTGATCCCAGCACAAGGGGTACAGTGCTCAGAGACAGGGTAGATCCAGCAATATTTATATATGTGCAATCCACACTGTTCTATGGATTTATTCCATGCCTCTGAAATGAACTCACCAATTATGAACCACTGAGCTAACATGTACTGTATGTAAATGCTAAATACATTCGACAGTGCTATGCGAGAAAGGGCCAAGAAATTATATCTTGTTTTACATATGAAAAATTACTCAAAGATACTTATCTCAATCAGCAATAAAACATCAATATCATTATGGTATTACTGTTTGCCTATTTTCTTTTAATTTTATTGAAATTGGGCTAATTTTTCAAGGTATAAGTTGTGGGGTTTGTCTAGTAACTTCTGAGATTTGTGGTTTAAGAAATAATACTTCCTTCTTATAAGAAATAGCCTTGAGACAAGGAAAAAGCATTTTGAGCATATTTTCTAAGAACTATAAGATTTAACATTTCCCTTCAAAACCAGGAAGAAAAATATTTTTAAGGTGAGTGAATTTGGAGAAAAAAAATCCATATCCTGCCCTTCAGTTTCATACAGTTGGTAATTGTACTATGGCTTTTAATGAAACAGCATCATTCAATAATCTTCCTGAAGCCATTGTGGTAGAAATAGGAGAATAAAAGAATAAGTTTAAAAATTAAGGGTTTTGTAACATCCTGCCATATCTGTATTCCTTTAACCCACTTTTGAAATGCATAAAGTAGCAATAATTCTTATGGACATGTTATTTTCAGCGACCTCGTGCTGTCAAAGACAAGTAGTCCTACTGGCAATAGTGAATAATGTGATCAAAAATATTGTCATTTAGCAACAAGAGTTTGATCCACGGCTGTCTCTGCTACATCATTCCTCACTCAGTGATCAAGACTGCTCAGTTGTCAGAGACATACATGGGCTTTGCAGACAACCTCGACTTCAGACTTGACCATACGCCAGCTCATAGCTGTTGTTCAATTACTTTGAACAAGAGTCTCTAAAGGATGCTGAATTCTGTCATCAGGAAGAGGGTGACCTCTCTTTGGAAGGCATAAATACATTAACAGTGACTTGATACAACATTTTGAAAATGAGTAACAACAGAAAAGGTCACAAATGTAAATGAGCAGAATATAAGGAAGAAAAAGAAAGGCCGAGTCCCTTGAAGGGAAGGATTTCTGCAACTAAGCTGCCTAAAAAAAAGAGAAGAAAAAGAAAAAAAGATTTTTCTATAAATGTAGCATTGTAACTAAACTCTAGGGAGACCTATCTGATGAGCTTCACAGAGTGTCAGGCTAGATATGCTATGCAAAACATTTCTTCTAATCTTGAGCAGCTTCTGTGCTGTTAATAAATCTTGGTTTTAATTAGACCACTTGAGTCTCAAACTTTTTAAGGAAAGTTTCAGACAGGTTGTCCCACAGAGACAAAACTTTCAATCACAAAAAGGTAGTGTAAGAAAAGTGTCCAACAGGGACTCCCAGACAAAGAGGGCAATTTTGCACTTCTTTTATAGAGCTATATTACTACTGCAAGACTAAGGTCATAGGAATTTTTCTTCCACTGACCAAGTACAAGAAGCAAATTCAAAAGAAACCACAAAGAACAGAACATCTATGGTTTTTTTTTCCCTCTCCAAACTTTAAATACCTAGTCAGATAAAAGGATTGGTAAGAACTTGCACTACTACTAAATGACAAAACCCCAAATACAAGATAGTCATTTCAGAGACTAGAATTGTAAAAATATTTTCAAATGCAGCTTCTGATTTTATCAGCCTGGCTTTTTTTGGCCCAATGTGAAATGAATTAAATGGATCATCTTTTTTGAAAGCATTCTGAATGCTTATTTAGATTACATTAAGATTGTTGTTCAAATAGCAGACCTGTAACAAATAGAAAAAGTAAAGATTCAGTCAATAGAGTGCTTAAAGACATCTGCTTTAATAGCTAATGAAATTTAAAGAGAAAAAAATTTGAAACATCAGGAATTTAAAAACTTTGACAAATCATGACAAATTGCAAAAAGCTACTAGTATGAAATAGCAAATATGTGACAAAGTATTCTATTCAGCCACTCCATAATCTCCTTTAATCTTCTTTCATTCATGACTGGACAAATACTCACAAAGGAAAAAAAATAATGTTGAATATTGTTTGATAATAAATTTCTGAATGTGACTCTTGAAGTACATCTTGTAAACATTAAAAAAATGCTTTGCCAGCTATAACACATGTGCTATTTCTACTGCTATAATAGCTGCTTTCTAGTCACTCCCTACTTTGCATACAGTCCTGAATAACAAAATACTATCAGCAAGTTACACTGCAGCAAGCAAACTGTCACAATATTTTCAGGACATATTTGGTCTGCAAATTTCACAAACTAGCTGTTGCAATCAGCAGAGAGGCATTGCAGCTGTCACCACCTTTGAAACTGCTTAATAATTATTCTCTAACAAATACACAAACAAACAAACACCAGAAATTAACCATAAAATCCACACGGAGAGAATTGCAAAATGCAGCTATAGTATTCTGCAAGCATTGCTCTAGCTACTGACTGAACAGAGGTTCTTCCAAAAGGAAAACAGCATTAAATAATTATCTCAAATTTCCCACATGTATCTCATTCTCGTAGAAAATCTTCCTCAGTTTTTTCCCTTTTAAAGATTGTAAAATGATGTGTATCAGTAATACAATTCTTTCCTTTTCTCAATTTAGAAATATCTTTTTCTTTACTTTTGAACTGCACTTTATGACACACTGCTGTGGCAAAAGCTGTGGATACAAAGGTTGTAAAAGGAATGTCCAACATGAAAGACAAAGAATGGTCTAAAATGGGATATCAGTGACAATAGTCTGACTCAGTGAAAACTAACTTTGGGTTGAGGCGGGGAAGGAAGGAGGAAAATCAAAGCTTTTCATGTATTTTTCTCTTGACCTGAGAAAGAACATGTGGGACACTTAAAAAATCTTATGATAGATAATGAAGACCTTCATGAAGACTTCTCAGGTTCAGCTGAAATAGCAAACTGCTCAAAAAGAAAAAGACACTTGTCTCTTTTTTCTCCCCATTCTATATATATAGTCTGTGGATCTAAAGACTGTTTCTTCTGTGCCTGTTTAACCAGGAAAGAATTATATGTAAAATATATTCAGCAACTGATAATGAAGCAACTGAAAACAAAAAAGTAGGGTATGATGTTACAGAGATACCAAATCACAACTGAGACTTTCACAGTCTAACCCAACTTTTTTTTTTTTTCATTTTTTTAATTTTTTTTAAGATACGTGAGAAAAGGTCCATGTGCAATGAATATATGGCTTTAAAAAACACTGACACAATAAAAGGCAATATTCAAACAATAATGCCCCCTGCTATTTAGGCTTTACAACTCAAAAAGAGTAGTGCTAATCATACTGTGAAAATACCTTAATTCACAGGTAGAACTACTATTTTGATGTTATGATATTGCACCCATATATACATTATTTATCAAGGAAATAAACCAAATTACAGTGCCTTTATTTTCACACTTGAACATCTACAATAGTTGCGGGGTTTATATATTTATAATGGTTTTTATTGTTTTCTTTGATACTATAAGGCTTACCATACCATATGATCCCACTAAAGACTTGGACTGTATTAAATCAGCTACTTCATTACTTTTAGAGATCCAAACCACTTTATTTTTCTATTTGTACTGCAACATCAATCATTTAAAGTATATTTTCAATTGTATTTTTATTATGAGATATATAAAACACATGAGAAAATATATTGTAAATAAATTATTACTACATTACTAGATAGCAATAAAGGTTGAAGGCAAGGGAAAAAAAAAACAAAGCACATTAGTCTCTGATGGTGAGACTGCAGCAAAGAGCAAACTGCTTAATCTATAGAGACAGGACAAATGTCAGAGTAAATTCTTGAGCAGAACTATATAGCTCCAGGGAAAGATAATGGCATACTGTGCTCTTCAGCTTTAGGTCAGAGCCTGGCACCAGGCTCAGATCATTCCTCTTTTATGCAATGATCCACTGCTTGCATACTCAGACGTCAGAGTTGTTGGTTAAAGGCTCATGAGGGATGCTGGTAATAAAACTCACCACTTCCATTTCTCACAGCATTGCCAGGAAATCACAGCGCAAGCCAAATGGTTTCTATCATGTTCAAAAACCAACTACTAGCTAACGGCACAGGGACCATCTATAAATGTTCGAGCAGGTATGAAACAGCTGCTGAAATGAGTAATGTAGATTCTCCCAGGCCATCTGATGGCTGTCTAGTGCCCCATGTGAAATGAGTGCTTGACTCACTTTTCTCTGGTTCCCAGTGGACCGACAAGAAGCAATACCCAAGGAAATCAGTGACCTTGGCAGTAGAGCCAAAAAGAATGAAAAATTCTGTCTTTCTCATAGCACCTAAGAGTTGAGAGGTGTTACTGGAATACAGAATAGAAACATGAACTCTCCCCAAAGACAACACTGTTGTGATACCCCTGTGTCAATGTCAGTCAGCAGGTGACATTACAGGCAACAACCTTCACAGTTAAATTACAGCAGAAAGCAGCACATTTTCATACATGAGAATTTTCACAAAGTTGTCTACTGATCTTGACACTAAAATACACCCTTGAGAGGTACTAGTAAGACCTCTATAAAGAATGTTATATATACCACAGAAAATAACTTCTTCACTACTACCAAAATTCTTGAAAGAGCATTGCTGGCAGTTTCTAAATGAGTTATACTGGCCAGAGTTTCATAAAACAGGATTCATGATCCAGCACCACCTGACAGCTGTTGCTACCACCATTGCTAGTAAGACTGTTAACTGCTGTCATGTTCAATGGCACTAAATTCCTCATTAAGAGAATCCTTGACAGGAAAATGTATAGCCCTGCTCTCAGTATACAACAGAACAATTTTAACAAGTTGTGATAAGAAACATTTAAAAAATAAATTAATATTAGCAATGGTGAGATGAAGTTTATGAATATTTTTGCCGGACAGCAACTAGCCAAATCAGCAAAGCACAAGGTTTGGTGTAAAGACCAAACGCTAACTAAAAGTAAAGATGTTGGGAAATACAGGAAGAGGTATAAGGGCCAGGAAAGTCTTCAAAAACACTGATGAATTTTAAAAAATACTGTATTTTTTTAAAGGTTATATGTTTCATGTATATTTTGTATTTATGGTTGAACAAGAGCTAGAATGAAGAAATGGAAGAATGGCTGTTCTAGACTGTGTATTAACCCCAAAGGACTAGCTGGTGGAGAATGTCATGGTGGATGAAAGGCAACTAGGGTAAGACTGATCATTAATTTACAGAGTTCATAATCCTTTAAAAGGGGAGAAATAAACAGCAAAATAAAACAACTAACTTCAAGACGGCCAACAAATTTGGATGAATTAGTGGAAAGACAGCAAAAATAACTTAAAAGAGAATTTTTTTTCAACAGAGACAAAGGCAGGAATTCCACTAAACCAGGTGTTTCAAAGATCTTCAACAAGCATAAAGTATGATGGCACAAAAGCACACAGTGATAAAATAAGAAAAGCCAACACAAATTATGGAATAAAAATAAGGAAAAGGAACAAGATTAGCATGAACACAAACTCCTATAAATACACTGGCAGTGAGAGAACAACAAATAAAATATTGACCTGCCATTCAAAAGAGAGAAAATTGTATTGACAGAGTGCAGAGAAAGGGCCAAAGGATTTAATAATCTTTTCCACCAATACTCACTAAAACATTCAATTGCAAGCAAATGGCTTTGGTTTCTACCAAAGTCAGGTTAAGTTGATCTGAAGATGTGGTCTAGAATCATGGCTGTCATGACAATCTCTGCAATCAATCACCTGCCTTAAAAAGGAAGGTTAGGGACATAAAGGCCACTAGCAAATTTGAAAGTAAGCATTGAGTGGACAGTGCTGTTGGGATTCAAGCATGAGTACTTGGGGAGAAGTATTTTTTGCTTTATGTAGTAATAAATAACAGACCAGTGTCTAAATTAAGAATAAGGCATTGAAGCAGAGTTGAGCCATTCTAAAACTTCAGTGATGAGCAGCTGTTCACAAGAAACATTTTTGCTGTTACAGAAGCTGCCAATTGAGCTAACTCAGATTCATTTAACTCATAATTTAAATAAAATGTTTATGTTTCTTCTCACCAAAACCCAGCAGATGCTGTAATGAAAGAAAAAATATTATTTACCTACTTCAAATCAAATAGTGTAAGCAGAAAAATTCTTTATGGAGCAATCATTTAGTTTCGCTATTCAATTTTTACCATGATTTCTTTTCCTTGTTTCTTCCTGGTTCCTTATCACAGGATGTCCACATATAAATTATAACACAACTGACATAGTCAAGACAAAATAAAATTAATTTTAAGATAACTAGGATCATGGGATCCTCTGCATAAATAGTATTTCTAGTAGTGATCTAAATCTCCATTCATTTTACTCTTCACTATAAAAAGACATGAGAGAAAAGACTTTAGAGGTAAATACACCCAAATAAACACAGGAGTTCAGACCTGAATCTGAAATCTGACAGAATCATAAAGCCTAATTACTCTAACTTCAAGACCAAGAGCTCAGTCTCCTCAGGAAGGAGCTGTGAATATGAGCACTGAACACACAAGTTTTGAAGGGAATTCATAAACATAAAATGATTTTGTGTTACAGGGTCATAATCAGAAATCTATCATATTGGAAACTGCAGATTTTTGTTTGTTTAGTGAATGAAATTACACACTATAAATGTTGCCCTTTTTTTTTAATTATTAAAACCAGCAATTTTTACATTAGGAGAAATATATTTTCATAAATCTTATAAAGAATAAAGGTCAAAAAGAAACATTATTAATTTACAATACATATAAATAAATAGTCTGCATTATACATTACATTTTAATAAGAAATACAAGTGTGGGTTTTGCAGCTAGAAAGAAACACCTATTTTAAAATTTTATTTGTATGACACTGTTTTGCACAGGAAAGGTACACGTGCAGACTGAGTAAGAGGTACCATTAATGAGTACTTACAGGTAGGAAGAAGTTATTTAGCTTTCATCTACGAACACTGCTGTATGGGTTTATCAGACTGAAAATGTGGGGGTTTAACAGTGGAAAAGCTAACATTTCACAAGCATTTTGCTGTTCTACTGTTATGTTTATTCTCTTGATTAACCTGTTAGTTGCTTTAAAAGGCTAGGGTCCTCAATTACTACACAGAGTGCAAAACATTAATCACATTCCTGACACTTTCAAATCGGAGTGGGACTGATATGTTTGGAAAATACGTGCTGTATCTGAAGCACGTGCTTCAGATTGACTTAGAATATCACCAAAAGGATACTGAAAAATCACAGAAGAAAGAAAAGAAAAGCCGTAAGAAATTGGAGAATCATAAGATGAAATTGAGGCCAGAAGCAGAAGCCATTAATTTCACAAGAAAGCTTTGGATGGTATAACAACCCGCTTCAGATGCATTAGTTGGATATCATTTTCCGTTTCAGTAAGAGTAAGATCAAATCAAGGCAGCCTCATAGTAAAATCCTACAGTTACACTCTGAAAAGAGGGGTCATTTTAATTTCAGGGTCTTTTATTACACAGCAAGATAACTGATTGAACTGTGAAATAGCATTAACAGCATAAATACATTCTGATGTCCTCTCTTTAATGCATTTAGAAATTACAGAAATATTTTTGGGTTTTTATTTGCAGGAATTATGATGAATCCTTTATTCCTTTTCCTTAATTCCAAAATATTTATATGAAGACTGTAGTATTGCTAAATCTTCTGCCACTGCTAAATTTTTCCACTAATTATGAAATTAATTTTATTAAGGGCTGTGATGATGTAATAATTTCAGGGGTTCAAAGTTCTTTTCCAAAAAAGAACTTGTTTGCTATAAACCCATTAATTTTTCTTATCTTTGTAAGCCTTTTTCTAGAACAAAATATTGTTGCAATTCAAATCAAGAAAGTGGAAAATGATGGGTGTTCCTATTACAGTACAAATTACTTGGAAAGGGAACTATACTTCTTACAGCCTTCAGAGGATTTACTGTCAACAGGAAGACTGCCTGGTACCTGCAGAAGAGTAGTGTCTCCAAAAATCAGACAAGTAGCTTCAGTTTAACATGTACTAATTCACAAAGATGGTTTTGGTAGGCACAGATGTTTTAGTGTTTAAAACATGCAAAGTTTCTGAAGAACTCAAAGATACCAAACCAACTAAACCAGCATTCATTCAGAAACAAAATCTGAAGTGTGTGTTGATGATACTTTCATTCCGACTAGATCGTGTATTACATCCAGGCTTTTTTATGAAATTTTTGAGTAGATGATGTGACATTTACTCGCACTCAAGGAAAATGAAACAGTCACTTTTATCCTCAGACTCTCAAGTTCCTGCCTGTAAACTTATAATCCACCTGAAGACAATACAAAGGTTTTTTGGAAAATCTTCCAAGTTTGACTGATTATGATAAAGACAGAAATCAGTGTGTACTGTAATGGCTTAACATCAGTGAGGCTCCATCCCTCTCCAGCTACGACCCCGTTAGTCTGAACTAGGATACTGATCCCAGACATTTCTGACAGGTATTACACTTGGTGGAAACTTTGATGAAAACCTCAATGCATAAAACATACTCTATTGTTTTTATTTTAAGGTCTTAGCCAAGTATCCAGAACACCTCTCTCAAAAGATTATCTATTAATGCATAAATATGTGCTGAGACACAACACTGTACACCAGCAGCTTCACAGTTCTGAATGTGCTTAGAAAGAAATATCCTAACACTTTTTATTTACATGGTACCAAAAATACCTCCAGGAAAATATGTAAACATTAAACGAAATATAAAGTTGCGTCTGTCAGTTCAAACTTACCCATTGCAACTTTGAGTCACATGAGTTGGCTGAACTGAATATTCTGAATCCAAGTAACCTCATCTTTACTCATAGACTCATTCACACCTCACCATCAGTGCCAAACCACCACTGACTAAGGGACAGATTTGTCTACCGGAAGAATAGCAGATTGTAGGAATGAGGTTAAATACACTTTACTGTTACCATAGGTACTTAAAACCAACAGAACAAGGAATACATTTATTTTATAGTTGATAGCCAGTTACTATTAACTGAGAGAAGTAAAAAAAAAATACTGAAAGCACAAGAGCTAGTTGATATATTACTTTTAGTATGGCAAAGAGGAACAAAGAGGCACTTCAAAATGTTGGTTGCAGGCACAACACGGCAGTATGTAGATCAGCTATTGTGTTTCAATCACAAGACTAGCACTAATGTAAATATGTCTAGATTTTAATTAAATTTCTCATAGAATTGAGTATCTGTGACTAAGAGTATTTAAATTTCTTAAGTCACATAATATTTATACATCTTCACGACTCTTCCTTTAAGCCATAAAGACCTACACATTATCAGTTTTTCCACCAAGGAAAGAACTGTCTGTATTATACACAACTCTGATTATATTCCATATATAATCACCACCTACATTTCAAGATTATTGTGGCTAGTCTGGGTCATATTATTAGTATACTCTTGGTTTGAAATCTTCATTAGCTTCAAATATAATACCAGACTTTGAAATAAGAATGCCTGTTTCCTGCTTTTCTGCATGTGTCCATGGAGATGCTTATATGTCTTCATTTTAAATAGTCCATGTGTATTTTAATGTCACCTTCAAGACTCTTCAATCTTTTCAGTTCTCTATGTGGTGATTTACTGTTTCACTGTCTTATAATATTTTTCCAATGTGTTCACTGTAGATTTTTAAATGCAATTTCTACTCTAATCCAGTTTTAATTTGTATGTAGAAATAACTACTCATTCATAAACACATAAATAACAGTAAGAACTTTTCATATTTCCAAATTATATTTTTATTATAATTCATCCATTAACTTTAAAAAATCCCTCTTATCACGAGCACTACGTTCTTGTTTTTTAATATTTTGTTCTCAAGATCACCTAGCTATGCCTGCCCAGGAACTAATCTTGATTTATGCTCTGGAATTCTTTATGTCATGTCACTTGTCTATAGGAAAGCACATGCAATTTCCTCCAAAGTTTTCCCTACAACCCCTGTAAACCTAGGGAACAATCCAAAAGCAGCAGTGGAAAGAATAGTCACGTGTGCTAATATGGAATTGATGTTCATCAAATAAATTTTTGAAACAGGATAGCTGCATTTACAATTCTTAACATTCAAGGGCTCAGATGTGTTATTCACTTGTTAAACCACTTATGCTTAAGAATAACATAAGTCCAATGTAAAAAGAAAAGCAACTCATCAATGACAGAAAAGAATATTATAATCTCCTCTGTCATTCTATTTATGCAGAAGAAAGGTGATAACCTTCATTTTGAGTTCCTAGTCTACAGCTGATTACTAAATATGTTAATTCAGCTGTAGCTATTGGGTAAAATAAAGCAAATTTTAAAAACCAGATAAATTCTTAAACTTGGAGGTCCAGTTTTAAGAGTGCCTTTGTGATTTCTCAAGGAAGATTTGACTAAATATTATTGCTGAATTAATGTGAACCAGCTGCCAAACAAACCCAACTTTAGTGCTATTCTAGATGAAATTCTGCAGTAGACACAGAATCAACTCTATTGACCAGCTTAAAGAACTGCTCCATGAGGTTCAGAAGCTGAACCTAACAGAGTTACTCATATGGAATTTTATTAGGAGCAACAGACAGCTAAAATTTCCCAGTGTGATTCTTCTTCCATTTTCTAAGGCAGTTCTCACTGACCAGCTATTCTAAAATACATCATGAAACCATTCTCTAAAAAAATTGAATTATTTGATCAAATGGCTCAATCAAATTATTTGGCAAACATAATTGGACTCTAGTTTTTCCCAAACTGCCTGTACTCTGACTTCAAGCTTTACTTTTCCCTCTCACTTATAACGTTGACAGATAGTAGAGCTGGGTACTTAAGATTTAAAAAGAAAACTGAAAGGCAAAGGTTGGAATTGAGTTGTCACGGTAAATGCAACAAAGAGGAATACTAGTCCTACTGCAAAGAACTATGAAGACAGTCTTCTGACAAGGAATAAGAGATGCCTGCTGAAAACAGATTTTTGCATCTTTCCCAAATATAAAGAAGGTACCAGTACTGTACTATGCTGTTACATCTGTACTATGCTGTGAACATCTTACTTGATCTCAGCAATAGCCAGTGGGACACAACACACCCAATTACTTGCCTTACATCAACAACTTATTGACCTACTGGAGTCAATTAAAATTGTCAAGTGCTTAAGGGTAAATAAATTTAATCTCTTACGGAATCACAATTTTAAACAAGATATTCTTTATACAATCCCTTTAGTGTCTTTTTTTTTTTTCATGTGCAGTACTGGCGACTTCCATTAGTGCTTCTTAAAATAGTTTTATAAAACCTACATGAAAATTCTTCCTAAGGATCTAACTGCATTTGAAGCAAAGCAATGTATACTGCACATAAATAAGTTTTTTCCTATCCCAAATTTTATAATTTCTGCCTCAGTGTAGGGAGGCAAGTGTTTCTCATTGTTGGGAAAGTAATAAGATACTGGGTGCATATTTGATTAATGCACATGAAATGAATGCTGTCTTTTTTCTACAACCCTTGCTTCCCCTAGTATACCTTTTTAGAGTAGTGTCTACAGAACAGGCATTTTTGAAAAGAGGTGCTTAAAATGTGAACAGAAAAAATAGAATCATATGTATTACAGATAAAAATTGCCTAGTAGGCCACCAATTCTCACTATGCACTAGAGCAAGATTGTTCTCCATGGTAAATTTTCTAGTATTCTACCAGTGAAATTTTTCGTGTACTAAACAACAGGACATTTATCATTCCTCTTGGGAGATAATTTCCACTTAATATACATTTCTGAAGATGTTTTCTCCAACATTCTACCCACATCTTCTCTTTTAATTTTACCATTCAATATCCTATGTGGGAACACCCTACATATTCCTTCCTGTCTTTGGTCTTAATACCTACAAAATATTTCACAAGTCATTTCCTCAACCCTCTCTTAACAGCTTATCTTATGTATAAACACTTATTTTTACAAAACCAAACAAATTACAATTTGAACAAAGGTATAATTTGAACACATCATTTGAACTATATATATATGCAATATATAAACACACAGGGAAGCTTACACATGTATAATATAAACATGTATTTAATGTTTCCCTCTAAAAGCAAAACTTCCATTGTCCTCACTTTTGCTCATAGAATCATCTTCAACAACCTTTTGGGATATTGGTTTATGTATGTTTGGATGGCATTGCATCTGCAGTCTGATATGGAATGTCTTGGCTTCTACCACACAACAGTGAAAATTTGTGTCTAATAGCTCTACATAACAATGAAGCACCTGCAAAATACTAAATTATAAACTATCTCCCTTATATAGTAGCCTGTAATCATAACAGATTTTTTTTAAAAAGACAACATTTTCTTCTTTCTTTTAGTATCATTATGGAAAAAGTGCAATCTCACTCTTAAATGTCAGTAGCATGGTTTAAAAAGAAAAATATTCCACAACTTAATGACACTAGACTTTTGCTACTGACTCCTGGGCTATTACAGAAGTTAATTCAGGAAATGTGGTTTAGCTTAAGCCACTCAGTAACTGAAAGCTATTAAGTCTGGGTTCGGCAGAAAACTGTCAGATATAATTTAGATAAAGCTGATTCTTCATTGATGAGAGGTAGCTATATTAGAAGCAACTCAGGCATCAGGCAGTCCTGTTTTCTATGGTTCGTTTAATGACATTATAACAACTGTAGCAATTAATCCTGAATCATTAAAAAGTTGATGACTTAGTTTTGTTGTGTATCAGCAAGTATATACATGCCAATTTCAAGAATAAATACAGAATTACTAGACACACAACCACAGAAATCAAGATCCACATTTCTAATATATACATACAAATTGACATCTGATATAACGAAAGAATATTTGCTTTGAAAATAACAGAAGCATAAACTTTTTATGCCATTTCTATATATTTTTACTACTTACCTTAGCCAAACTCAAATTAAGTGAATTTATACAAAATAAGGAGGTGATAGTTTTTGGAGACAACGAATCATTTAAATATTGTTTCTTCCTCTTAAAAAAGCATATACTGTTGTTGGACACATTAGATCAAATTAGCTTATTTTTTTCTTTTCTTAAAATATTTTATCAATCTTGTTTGTCAACCAAAGTCTTAAAATTGCCATATCACCGTTCTGTTTAATAGCTCAAGCAAGCTAAAGGTATCACAAACATTTCTAATTCTGTGCTGAATTCTGGAAGTCTCTCATAGCACATAGGAATGACAAACACACAACAGCAATTACCTATAGAACAGACCCTGTACAGCACCTAAATTGCAAATTATCTGCTACAAAGACAAGTCTAAGCAACACAGTTTTAAGCAGATACAAAACACATGGTTTATTCAGATATGAAAATTACCATACATTGAGTCACTATATGAATGATCTTGTATCTAGTCAAAGAATGCTGGATTTCAAGCAATATGGAGAGTGAATAATTACATTATTAAAATCTAAAGATGTTTAAAACACTTAAATTCTACTTTATAATGTCACATTTAGTATCCAAAACTTATCTTTACAGATTCTGATGTAAAGTCATCTAAAGGCATTTCAATTTTAGAGAGAAATGAGATGTCATCTGTAGATCTTTAGTATCAGCAAGAATCAATGAAGTGGTAATTTGCAGTAATAGGCAAAACCTAAATATGGCACACCTGGGAAAGAAGCAGCTCTGAGGACTACAGCAGACTCATCCCAACTGTCTTTATTCCAACAAAGGCTGCATTAAGCCAAGCTAAGCTCTCTTACTCCGTTAAAGTTTTAGCATGCAATAAAATTAATGTTCCTCTACATATTGATTTTTCACTTCATAAAAATGTAACACTCTGCAAAAGAAAATTTCATCTCAGTGCAAGTTTTTGTATTTGTTTCTTCCTTTGGTCTAATTTCAGCTGGCAACCAAAGTGCCCTACACCCAAGGCTGTCCCAACGTCACTGATCCCTCTGTCCAGGTAAAGTAATGCATAGCAACTGCCATGTCATTGTCACAAGGAAAACTCAACAGCAAAACTCCTAATTTTAGCAACACAAAGTCAGTCCAAATGCACATTTAACAATATGCAATGGATAGCTTCACTGGCCTCCAGTAAAACACCTTTAAGTCAGGGATTCCCCACATCAGTTTAACAGCAATGTTTTTCAATTACCTATTGAAAAGGAATAAATCAAAACTCACCCAGACATAAGAGTTCTTGTCTTGAACAATACTGAATGATTGTATCTGTTTTGAAGAATTTTGGAATGTGAAACAGGATAAGAAAGTAAAAATAGGATATTAAGTCTGGAGTATCAGCAGAGAAACCAAATAACTACAATAAATTCAAACATGATGCCTTGAGATGAGACATCCCACAATTAAACATAAATAGTAAGATCATTCTGAGAATGATGTCTTAAGCGGAGGTACATCTAGGAACACAATAAAACCTAGTGATTTCTACCTGTCTTGTAAGAGACACAGAGAGTTATAGATCTCACTTTGGTATTTTCAAGTACAAGCTGCTTTGTAATGAAATTTAGCCATTTTAAAAATATAAAAAACATTTAATTGGTTTTAACTTTATCATACTTGCCCCAAACTATGTGTATAAAAATTATTTCATCTCTTAATCTTTTATATAATTATTTTTATGGTATAAATATTCTGTCAAGAAATCCATAATATAATTTCTCTTACTATCCTTGCAAAACTCCATTTTTTGAGCATTTTCTTGGCTTCTGCTGAATTTCTGTGGCCTGTTTTTTCCATTTGTATTCTATTGAAAGGTGAACCGTAGAGCTACATTATTTAGATTTCATATTTTTGTTCCTCTGTATAACTCTTTACGACAAAACTTTTAGCATTGATTTTTATAAAAGCTAGACAAGTAATAATAGAATTAGAAATGCTTAAAATTATAGGCATCTTAGAACCAATTTGTAGAGCAAACTGAAAGAAAGTATTATGTCTATGTTACAGATTCAAAGTTTGGACATACAAATTAATGAAGACATGAAAAATAGCTGGCACATCACACAGCGAGTTTAGGGAACTTTGACCAATGCTCAAAGTCTGTGGAGCATGGTAGCAATAATGCAGGTGGTCACTCAGTTCTTATTCCCACTAGCTCAGCTTCTGTTACTACCACTACTAGAAATATCAAATCAAAATAGCATGACAAGTCCTTTGAGAAAGTAGATAAAGCTTTTCACTGCTTCCATAAAACAAAATATGTTTCTCAGAGGCACATCTGTATTTATCAGTGTCATCAACCTTAAGAATTTTGTTCAGTTGCCATATAACAAAATTTATTATTTTATGGTCATAATAATGGGGCACTGTGTTTTGTAATTCAATTACTTAGCACCATCTGAACAGAAATCTTTCTTTCTTTGTTTAGTAAAAAATTATTTTGTCAGAAGCTTCTTCTCATCAGTGTCTTATTTAATTACTTTTGTTTTTAGCAGCAACAGCATTCAGTTTTTTAATTATATGTTTGGGTAGGCCTTAAATCACTGCAACAGACATGGACAGGACAACCATCATTTGCTTTCATGGTAAAGAAGAACTGACTGTGGCTAAACACTGTCATCTGTAGAATTTACATAAACACATTAATTAGCCGTCCTTTGTTTCTCCTCAAAATCATATTAAAATACCAGACACAGCTGTCTCTACAAAAGATTAAATTCATGTCCTTTCTAATTCATGATGTCACCCCAGTCACAAGCAATTTCCAGTAGCTTTACTTTCAAAGAAATGACAACTAATGAAAACACCACTATAAAATTTTACATTTGGAAGTTGTGCAGACATTCTACAAAAAATTTAGTATTCATTTGAGACCTCTCTCTCATAGCAATGGGCAAAGATTTACAGGCCAGCCTTCCTGAAGCTAAATCAAACTTCACTTCCAATAAAATAAGCAGTTATTATGACACAGGCGGAGAGCTTTTCCTTCTATTAGAATATTGCTTTCTCATGTACTGTGCTGGTTTTGCCTGGGATAGAGTTAACTTTCTCCACAGTAGCTGGTATGGAGCTGTGTTTAGGATTTGTGCTGGAAACAGTGTTGATAACACAGAGATGTTTGAGCTATTGCTGAGCAGAGTTTACACAGAGCCAAGGCCTTTTCCACTTCTCACCCCGCCAGTGAGGAGGCTGGGAGAGCACAAAGGTGTTGGGAGAGGACACAGCCATGACAGCTGACCCCAGATGACCACAGGGATATCTCAGACCATGAGGTGTCATGCTCAGCTTATAGAGCTGGGGGAAGAAGGGAGGTGGGGACATTCAGAGTGATGCTGTTTGTCTTCCTCAGTCACCGTCACGCGTGATGGAGCTCTGCTTCCCTGGGGATGGCTGGACTCCTGCCCACCAATGAGCAGTGGTGAATTAATCCTTTGGGTTTTTTGTTTGCATGCATGGCTTTCCCTTTACCTGTTAAACTCACCTCATGAGTTTCCTCACCTTTACCCACCTGATTCTCTCCCTCATCCCACAGTGAGGGAAGTGAGCAAGCAGTTGTGTGGGGCAGAGCTGCCCCTGGGGTTATCATGACACAAACACGTAACAAAATTAATGTACAGAATAACACTTAAGGATGAGCCAAATCACTGGGGGTTTAGTTCTTCTGATAGACATGATCAGTACTAGCAGAACACTTTATGGATATCTATCATACTCAAAGCATCGCATGAATTTATGGAATAAAGTAAATGAGTTGATGTGATAGCCAACAGGGCCTGTCAGAGACTGAGAATGAAAATGTCTCAATCTAAAGACCAATAGTAACACTAGAGGAGAAAAAATTAGTAAAATTATAAGATCTTATACTAGAAAATAATGACAAAATTGAATTATTTTATTGCTACAGCCAGTCAGTAGGCTTATATCTACAGTGGTGTAAAAGATGAGGACAAAAGGAGCATGTAGAAAGCTCATCATCAAGAGATTGAATCCACTTGTTCTAATAAAGCTCATGTCTATTACACTGCATTGAAATCAATATAATTGCCCTTATTCCTTACTTAATAATAATGAAAATACTACAATTACAATTAAATGTCTTACACATCATACAACATTCATGACAAAAGATAGAAAATTGAAAAGGTAAGAAAATCATTGTGAACACTGACTTTTTCATCTATTTCAGCGTAATACATTTTAAGAGAAACAAGCAAGAGAAAGTTCACAAGCGAGAAACAGGATTAAAACAAAATGTTATTAACAAAATATTAATTGCATTTGTGGCATAACATAATTTTAGCTTTTTAATCTAATGAACCAAAATCTCTTTAACAATCATTAGTAACAGGCACAGTACTGGCAACACTTACAAAACAAAGGCTGAAGAGTACACAAATATTATTTAGGTTAAATTTTTTCCAAGACCAGGCCTCAAGTCCCTGTCCACAGAGTTATATTATCACTTTCTTGCTTATAAACGAATCCTTAAATGCATACAAAGAGTTTATTACACCACATACAAACATTATAATAGATACTATTTTTCCTCACTATGGAATTGAGAGTTAAGATCTCACTCTGGAATGGACCCACCCCTCTGTCTAATCTCCAGAGACTCAGTATTGGCCAGCACTGATGTTTAATTAACAATTAGTTCAAAGGTTTTGAATATTTAACATAAACTCATGCTCATCGTAGACTAACCTCACTGCTCTGGCAAAATATATTTTGAATACAGAAAGACAGCTTTAATAAAACATTAATTTTACAAATGTAGATGTATTAAATTAGCAAGGGGGGAAAAATTAAAACAGCCTTGGTCACCCAGCCCCATTATCCCTACACCCTCATATTTTCAATTACTAGATTAAAACCTAGATGGCTATTACTCTGCAACTGCTGAGGTCCAGAATGAAAACTGGGGCCCCTGAACTAAGTAAAGAAACCATGAAAGGCTATGAGATAAAGGAACTGCTTTGCAAAATGCTCCTAAATGCATCTAGATTTGTAGCAGTAACTGCATTAAGCAAACCCATCAGCTGCAGAGAAGGCAGATGAGTGTAAGAGTAAGCTATTGCTCATGACAGGAAATGTTAGCAATCTGCTCTAACTGGCCATGCTTCAGCAAAGCATTTAAGGATGGTGCTAAAGGGCTCTCTTGGCTTGGAATACCTTCTTGAATTAAGCCTAAGAGCCTAGTGGAGTTAGGGCCAGATAAAAACATGCATTACTCCTTTTTGGTGCACAAAACTGTTCAAATACAGAGTGCTCAGAGAAATGAAGCATTCAAACTGCCGTACTATTTAATGGAAATAAGAACAGGATGTACTTAACAACTATGGAAATTCACAATTTTCATATATATTGTCAGTTATATCTGAAGTTGACTGTAAACATACTTGATACCTCTTCTCTGCAAAGCTGGAGTGATAAAGACACAATGAGGCTTATTAGAATAAGTGTACATTTACAAAAATGAATGTGATAAGCATATTTTTATTATAAATAAAACCTTAGAGTATGTATGTTTTGCTTGAAACTTTGAAATTTAGAAAACATGCAAAGTATCTTTATTTTTTAAGGACATTTTGAGGGGAATTTATGTACTTCATATATAAATATAAATATTCTTTATATATATATATTCTTTAAGCTGGTAATTTTTCAGCTACAGTCCACACACCTATGGGAGGAAGCCCTTTAGTGAACACTACTATGTCATCTGTCTTCTAAAAGAAAAATTCCAACATCTCTATCACCAGTGGTAAAAAATATTTCTAGAAAAATGTCTATAGAAAATACTTATTTTTTTGTATAGAGGTGTAACCAAATCAAAAAAGCAGGAGATATCCAAAGGATTGTGCTCTTCCATCTGTTTTTAGTGTAATTTATTACTTAGTATTATTAGTTACTAAAGAAAAAAATTTATTGTTTATCTTTTAAGTTGTATAGATACTATGAACTACTGAACAAATTGAATCTTTTTATTTGTTTACAGCCCTTAAAGACTACATTTCTCATTAGCAATATCCTCATATAGCCTGACTTTTTGGGCTTTAAAGGCTTCAGGGATGAATTACTGCAATTCACAACTTTGACTCAGAAAATCTGTCCTTTATGTCTTATGACATAAACCTCAGCCTCACTAAATACTAGTAGACTATATCCGATTTCTTTCATCTATGAAAGAGGCATGTTCCTAGTTCCTCCCATTTTACTTGTACCCTCCACCATTTCTAATATGGGGTGGGGAGACTAAAATTTTTTCATTCAGAAAGGAAGAGCCTTTTGATTTCTGTCTAATTTCCAGCTTTTAGAATTACGTGTTTTATATAATCCATGTGACAAAAAGATCAAGCTGTTTCACAGTACTAGGACAAAGAACCAACCCAGCACATTCACTGATTAATCTAGAATCATCTACTCCCAGATGGTTATTGTCCCTCATTTCTACAAAATAAGATATCAATGCCAGCAAATACACATTTGCTCTTCTGCTAACATTGTTCTACAGCTTAAACAGTCATTCTCGCTCTGCCAGTGCTTTTCTCTTTGAGTAGAATAAAAAGACAGTATAATTTCTTTATTCTACATGGATAGATAATAATTCTTAATAATGCCTAAGACAGAATCTCTATTTCCTCAACTTTAGCTACCCATCTTGCAATTCTTCCTTTTAGAACTCATGTTTCAATCATAAGTGACCAAAACTACAAACAGAATTTCAGATGAAATCCCACCAGTACCATGTACATTGCCTTTAATATTTTCTTTCCACTTCTAAAAATGCTGTAATACATCCTGATGTCTTTACACTTGTCTTTTTTTCACTGCCATGTCACATTTATGGCTTTAGTCACCCTAAGACTAATAAAGCCAGATCTCTTCCTTCCTCTGACACTTTCAATTACAACTCCCAGCTTATAACAGAAAAATCATATTAGTTCCTAATTAGACTCTGTACTACACACTTTCATTTCAGTCACCCTTCCTTCTCTGACTTTTTAATCTGACTTTCATATCTTTTTTATCAGCCAGTTTTCCAGCCTTTATTTTTATACTCAGAGAAATATTTCCTATTGCCTCCAAACTAGGTCACAATTCAATACGAATTCCAGTAGCACTGATCTGAATTAAACTAATCCAGGAGTGGAAAAAAATGTGGCTCCATATTGGTTCCCCTGTCCAGTTTATCATGCAAGTTCTTCCAGCAGTAATTATGAGGGTGAAAACAAGCGCAGAAGGGAGGGCATGCTTCTTTCACCTGATGTAACACACAGACACATCAGCCTGCTCCAGAGGCTGTGAACTCCCCCGTAGCTCTTCACTGGCCTCAGCCTGTCTCACACCTGACTGCCATGATCTTTTCTTTGCTATTAGCCTTTATCTTTTCCTGGCTGGAGCACTTGTTTGATCCATCACTCATTGCACTGCTTCAGGATGCTAAGAACGTAGATCATCCTTGACCTGTTGCTACCACCCTGACAGGGCTGAGCAAAGGGTCACAGAGAAGAGTCCATGGAGGAGGTGGGAATGCAGCTGCTGATGGAAGAAGGTTGGAAAAACTGCAACCAGGAAGTTAATCTACAAAGGTTGTTTTACAGCCCAGTACTACACTGGTAAGAGCTTGCTGCTCTCAAAGAACCAGAACTTTTTCACTTTTTCCTTTCTGTACTATTACTGTTCCTCTTCTCTGCTTCCAGCCAGGCACTCTTGCTCTGGGCATTGCGCAGTCCCTTTGAGAACTGCTTGCACCCACCTCAGAGGCAATGACTGCCTGAGACACCGGGAGTGACTGCATGCATGTATGCTGTCCGATGGGAACACTCAGCAAGGAGGAGAGAGCCATGGAGGCAGAACCACTCACTTGTTTTCTTTTCCATCTCTTCTCCTTTCAGTTGTTTTATCAATAGATTGTCATACAAACTAAGAATAAGTAGTATCAATAATGAACAACTAAGCAACGAACTTGAGTTGCTTTTCATACACCAAGTCACTGTTACTCAGTGTTAAAAACAATATACCAATTTAAATGTTCAAAAGGTATTTGGGAGTTGAGAAGATTTAAATAATTCACTCAGCGAGATTCCACAATGTGAGCTTATGGTAATTGTGATTGCCCAGTGGGTCAATTAGGAAAGTTCAGGAAAAAATATGCCTTTGCTTTTGCTTCAGAAGAAGAGAAGAAATATATTGGGACACCACTGCAGCACTGAAATAGATATGCACCATCTTGTCACATTGGAGTGCAGGCATACTTGCTGATATAGAAATATATCATTCAATAAACTCTCTTGTCCAAATATTTATGTCTTAATTACTTACTCGTATAAAGACAAACTTCTG
Source organism: Lichenostomus cassidix (assembly GCF_008360975.1). Classification (NCBI taxonomy): domain Eukaryota; kingdom Metazoa; phylum Chordata; class Aves; order Passeriformes; family Meliphagidae; genus Lichenostomus; species Lichenostomus cassidix. The sequence continues at coordinate 26,366,914 of NC_139480.1, read as the reverse complement.
CTTTAAAAAATCATGAAAGTTTAATGAGGACAGAAGGCAGTAGAATGAGGCTTGTGAAACAAACTCTATCTCCAAGGTAGCAGCCGAGAAAATGTCCCACAGTTATTACATGACTTGAGAATGGAAAACAGGTTCTGACACAATTAACCTTTTGGCAACACAGAAAAGTTATTAAAAAGATTAAGTGGTGTTTTCTTGAAGGCCAAAATCTGTATACCTTGCAAACCCACTCAAAATCAGCACTACTTCAAAACTGATAAATACACAAGGAGCAGTTACAATTAACTTCTATTTTCAAAAGAAGTATTAGAGGTACCAGAACATATTCTTAGTCAGGATGTCAGTTTTCTTTGTTTGGAATAAATGAAAAAAACAGACAATACGTGCCAAATACTAATATAAGAAATAGACAAGAGATGAAACAGTAATCAGGGGGAAGGTAAAGGTCACAACTTCTAAGCATAACAAAGTTAGTACCTGGCAGTTAGATTTGTTGTGCTCTTAATCAAATCTCCTGTTACATGTAAAGCACTGTTGTGAATCCGTGCAATGGATTCCAGGATTAAGACTTAACAAACATATCTCCTCCTGAGCCATATTACATCCTTATGAAAAGATATATTTTTACTTCTGTTTTATTGGTATGCACCCTACTATTGCTGCTGTAGGTAATCGTACAAATAGCAATAAAGAGTTTCAGCAATCAAAATTTTGCTCTTCTTTCATTGCAATTTACAACATTTTCAGAGCTTTATCTAATTTAAGACTCTAGTTAAGTACTGGGATCATCTCATCTACAGATACATCACTTATTTAAAACAAAGTTCAGTAGAAATTCATATGCACACGCACACACACATGGATGCACACCTATCAAAAAAAAGCAGGACAGAAAGAGCTTTACAGCAAATTCCATCCAGGATTTTATATATATAATTGAATGTTAATGAGCTGTAGATCTCAAAAATAGCTTATTTCTTCTATTTCTCATTCTGAGATACCTTTGTACTAATATTTCTTAAACCTAGAGGAGAATTTCTGATCACACTGAAATCAATAATTCACAAATTCCCTTCAACAAAACCAATAGTTTGCCTGGCTTTTACTTATATATGTCCCTCAGTTTATACAGACCTCACCTTTTTTTCTTTTTCTTTTTTTTTTAAATTTATTTTTAGCTTACGGGTAATTTGGTTCCAAAGATATACACAGAATTTACATTAGGCCTTGGAAAAGTGACCACAGAATATAACATAATTGCTACCATGAAAGCCACCATTTCAGCTTTTTCATGGCTTCAAGAAAACCAGTAGCAAATTTCTCTCTCTGAAACTTTAGTTCTGAACCCAATCATGTAAAACATTTTATTATAACATCTATCTCACTCCCTACAAGTATGCTTGGGAATGATTTGCAACAAAACTGAGAATGGTTCTATGATTCCTTGAAATATTTTCAATACAGAACTTCAAATGAACTTCCAATTAAGCCCCATGATGCTGATGGTAAATGCTTCATTTTCACCAGCTCTTTAGAGAGCCAGTGCATTATCCCACTGAACTACTGAAATACAGAATTACATGGTATTAAAGGTGAGGCATGTGTTTATAGAGCCTACTGAACACTTTCAAAAATAAAGACCTATAGCATTTCATTGTTTAAAAGCAATTTCTGACTTTCTTTAAACCCTTTTAAAAGTCTATGAAAATTTTGATATTCACAGGATTTACACACAGGTAAAATAATAGAAGTACAGTTCTCAGAACAAAAAGATTTGCCATGCATTATAGAGCTCTGTAATACTAGATCTCCTCTGAAAAGGTTGATTAATCATGCTATTTAGAGGTTGTGACACATTTATGCCAAAACTAATACAGGCAAAGCTAGTAATTCACAGTTACAAACCTGTGCAAGAGACAGCTTATGTTTTGGGTCACTTAGTTGTAAATTCCAGACCTATTTGGACCCTGCTCATTTCTGGTATTGAACCCAGTTGTCATATCTTAAATCTTGAGTATTAAGATATGAAGAGACGGGAAAAAAAAGCCTGATTTGTTGTTATTTGATTTTCTTTAAAAAGGCTTTGCCACTTAGGTTGACACAGAAGCACCATAAAAACTAAAGAATAGGGATAATAATCCATATTGTGCTTCTCTTTAGTCAAGATCATAAAATTTAGATTCACTTTTTTAAAAAAAGCAAGCTGCAGAACATTTATTTAAAGCACAGAAAGAGCTGTCGATCATAAATATACCGAAGATGTCAGACTGATTTATAAATAAATATTTAAATGGGTTTTAGTAAATTATGAACACGGATCTTCAAGCCCTGTAGAACTAAAATTTAGTGAAGGCAGAGTATTATAGAGTTCCCTAGAGAGACAATGGATATTTGGTGCCATCAGCACCCTAGAACTGTTGGAGTACAGTTGTGCTTATCATGGACAAAGAAAAAGCCATACTGCTGTACTCCAAGTACAAGTTTTTCTCAACAGTTCATCCAAGCCAGAACACTGACCTTTCAATTTATTTGCGTTACAAGCTTCCAAGCATTTATCCATGAAAAATTTACATACCTTGCTTCATCTCTTTTCCACCAAAAAGAAGGAAAATGGACTGCACCTGTGATTTACCTTTCCATGATATAAACTGAGAAATAGGGTTGCAGCAGCTCACTCCAGAAGCGTTGTAGTGAGGGGCAGCTATTGCTTAGGCAACACTTATGGGTAAGTGTTTCTCCTGCCTGCCCCATGCACATACTTTATTGGAGAGAAGGAAATCCACAGGAGCAGAGCCTATTAAGCAGGTCTTAGGCTGACAGCAATGTTGTAGGGTCAGGCTGGCCATGTGTTGAGCCCTACTAAGGCAGACCACCCCAGAGCAGTGTTTAAACCAAGATTACAGGAGTCTTTCTGCCATAGCTAAAGGAGGGAATCGATTACACACAGACCTCCCTCTGACATCATTGAAAATGTGTGATGCATAAGACTCCTTTAAAGAGGAAACAGAGGTCTGAAATCTCCATCCCTCTGGACAGAAGCTAGCAAAGACAAAGACCCAAGCAGTCAGTGGGGAAGACTTCAGAGAAAATGACAGTGAATGCATTTTGTAAAAATTAGGGGCAGGGTGGGAGAAAATAGCATGCTCTTTGCACAATCACAAAGAGAAAGACTGAGCACAGGGAAGATTAATCTGTGGAAAGTGAGATTCAAAGCCTAAGGTAATTTATAATTAGCTCAATTAGGAAGATTCAGTTAAAAGCTTTTAAATGCAGTGTAGGCAGCAATGAAATTTGGCTTCTATCCAAAAGTACTTGCACTCATACCCAGAACCAGGACAGTCTCAGGAGAGGTTAGTAGAATTAATGGAATTACTAGAATCTCTTCTCCTGGTCAAAAGTTAGTGCTCCTGTCTGACACACCAAATTATTCACCATTTAGGTTACTCCTGAGGCACACTTTTAAATAGCAATATTGAGTCTCCTTTATGTTTAGTTCAATATTCTCCATGTGACATAACAGGAGCCATGACAAAAATATGTGTCCTGAGAGTACAGTTAGGAAAATATGAGAATGTATCAGCAGTTTGATTTCTCCCCCTTCGACCCATGCATTTTACCTTCTTGGGTTTCCAGTTTGAATGTTACTACTATTTCATTAAGGCCATAACTATCTGTGTTCTGGTTCCTGAAAGCCTATTTGGCATAACACTTGAATTAGCAGTAATGAGTAGAATATGCTCTTCCATCACCAAGTTTGTTACCTTGATGAATATCTCTCTGTAGGAAACTAAGAAATGAGTTAATGCACCTGCCTATTAACGCCACTTCAGGAGATGGCTGAACATATCAATGGCCTATTAGCTAAAAAAAATTCAACCTAAGGCCCAAGGAAGACATACAAACGTATCTAAAAAGTGGATTTATTGAAGCTATTTCTTACAGTACTCAAAGAAAAAGCAGATGTCAGCAAAATTAGGAGTGCTGAAAGAGCACACTAAAAAAGTTAGACAGTTTTGGGGCTTTAGGATTTTGCATACAAAATAGTGAGACTTAGAGGATTTTTTTTTTTTTGTGCATTTAAGGCTTTTTGCTACTTCCTTGTAGCTGAAATTAGATTATCTCTCACAATAACAAAAAAACCCCCAAAACCAAAAAACAAACAAAGAAACCACATAAACAAAAACAAAAACATCAAAACCAAAACTAACCCCCCCCCAAGAAAAATGAAACAAAATAAAAGCAAAACCAAACCAACAACATGCAGAAGAAACTGAAGAGAATACCTGACCAACTGAATGAGATTTCTATTTAGTGATCAAAGTGGGAGAATGGAACAAGATTTCAGGTAAAATCTAAGGCCTGACAATTTGTTTTAGAGAGTATTATCAAAAGGACTACTGTTTCCAGATCTAGAAAAGTGGAAATCAAAGACTTAAACATGGATATTAGTGTCCTTTTTCCTTCTGAACTTTCTATAGTGCCATTCAACTATTTGCATGCAGAGATATATAAACCGCTACTTTATAATGGCAAGTAAATATAAAACATTAAACATATTTGCTTTATTTACTTACCTGGGTAAATATTGAGAAAAGCTGTTTTAACATTGAAAAATGTTAGAACATTTTAATAGCTGGTTATTTCCACCAGCTGAGGAGTTAGAAATTCCCATTGTCACAACTATTCAAAATTATCAAAGACAGTTTAATAAGTTTTAGAACACAGAGATGAAGACTGGATTTATGTAGAAATCTGATAAGTAGACTTTGATAAGCACAAATGGGATGGAAAGATCTTCCTAACATGTTAAGTTTAGATGCTTCTTCTGTAGGCATGAAGTCAGTTATTTGTAAACACACCTCTTTTATAAATATGCCAATCAGTGTCTTTGAGGAGGGGTTTTCTTGCCAGGGATTGATTTCATCTGGGTTGTGGTGGGTTTGGATTGCTCTTGATTCTGATTTTCTACTCAAACTATTTCCACCGGAAATTTATCCCAGAATGTGATGACTCAAACAAAGGGAAAAAAAATTCCAGACTTAGATTTAATCACAGTCACATACAAATTCTGTTCTTCAGCTACCCTTTCCTCATTGTGTACCAGCAGGATGTATTTATCAGCAGGAATCTTATTTTCTCCCTGACTCTTCTACACCACACAAGTCAAGGTTTTGTAAACCACTCTGTAATGTGGGCTCTGCTGTCATCTGAACAGTATTTAATTGAATGTGTTCCAGTTTGAATTCAGGTGTTTTTCAAGCACAAAAAATCGTAACTGAATTAATTATTTTAAGTGAAGTGTCCAGTTCCTTACTGCTCCTGGAACAACTTGGAACAATCCTGGGGCATCCTAGGACATATTTGCCTTTTTTTCACAGCTGTGCCACCCTGTGAGCTCTTACCTCTTGATCAACCATAATACCCAAGCCCCCAGTTTAAAGCAGAATTACATTTTATTGGCTTCAAATGATCTTCCACCATCAACTACTTAGAATGTAACCCCATTTCTATTATTAAAGTTCAAACAGCCTCTCTGAATAATAACATAAAACATAATTCCTATGTTCCTCTGAGCTGCATATTGTGGGAAAACCACCCTCCTTCTCCCATTCAACCTGTCCTTTCCCTTCTCATCACAGTGATGTTATCAAAACATTTACTCAGCACTAAACAGTTATTTATATTATCTACTGCATTTTATATTATACTTTTACCTAATTACCAAATAGTTAAATTACTACAAAATTTTAGTTCCTGCTCTCTGGTAACTGGAATTGCAAATTAAATTATTAACACTTACTTATTTCTCAGTATCAAGTGGTCCTAGTCTTCACCATGTAAACTGATAGTCTTGCAACAAAATGGATGTTAGCTTTCTCTGAAAGCACCTATCCCTGTTATTTTATAAAAGAATATTGGTTTCATCTCTTTTATGATAATACTGATGGGAGTTAGAGGCTGAATGTACTCTCTTGGAAATACACCAGTGACACCATAAAGGAAATGGTCAGTATTACCAACCACTGAAGATCTTATTTCTTGCTGCAGACGTAAATTAAAGGATAATGAATAGCATTGCTTTTAGTGTTCCTTGAGACATGTTGTGAATTCTTGCAATTCCTCAGTAGAAAGCAAACAGAGCCACTACAGTATTGAAACAACACAAATACTCTGAAATATTAAAAATTTATATTTCCTAGCCAAGAAAAATGAGTTTTGATATCTCTATGTAATCTAATTCATTTTGCTTCACCCAAAAGTATTCAACTAAGTCAAGACAACGACATGTCAGCTTTACCACAGCTGTCACTTTCTCACGCATTTAACAATCAAAGAGTTACAGAAAAAAAATCTAAAGGGACAGGCTGCTTATTAAGTGTGCACACAAACACATACAAATCCCTTTAAGGCATATTAGCTTTAAAAGTAAACTCTTGTCACCCAAAACGGATCATGAACTATGCAACATATATGATGAATAATTATTCATCAGACATCTCAGACAGCAACAGCCTGATGACTTAAGTCTCTTAATTTCAAAATAAATTGGCATTAACATACATGAAACATAGGAGAAATTTATTTTCTTTAGTACTGGTTTTGTTGTCACATGACCCTACAAAGCCAAGGGCTTTGTAGCCCTTAAAAATGGAATTTGCATAGTTGTCTTCAATTTTCTATCCTGTTTGGCAGAAAAATTAACTGATAAACTAATTAATATATTAGATCATGCTAAATACAACAATTATTAGCCAGAAACTTCATTTCCATACAGATCTCTGACAATCTTCTGGATTTCTTTCTGGATTTCTCTGACACTTTGAGCTTATTTGTGAACAATTCTTGTCTTTGAGGATACTTTGAAATCAGTTCCAAGTTATTTAACTACTTACACTTTAAAAACATGTCATACCAAATTCATCTAACTGTACTAAGGCAACCTTTTGTTTCTGAGCATATCAGCTGAGTGTACATAATTGGTAATAGAGGGGATATTATTTCAATTGTTTGTTAATTTAAGTGTTTGGTCAGCACAGAATATATGGGCTACTCATATACTGGGGAAATGTGGGGAAAATGTGCTGACCCAAATACACCATATGTATAACTATGGTTGGGTGTGTATTTGCAGTCAGGTCTTAAAATTCATCAAGAATTTTGCCAAAACTGACTCACTTTCAAAGCAAAGGTTTGATCAGCTGTTGAATGCATAGCCATCCTTGTAGCCTTGTTTCAGCCATAACCATTGGATAGGAATTTCTTTCCATTGCAATCTCATACCATGTTTTGTTTCAGGGAATGAAAATCAGGACTCGTATTTGCTATTACCTAAATGGTACACCAGAATTCTTAAGTGTCCTTACAAGAGAGGTACAGGATGTAACAACATCTGCTTTCCCTGCTTTATTTATTAATATTTTCATGGTTTTTGTAGGAACAAATTAATCAAAATGCATACACATAAAGACAAATCTTTCAATATATATAGATATGTGCACTTTCATAACCATGTAGTACCATACTCTATATTCCTTAAAGATGGAGTGGTTTTATGCCTCTTTTGTGTCCTTTCCCTCTTCCTCAGAGCTACAATGCAACCCTCAGTGTCTGAGCACCAGACTTCAAATGAGAGATCTATTCAAAACCTGCACAGACAAAATAAGTGGTTTCCTTAGTAATGGGAACTATGTGAAAGCCTCTGAAACAGCTCCTCCTCCAGTAAGTCATGATGTACATGATCCTTTTTACCCCCAACTTATTGATTTAAAGATAGCTTTACATTTAAATAAAAATACCTGATGTGCACAGTTTTTTGGCAGTGAAATTAGAGATGAGAGGGAAAACATTTACTGCTTTCCTAGTTACATTGTTTGGATTTTAATCTGTAAGGATGTTGTATGTTCCAGTGACCTTTTAATTAATTTTCTAGATCTGCAAGTTGAAAAAAATAAAATTGTGTAACTAAACTACTAAGAACTTCACTTAGATCCCATTACACTCCAATAGTTAAGTGTAGTTGATTTAAACTATCCTTAAGTAACCATATAATGAACACATACTGCACTTATCCATGCTGTTTCTTGTCATCACCAAGATAAATTTGTGCTTTTCATGGCTTGGGAAAATAACTGATACTTCTCTCAGTCATAGAGTAAAAGTAACTAAAAGCAAAATTACATTCTAGTTCTAATATTTAGCTTAGTGACTCTAAAGTTTTCTAAATCACCAATACAGGTCTTGTGCAAATAGTTATGAAAAGTGGATAATTTAGAATTGCTATTGTCATCCATTTTAATATTAAACCACAATAATATGCAACAAGAATAGTTTGTTTCGTTTCATCAAAAAAGTTAAGAAATTCAAGTCTCATGTTCTGCCCTTGAGAAACACACTATATGTATATATTACATTTATTGCCACAAATGTGGCATTATCAGGGAAGGTGGCTAAATACTAAAAAAAAAATTATTATTGGGAGAAGGAGGTTCCCTCTCACTGATCACATACTATTTGTCACACCACACGGTGTCAACAGAAAAAAGAATAAACCTATTTCAGATAAAAAATCAGTTAATTTTCCATAGAAGGAAAAGAGATATGAGCAAAGAAATGGAAGAAGTCCTCTCTAGAAGGACAGAAAGTTCAAGACCTATAACCATGCATAAGAATACAACAAATCAACACCAAGATGAACATTCTAGGCCTTACATTCAAATCATTACAATTTTCCTCATCAACCTTAGATACAGATTAGCTCCAATTGCTATGACACTAACTGACATATTCCATGCATATTCTGAGTCCCACAAACAAGCAAATCCTGAAGAAATAAACAAGGGCATCTCAGTTTTAAAGATCCACCCTTGACAAGATCCTAGTAAGTTATATCCAATTACTGAAGGCTACAATACCTGAGATATCACCACAAGTAGGAAATAAACTTACTGAGATGAAATCAATTTTTAAATATATACACTGAGCTTGAAAATTGCTTTACAGATATTTCATCTGCCTAATCCAGCTGCATATAAAGACTCTCGATCTGCTTTTCACTACTCTGTCTTCATTAAGAGTCCCATGTGACATAGCAAGGTTGTGGTTGCTATGTGTGACTCACTTCCAGCCTTCAGCGGATGCTGGTATGCCAGGGATTCTTGCCTATTAAAACAGGGTCAAGGATGAAAATTAGAACTCAGATATCACCCTCTGTTGGACCCAGTATAGCTAAACCTGTTAAGATTTTTCAGACCTCAAGCCACTCCTGATGAAGGCTGACTATGGCTCTGGGACCTATAATTAGGAAAGAGACTACAGCTCTTTCTCTGTATACTCTGTAGTACAGTATGTCTATACTACAGGACATCATACTTTTTGTTTCCCAGAACATAGTTGCTACATGAATAGGCAAATTTTCTGGAATATGATATATCTCCTTGATCAGCAAGATCGGCTCCTCACAACTGCATTCATTCAACCCCATCACACGTGACTGAATTTGCCTGTTCTATAAGGCTCTTTACTATGCAGTTCCAGATTTTGCCAAGTCATACAGCACCTACTACCTACGTAACATTTAATGAGGTAACTGGGGCTTTGTGCAGACGTGAACTTTTCCTTATGTGAAATTCTTTACAGATTCACGGCTAAGATTTGTTTCCATCTGCTTTTGCTCTATTGTATCAACACTATCTCTTAGATCTGATAAAAGAAAGTTGGTAGAAGGTTAAGTAATCCAATCTAGCATTTTCCATTATGAAGTGCAACTCTAGAAGTTTAAATTAATTGTTGGCAACAAGCCTTTCATCTTCAAAAAAGACAAAGAACAAGAGCCAGAAATGTTGCTTTTGTTTATCACTGAAAAAATTATTCCATTTCAGAGGGATACATATTAATAAAAATTACTCCTTGTCTGCATGGAAACACAGCCCTTTTAGGAAAATGTCAATAGCCTGGCCATGATATCTAAAAATGACAATGTCAGGTTGATGATATTGCACTGAAAATGCTGGCAGAACATGAAGCAGTGGCTCTCTTTGCTCTCTTCCAGGCAAATCACACAATGACAACCAGCTATTATTAATAAGTCCATTAATAAATTAACTATGACACCACCAGATAGATTTCTTTGAATCTGAGCAATCCTGGACCTTCACTCAGAAAATAATACCTCCCCACAACCCCATGGAAGATACACTAAGGGTGTGCTTTTCAGAACTGGTGAGAATTAATCTGTCAAACAAACACTAGCTTGTCTCTTGTTTTACTTTATGGGCTACAAGAAAAAAGTGAGAAAAGCCATCACTGAGCCTCCTCTTTGTAGTCATGGTGCCTCAGAAACCAGGATGGGAGCATGTGTAGTCATAAGCAATAAAGCTATTCAAAAAGTGTTGCTTCTTTTACACCTGGACATAATCTGTACGGAGACACACTTTAAAATAATTTTTAATTGCCAATTTCTGATATAAAGTGTGTCATCTTAGAATTTAAATCAAAGAGTTGGGGATTTTTACTGTAACTGCATAGTATTTATTACAGTTTTTAATGACACTTGCTGCATTCTCAACACAGCTGTAATCTCAGAGTCTAAAAACACTAGAAGTGGTCACATCTAATTCTCTGAACCACAAGAAGCCTACAGAATATTAAGGTCCAAGGATGTTCTCCCTTTTTCTGAAATGAAAAGGGGAAAAAGTTTTGAAATCATCTTCCAATTCTGAGAAAAATGAAGACACAAACCCACTATATTTTAATAACTAAGGGATTTATGGATTGTGTTTATTGTCCATTACAAACAAATAATTACTTAGTTTATTTAACATGCACTCAGTAATCAGATAAAATGCATGCTAAATAAATTGCTGGAGTTAGTCTGCATTAATTTCATTGTCTCTCTATCAGTCTGAGAGAATTTTTTTCTATCCTGTAACCTATTAAGCTATATAAATGATTTTCATAAAATAGATTACATTGCTATTTTAAAACCACCAAGCATCATAGTGAAATCAGCAGAAAAATAACTTAATGAACTTTGATAATCATAATTGTTTTGTTTATAAAAGATACCTTTCTCCTGCAGATATTTTGAAAAAAAAGTTCTTTAGCATTACCTAAATTATAAAATTCAATTATTTAATCTTTTTTATGAAACAGAACTTTATTATGATATAATACCATTTTAACTAATATGTAAATGTATGTCTATCAAGGAAGTACTTTAATTGCATATATAGTCTATCACAAGAACTCACTTTCTCTATGCAAGTATACTTTAGGTGATTTAATTATCTAGCCCTCTAATTACACAGTCCATACCAATCAACCAAAATGAAGCACTTCTCTAATCTTAATTTCACATGTCAAATCATTGAATATGTTTTTGCATGATTCTCATGTTAATTAGAAAGCCAGATTTTGAATGAAATACAGTGAGTTCATGAGGAGGTTAGGGACAAAACCCAAGGAAGATTTAATGTAGGGCAATGCTAGTCTAAACCAATGTACTTTTCTCCAGATCATCTGTTTCTCCACTGGATGAGATACAAGAATTAGTAGTATATAATTGTCTTTAAAAGAACATTTTCACCTTTGCCCAAACTTTTCGAAATTTTCTTCTCTCTTACTCCACCCACAATCCCACCCCTGTAGCACACGTTAGTATCTTTTGCAGGGGAGAGGTAAGAAATGGCTGAGATCAGGAAGGATTGCCATTTTTCTTGTGGGGGCTACAATGGCACTAAGTCTTATTTTTCTGGCTTTGGGTTGTGCTTATTTAAAGCATCCTGAGCATTATGACATCCAGCATAGGACATTATGCTGTGTTCCAAGGTTCACTTGGAAGTTTAAAAGGCCTGAATTTGCAGCTCATGGTGGTGAACATTCCATGCATCAGAGGCTCCAAGAGCTATCTCATGCGGGCAGAGGAGAAACAAGGTTTCACCAATGAGCCCTGAGGCTACAGAAAGATGATGTGGCATCTTTCTGATCTTAGTTTTCCCTGTCCCAAGCTCAGGCAAGAAGACCTGAAAGGTAACTAAAGATGGGTTAGCCCCAACTTTTTTGTTATAACTCTTTAACTCACACTACAAAAAACATTGCATATCCATAACAAGACAATGAGAGAAAATGGAAAGGCCACTTGGCCTGTAAGTACTCACATATTTCCATGTATCAGTCACTTAAATGCTATTATTTTATCCGTGAGACAGTCCCAGTCAGTTGTAAGAGTGAAAAATGAGCAGCACATATCTTCAAAAAAATTTAACACTTTGTCCATTGTACTTAGCTCACAGAAAGCAGGAAAATACTTCTTTAATAGAGCCACAGTGTAAATACCAGTGAGCCTACCAGGAGTGGTTTTGTAAAATTTGCCCTAACCAATTATAACAACCTGAAATTTACTCAGAACAGTGGCATTAGTTTAATTCACTTTTCATAATTGATTTTATGAAGATGAAAATTATTTTCTTACCAAATAAAAACAAAAATAATGCAGTCGAAGATCTCAGACTCAAAGTGATTTGAAACACAGTATTCATAAAATAGCAACCATTTCATCATAGAATTTTGGTGCTATTGCTGTTGCAAAAAGTACACTAATTTACACCTTTTGCTAATCTTCAGAAATTTTTCATACTCTGATTAGACAGGACGGTGAGCCTTTCTTCAAGCAGATGAGTGTGAAATGAGAACCACATCTCACTTCAGTCCACTAGAGGGTGGCCTGACTCGCTCAGGGCTGTGGGACTGAAATCACGGAAGAGATCCAACATTTTCTTCTTTTTGACCTGTTGATAACCAATTCTTTGTGCTTCATTATTAATCATCTTCTATTATAAAGTAATTTCTTTATATAAACAGTATGTATAATAAAAAACTTTTCCTAATAACATCTATTTCGTATATAATTTTGTGTATCCAGGAGAAGGGGCGATTATAATCACAAATTATTTTACAATTTTTAAAACCTTCATAGTTTGTATGCCCTTTGTTCATGGACATAGAATAAATAATGAAAGAATAAATTCCTCACCAAAGAGCATGGCATAAAGGGAGAAAGAAGAAAGAAAGGGAAGGAAAAATCTGTGCAGCCTATGGTTTATATAACTGGATGGCCATAAAAGACAGACTCAAGCAGACAGAGACTGAAAGAAACTGACTTTTTATTTAACCAACCCCTTTCACAGTTTGTTCTGAATTTTTATTTCTCAGGAAGAGGCATTATTGCTCTTACTTTCTATTGATAAGCGCAGATAATAAAATGTAATATTTGACAAAATTTGGAAATGGAGGAATATGTCAAATCTTTTCCTGTCTTAAGCTTAAAAAAACAAAAAGCGCCCAAAGTGGGGGCAAGGCACAACATATTTTTCCTGAATAGTTTCAACATACAGTATCCTCTGAACTACAGCAGCCTTCGCAGAACTTCAGTGATGTCTAATAAGTTGTTCTGAGTACAGATAACATCCCTTATAAAGAAAAAAAAATAAAATATAGGGGGATGGGGGGAGAAAATTCGGACCTCCCCATGTGTTCAGTACAAACAGAAAGCATGCCCCGTAGCTCCCCCAGATCGGAAGCGGTGTCTGGGAGCGTGCAGAGGCTCGCTGTGTCTCAGCAGCAGCGCCACGCAGCACACATCTCGCCGCGGCCGGGCGGGCGCAGCCGCGCACACTCCCCGGCGCTGGGCACGCCGAGGCGCTGGCTGCTCCCGGGGGAGCGCAGGGCTCCCTGCTAGTGACCGCCGGACAGCAGCACCGTGCCCGTGTGACAGGCGGGCGGCCGAGCGATGCACCACTAACCACCATGGAAACAAGGAGGAATAAGAGCAGCTAGCGAGCATCTCTCTCCCCCCCCTTCCTCTCTCCGCTGGATTGCGAGCCTCAGACAGCCAGGCAGCAACAGCGCTTTGGCAAACGCAGGGGATCTCAGCTGGCGGCACAGAGAGTCTCTCGTGTTGTAGGATATCAATAGATACATCTTTGTATTACAGACTGTTAGACACACGCATGCACACCGACTCACACCCATACACACACGTATGCTCATCTATTCAGACTCTGGCTTTAATACAAGTATGTCGCTACCTGAACTAAGGATTCAAATTTACTGAGATGCAAGAACTCCTCCAGCTCTGAAACTACTCCTACTATAGGGTAAGCTTCTCTTTATTTTCAATTTTACCCTTTTATCTTAAATTGCAGCCTCTTTCCCCCTTCCTTCTTTTTGTAAAGTTATTTTATTAGTGTATTTTCACATTTTACTTTCTGAACAGAAATGTGAATACAATTTGCTTTTGTGCCAGAGATAATCTAAATATGCTTGCAATAGTATCAGATTTGTGCATTTGTTAGCTTGAAAGAACATCAAAAGGTAAAAAATTATAAAGGGAGAATGTTTCCACAGATGTTTCAGAGGCAAAATCAAATTAAACAGTTGCTCTGTGTTTTGAAACCAATAAAACAAGATACAGGACAGCCTCCTTTCTTCTCTCCAGTGCTAGGATTAAGGGAAATGCTGGGTTTTTTTTCAGGACCTAAAAACCACTGAGCAGCGAGGCTGAATGAGCATATCACAAACAGTTATTGAATTTCTGCCAGGCTACATCTTAAGGATTGTGGCAAATGACTTCGCTTAAAAACATCCTCTTTCAGTCAGAAGGGACAGTCTGAATGTCTGATTACTGATGCAGCTGGAACGGACGCGTTAGGTAAAAAGGATCACATTAAGCAGAGGAGTTCTAATCTTCTTTGCTAATTAACAGGATCTCAGCAGGGTGCCTCTAAAGTATATTTACATGTAAGGAGAGTGTTTAAATCCATCACCATAAAAGCTTTGCCTGTTTTAGTATAGGAGAGCTCGGAATTGTTTGTCTTTGCTTTCCATGTCTTTGTTTTCACATGTCTAGCTGGAATTTTTGCCCAGCACTGCTGTTGAGAAAGAGAACCCAACACAGGGGGACGGAGAAGGCAGCAAATGCAGGGGACTAGAAAAATATCAGTGATTTTCTGTTTACCCAATTTAATCATCTTAAAATTCTGGGCTAGCACTACAGTTTTCTAATGTGCTTGTGCTTATGCATGTGTATGTCATTTCTTTCATGCAGTATAAGAGTACCTCAGTATCCCTTCAGATGAAAACACATTCAGTAAAGTGCATCAGCGTGGATCTGTGATTCATGCATCAGTGAAAGACAGAGATAGATTTTACTTTACATCAAGCAAAGGACAGGTTAGCCATCTAATGCATGCTTCAAAGTGAAAAAAATACAACCTGCATCTTCCCATATGCTTTTGTTTGGTTTTTAGAGTACTATGTCTGTATTAAAAACACCTCAGTATTTAGATTATTTCTCCAACCTTTCTTCTCCCTTCAGCCCCCTCACTCTTGTGCACTCTGGAGAACATCATAAAGATTCTGTTCCTTTGCACCGATGTAATTATTTGCTTGTAATTTTAGAGTTCCTGTGTTCTGAGAAACAAACACTGTGAAAGAACCATCAACAGATAGCCACTGGCTTTAAGTCTGCCACCTTTCCAAAAATGTCAGGAAATGGTAGCTTAACAATATGTATGGTAAGAAGTCAATTAATTCAGGTGACCTTTGTAAATGGTGACAATAAAGCAGCTCTGACAATATGCCACAGCATTCGACATTCCCTCTGGAAAATGAATGAGCTTAAGAAGAGGCTTTCTTTTCAGAGTACAAAATGAAAGGTATTGAAGCATTAGCTCCTGCTATTGGCAAGCTTGCTTTCTCTATTTCAGATGGTCTATGAAACCTGTTTAAAGCAAGCTGACTTATTTTATTACATTAAACACAATCTATGGTCTAATTAATTAAATATCCTGTTTTCGTTCACACTGCATGTCCACTTTATTTGTTAAAACAAGAATTTCCAGCTCCTGGTTCGGCTTTTTACAAAATGTGCTATGAAGTAGAGAAAACCTGATTCTGATTTCTTCATGCTATGTGCAAAGGACTACTCAGAGGAAACTTTTTCTACATGCCTTGGTAGCTGCTCAGCTTTTCTGAATCTTTATCCTGATTCATTTTTAATGCAGAAAATAAGTAAATATAAGTAACTTTACACAAATGCATCTTGGGTTTTGCCACATATACTCTAATGTGCTACTTTAAAATATTATATAGATATTCCAAGGAGTTTCAGGAAAACGTGGCCATTTCAATCATACACATACAGAGAAAATATGCTGTAGATGCAGCATCTCAGTACACAGCACACACATTCTTAACCAGCAAAGCAGGCAAAATGTATAGTGACTGTATTTTGGTTAATACTCGCTCAAAGCTCCTGCAATAATGTTGTAGTGTCAGACAAGGACTGGCTGATGTTGTTATGGTAACCCGAAGTCCCTCCTTTCAGGGTGGCAGCTCTGAGCATGTCATCAGAGCATGCCTGCTTGGAGTATCCTGAAGTGGGTGAGTACTTCATTTTTGCACCGGAATCACACCAGATCAACTAAGCAACGTCACTACCTGTAATGCAGAGCAAAAATATAATGTATAATCTTTGTTAACTCATCAAGATTGAGTCGCTTATGAAAATACTCACGTCCTGCTATTCACTTGTAATCACTTGTCCCTTGACACAAAAAAACAACCTAAGTGTTTGCAAGAGAGAGCAAACCATTTAGCAGTGTTGGGGCCAGTTGCTTTGCCTCTCACACATAACCTTTATTATATTAATAATTATTCTAGAAGCAAACCAAAAGCTTTGCTGCTTGGTGAAAATCACTCTGAACTGAAGTTAGAGTGGTATTTAACAGCCAAGTTTTAGATTACTAAAACTACAGAAGACAAACAGTAGAAAACAAAGAGTTTTTCCGGAGAAGCTCTATTGACCATTGAAAGAAAAGTCACCAGAGAGAGAAAAATGAAACTATATATATATGGGTTTAGTGATTTATGCTACATCGACATTTTAGTTAATTCATGTATCTTTTTTTCAGATAGGACCATTGAAAGCTGAAGGAAACCAAAACTCTTGAGAGAGACATTGTCAGAAACAATCTTAACATACCCTTCCATGTCAAATTCCACAAACTCTACTTAATATCAAGTAGCAAAAGCTGACAGTGAAAAACCAATTTCACATGTAATGCTCAAGGAACTATTTTCTGAAGACAAAGGAATGAACAGTTTCTAAATTTTTTCAGATTTAAAATCAGACAGCTTCTAATTTATTTATTTAACAGAATATGCCTTCTACAAGTCTTCATACTACTTTAAAAGACTAATAATTCTCATCCTAACAACACAATAAGCAATTAAAATCCTTTACTTTACTGAAAAATATGCCAACAGAATTTGAGAAGAAACAGTAGTGACAGATGTCATTAGAAAAGTCATTAAGCACATTAGTATTAAGAGAAAAATCAATACTTCTCATTACAACTGTAATGTAACTGCAAAAAGGAATTACCATGCCCTTTACTTACTCAACTGACCAGTCCATGAACTATTAAAAGCTGGTTTTGTGAAAGCCGTGTTGTTCATAAAGAACTTATTTAAATAAACAGTACGACCTTCAGCGTTATACACGAAATCTATAAATTATTTCATCACTTTTTCCTTAATGAATTCATATCCTCAACTGAACTGAACTGATAAATGTTTATTAGCCCAGCACATAGAGCCAAACTCATCTGCACTGGAGAAAGATCCAATATGGATGTCAGTAAGATTATTTCACATTGGTCCCTTTGAGGAGTAGCTGAATGTGACACCTTTTGAGAAAGAGCATTTTCATGAGGGCAAAATACAAACTACTTTCACGATTTTTCTTGATCCAATTACCCTCTCCCAACAGGATTTCATATTCTTTATATATTGAACATCAACCATAATACAAGCTACAGGCATGCTCTTGCCCTTAGCATTCACCAAACTGCCTACTCTTCTGCAAAGCAAAAACAAATGCAGACATTAAAATGAAGGGAAAGTTTCATTTTATAAACACAAATTTACTCAGCCTATCCTTGAAACAATTATCCTTCATTTCACAAAAGATTTATCTCAACTCTCTTTCAGCTTGGCCACAAGTAGCAATTGCCTAATTCAAAAGAAATTAGAAATAAGATCTCTGTATCCACATTATTTCTATTCAGTTGTTGTATTTCTGGAATTCATTAAAATACCTGCTCCGAATTTTACAGTAATTTAACTCTACTGACCTCTGTAATAGAGCAGGAAAGAATTTTTACCTCTTTTCTGCTCCCCGCTCCCACAGTCTTAGTCAAACTGGGAAATGCTTTTTGACAACATTGGCACAAAAGAAATCATTTAGCTGTTCTCGTTCCTGCATAAGCATCTGTATTTAGAGGTAAACACTGCAAAGCAGAATAAGATGCTAAGGGAATATTTTTTCAAAATGTCTACTGATTATTTGTATTACCCCAAGAGTCTTTTAATAGACATTTCTTGTTATGCAAATAGCAACCAGTCTGCCAGGAAATACTTTAAATTCTCTATAACATTTAGCATCAAAAAGGTAAAAACCTTAAGTTTAGCTGTACCAAAAGTGCCTGGGTATCCAGCTACTAGCATGAAAAAAAGGAAAAAAATATTTATACAATGATGTGTCTAGTGACCAGACAATTTCAAAAATTACCTATTGAATAAATTACAGAATAATAAAACAGAAGCAGCATGATGTAAGAGAACACACAATAAAGAGCAAAGCTGTTCATTGAGACATTTTTTTAAATTGCCATAGTACTCTATGCTATAGTATTCTATTATACCTTCATCCTGGATGAGGAAAGATGACTCTCCAAATTGTCACCTTTAAAAATGCAACATGATGGTCAGAAGATATTAGGGCTCTTCTAGTGTGGTGTTAAGAGGTTAAAGGAAACTGGGTTGATTAGTTTTGTCATGATGCTACAACAGAGAGTCATTCTTATATGAGATAATATATCCCAGATTTGGGAGGCATTTAAATAAGTACAATTATGGAACTCATTTCCCAAATAAGGATAACTACAAATGTCTCATACTTTACAATAGTAGCACATCTCTGCTGAAAACAGAGATATATGTGTCGCTATTTATATCATATTTATGTGATTTATTTAGTACCTAAAGACCTAATAAAATTTTTCATCTTGACAGGAATAATATTTATGTGAAAACATAAACTTTTCTCAAAGATTTTAGCAAGTGTTATGGCAGCTATAAATAGAAAGACAAGAGAGAGACATTTGTTTCTTCACCCCAAGCTCATTCCTGTTGCCAAGTTCTCTCAAGTCACTGAACTTCCTCTCCCCTCTGGAAAGCAGCTTTCTCTAGAGGTCATGTCAAGCATCAGCAATTTTTGCAGATGACACTTAACAGTGAGCTAATTCACCCAAGTGCAGTACAGTGCAATGCAGTGTTTCCACCAAAGTGCAGAATTACCTGCTGAGCTCTCCACCTGGAAGGAGCTGAGAGACAGGAGAGCCCACTCTGGTCAAGGCTCACCTGGGAGTTGAGCCTTTCAGAAAAAACTCTTTTCTGTGTTACAATGGCTCCAAACCCACCACATAGTACTAAACTGCTCTCTTTTGTATGTCCCATATAGAAATCTGGCACTGCTGTAAAAATTCTTCCTCCCTCTGCACTACAAAAGGATGTTTCTGAAACAATTCAATCAATTTATGAAGTACAGTATTTTCTCTTATCAAAATCTAAACAAATAAAAAAAGGCCTTTCAGTGTGAAAAATATAATTATAGTCAAGTGGTGCTTCATTACCACTGTAGCTTGAGGGATATTATCTGTACAATTCATATTTAATACCACTTCAAACCAAAACATAGTTACTTAGGTCATCCTCTAAGCATAACACTAAAAGATTATCCTATATATATTGCATGTATTACACCATTTTGGACATATATTTCTTTTGACACAAGATGCACCATGTCAGGTCTCTGAAAAGCCAGCTGAGACTCTACAGCCGTTATTTCTTTACACTCTCACAATACAGTAATTTTACTACTTCATTTTAATATGCTTGGCCAGTTACTTGCTGGTAAGTCCAATACAAGGCTAAAACTCAGCAGCACTTGAGAGAAATGGAATGATGAACAACCATTATACCAGTTTATAGAGGTATTCTTATGAGGTGAGAGAAGACAAAATGAGGCAATTGCAAATATAATGATCTGTTAAGCTAGAAATGTTTGTTTGAATAGCAATTTCACCCAGCATGTATAATTCAGGTAACATACTCTTCTGAAGGTGGCTTTGATATAGATTATCCAGTCATCAATATTTTGTCAGACAAACACACTTTCAGTCATTTTATTTTTATTGTGCAGTAAGAGGCAAAAAGGATATTCAGCATACTATTCCAGGGTTAGACTCCAAACTGTAAGCTCCAGAAACACATAAGGAAAAATACTCTTCCAACAGCAGCAGCCAAACTGCTGAGCTCTGTCTTTCTTGGGCAGAAAGAAAAGCTGGTCAAACTGAGAACTGCACAGAAATACTTTTACATTTCTCACTTCCACCCAAAGATAACATGCAGGTTGGGACACACATTATACACACCCTACATTCAGTCTGATAGGAAGCAATCACTTTGGATATTAGTGCATAGAGTCATATTAATGAGGCTACTCAAGGCAATGCAGATTCAGATGCCTTTATTAGGCATTTAAATATTGCCTTTAGTAGGTATCATTTAGCAATAAACTAGAACTAGAATAGATAACTAAAATTACATACAAGTTAAAAGATTTAAATGCTGAAATCTTAAATTACCCATATATTGTCCAAATTATTAGGAACATTTAGGGTCTCTTGTCATTTCAGTTCAAGCAAAGTAAATAGATCCACATATTTGGAATTGACACACTTGGAGGTCCTGGCCTTCTGTTCCATACTGAAATACCCTTTGCTCTTTTAAGAGTTAGAAAATCCATAAACTTTCTGGTTTTCAGATGTTATTCTTCATTACTGTTCTGACAGCCTCTAAGGTTTACCAAAAATTCACAGAAAGAAACAAAAAAAATCTCCATTTATCTTAGGTGAATGTGGATTAAGTATTTCTATCTTTACTTTGTTTTAAATTTGGTTTAAATATCAGTCCTTTAAAAAAAATCTTGTGTTGGTATGCTATTATGTCAATCCTAGCAACAACAAACAGGTACAGAAAACATTAAAAAATTTAAAAAATATATAAAAAGTTTAAATAAACACACAATATTAATGCCTGACACACATATGGCAGGGAAACTATAATAGTTATGTGGAGATTGTAAACTACCCATTTACAGCTACTCAGTGGTAAGCTTATAACAGTTGTGTCATAAATATACTACTATTTAATCTCTCATGTAGAGGTTAGCCAAACTTTGAAAAAGTCTTGAGTAAATTCTGTGAAAGTCATCACCTCCATCGTTAATTGTAATGTAAATATTTGTTTTTACAATAAAGAGTAATCAATGCTCTGGGCTAAGGAAAATGTTCAATTCCATAAAAAATTTGCATTAGCACTGCTTAAAAATAAATTTTTTTTGTCCTGTCAAAGGATAATAATGAATCCACCATGATCTGTGTGCAATGGAATGATCAAAGAACAAGATTTGTAAGCATAGCAAGTAGTAAGAAACTCCAGTTTGATTTTTACATTCTGTAAGCTGGTCTGGCATAAAAGCAGACTTTGCTTTGAGTGGAAGGTTGGGCTATAGCTTTCCTGAGGTCCCTTCCACTTGACTATCCCATGATGATCGTCTCCACAGAAAGGCTTTCTTCTTTGCCAACATTGCCTTGAGTAACGATCTACAGCAGCCCTGTCATCAGAGCCTGCTTATGTGTCTTGGTATGACTGTAACAGATGAGAGCAATTTAGATGTTACTAGAGGTTCGATCTGTCTCTGAGCTAGTTGTATGGAGTTAAAAATTCTGAAAAGGCAGACAGTCTGCTGGACTGCTAAACTAAATAAAACTCCATTTGGTCACGAGACAATATTTGCTTTGCTGTTACCTACCAAGAGAAGAGTAATTCAGTGAAATCCCAACAGGACACAAAAATGGTTTAAATGTCCTACTACCTTGTTTAAAAATTTTAAAATAACACACTCCATTTATTCAGTTAACAGAAAGCAACTATTTTCTAGGAAGAGAAAAGAACTATTCCCTGAAACATTACCATCTTAATTTGTAATCTGTGTATTTCTGCTCAGCCAGGTGTTCAGTGTTTTCTGCAGATCTGGGACTGAATATACTACAGTTTTATACATAGTTTTGAAAATACAGTGCTAGAAATCGTGAATTAAAATTAGCATAATAACCACTTCATATTAACTGCTAAACTTTGGCTTTCACTTCCTAGCGTCGTATTTTACTTCATGTAGTGAATATACTGAAGGTGTTTCACTCTTTACATGTTATAAACCTGCAATGAGTTTCATGAGAAGTGGTTCTGCTGAGAAAACGTGTCAGTTTGAAGGTATTATTTATGCTGAGTTTCCATAGTTATCTCCAGTATCAAGATTACTTAGCCCATTATCAAGATTATCAAGACACTCTACCAGTGTAATTTATGAAACATGAACTGGTCAATTAAAGTTGCCTAAAATTTAGAGTACCCTTTTATAGATGATTAAATGGACACCATTTTTAGTCCTAATTTTTGAAAAAAAGACAACAATGTGCTAAGGACAACAAACTAGAGCCATATAATAATAATACCTGTAAGCTCACTGAAGCCATGGAGTGTAAAGCAGGACAAAAATAAGCTTCATCACTAAATTCCAGTCTTTACACTAATGTTATATGCGGATAATGTCAGACAGCCCTCTCTGTTCTAAGTTTTGTGTGTGCATAAAATCATTGTCATGAGAGTTACGTATTACTAACTTTAAAGGGAGGGTTGGGAAGGCCTTTCAAATATTTTTCTCATATTAGACCCATCCAGCAGACAGATTGGATTTCTGTTCTTTAGCATGAGTAAATGTTATAATTTGATAATGCTTTTAAAGAAAAATGTTTCTGAAAAAACTAAATTATATTGCTATTTATCACTCATATCAACGTCCTAGGTAAATATTCTAGCACTGGAATACGCTAAACACAAAAGTATGAAGCACAAAGAAGTTTTCAAAGAACAATTTCAACGAAATAATAACAATGTAGACTAAGTTTGTCTATGACCATTACATCTGCCAGACAAAATCTGCTTGTTGGCATTCACTGGGGTTAAGTATTTGAATGTAACTCAAATCAAAATGTTAATGATACATTATAAAATTATTTCTTCTTGTAACAAGGATACATTTCTCATTATGCAGCAATTTGCAGAATTCATTAACGAACATTTTCCAAAACAAGCACAGAAAGGTTTGCCTTAACAAGAATTCCTGTTCTGTCCTAAATAGGACTCTTGTGAGAACAAAATCTTGTCTTTCTAAATGCCTGCTGGCTTTTAACTCAGACACTCATATTCAAGATAGATGCGATAGATGGTTAATGGAATTTGACCAATTACAGGAAATCATACTTAAGTGCAAAGGACAACTTTTAAAATTCAATTCAATTTCTGTTTACATGCCCTGATAATCATACCCAGTGAACATTATCAGCACTTACAGCAACTACAGCTATATCTTATTGACAGTAAATCTAGGTAGTTTGATGAGGAAGAAAACAGTTCAAGCTTAGCAGTTGAATGCTTAAATGCCTTTCTGAGCCATGCAAAATACAAGTGTATGGCAGTTTCAAAGTCAAAGATGAAACAGATCTAATTCTTTGTTATGTAAATAGTATAGAGGACAACCATAAAGAACAAATTGAGAATATGAGACTGTATATGATACTGCTTTCCACACTGCCAATTTACATGTGTTTTATTCTTGGACTTTTTCTGCAAAATGCAAAAAGTGGTTGCCCTAGCAACTGCCACATGTTACTCAGTTTATTTCTGAGGTACGGAGCCGCCTATAAAAGAATAATATTTTGCACTTCTATCAGGATCTTCGGCACCACAGAGAATTCAGAACTTCATGTGCCAACATGGGCATGTATTTTCTGAAAGTTTTAAGAAAGAGTATTAGAGTATTGTACATATTTTGTAAACTTTCTTTATGGCTTATGTGCAAATTAAAAACAAAGATTAAGAGCTGTATGGAGAAAAAATGTATGCTCTGTCCAACCCGATAGTTGTTTTTTGCTTTTTTTTTAATTACCATTTTAGTAGACATCTATAGCAAACAAGTAAAGCCTTCAAAACTTCTTTAATGATGTACAGGATCTCATCTTCCAAAGTGTAATAGGGCTCTAAGCAACCTGGTCTAGTGGAGACTGTCTCTGCACATGGTGGGAGGAGTTGGAAATAGATTACCTCTAAGGTCCCTTTTAACTTCAATTATTCTATGATTCTATGATAATTCTATGATAATCATTATTAAGATCTCAAATTCCTATCATCGGGTAAAGGTAAATGTTTAGTTCAAAGTAAGAATTGAAGAATTTTGCAGTTGCTCATTAATTATATGCCCTCCCTCCCCAAAATGAAGAACTCTTTGTTACATGTCTAGGCCCTATATATTTTATGAGATGTCTTGCAACAGTAGTACAAAGTAACCAGAATACCAAAAATTGAGCCAACTGAAGTTAGCCATTAATGAACACATCTTAATGAAAACTCTGTCATTCTTTTGCTTTTGAAGCCTGGAAATGAGCCTCTGTGTCCCCCTGAGATCCACAGCCCAGGTCCTAGAGACAGGCATTTATCTAAGCAGTCTGCACAGGAACCAAGCCAGGACTCATAATTTATAGTTTATAGGTCAAGGGGGGAATCTTAAGCATTTTTCCCCATCTTCCAGAAGTTTTTTTTTCTGGTTTCTACATGAAAATATTTTTAATAGAATAGAGGAAAATACTTAGTTACATCCTGGTTCCTCATTCCAAATATGATTGTGTCAATTAAGATGATAAAAATATTTCTAAATTTGTACTTGAAACAGAATAATCAAAAATTTAAAAGTCTTTGGATTTGAATAAGCATTTGTATGTTTGAATATTCTTCCTCTAGGTATTTTCACAAGCTCTAACCAGTAAATGTGCTCTGTTTTACTCATCCCTGCTGACTTCTTCTATATCATCACATACCTTAAAAGAAGACAAAAGCTAAGGAACAACTTAGCAAAAGAAAATAAGCCCAGATACCTTTTTTTTTCTATGGTTATCAGGGATGGGGATTTTGGCATGTAGCTAAAACTGGAAATCATAGCATTAGATTGACAAGCAAAACAAGAGCACGTGTACCAGTCCTGACAGGTTAGAAGTTTTGAACAGGTATGGCAGCATAGGAGCCTCTTGGCTTGGAAAGGTAAACTAATAGAGGCTAAATCGGGATTAAGGCTTTGGGAAGCATTCAAAGTAAAAGTGCCTCAGACACTGCTGTTATAAGCATATGCTTCCCTTAGGATTCTTGTGATGCTTGGTTTAATCAAACTACAGAAGCGCAATAGCAGGGAACATATAAACAGACCTTTTTCGCATTCCCTTGGGACATAACATAAAGTAATCAATTGTAAATTAATTGGGGAAAAATTGTTTTGTGTAGCATAGAGAGGCAAAACATTAATTCAGAATAATTTGCTTAATGGAAATTGTAATATGTTATGCATGTATTCAACGTACTTCTTTATAGGGAGATGCAAAACAATTATCAAGGATGTAAATATCAATAAACTATAATCTACACCTCTATTACAAGTAAAAGGAGAGTCAAAATACTAGATAAAATTTAATTTCTACCAAGAAATATTCAGAGTAGTTATCTGAGTGCATCAAACCTACCATCAGCTCATGAGAATTTATAAACATTTCATTACATTTAGGCACACAGGGTACAGATATGCAAAGCCACTCAACAGCACAGAGGTTTGATGTTGTACAGTCTATCTGTATGTAAGCATTCGAGTCAGTGCTAGTTCTCCATATCTTACTTACTTTAGGTCCTATATAAACAATACCTGCTCTAGGTGCACTTTCAAGAGAAACATATACTGAGCTATTAATGGTATATTATGGTATAAGTCTATTAATATATATGTATAAGTCTAAAGAGAATTCTCTTTATTTGTAAACAAAACCCTGCATGTGGTTTGTTTTATATTGGTCTAGATAGATAAACAGATAATTATATGAAGTATGTGATAAAGGGACAGCAAGAATTTTTTTTAAAAGTCACTCTATAGTTAAAGTCCCCAAACACATCTTCTTGTGACAGCAAAAGCACATAAAGTAATAAAAGAAAAATATGTAAAAACATAAGTATTTTGCGGTTTACTGGCCTTAATAAGAAAGCCACCTTAATTAGAGACTTACTGAATGTGAGATTCAATAAATGCTATTCTTCCTCTGATTAAATGTCAGAGATATAGACTTGTTGTTTCAAGATGAGAGAGCAACAATTTCGTATGTATAATAAACCCTCCAGATGATTTGTCTGTGCAATACTTATCAATGAAACTTCACAGTCGGTCTCTTAAACTGTAGCTTCTTTATTATGATATGCTTTGGTTTAATAAAAATTCATTTTTATTTTTAACACTAGAAATAAACTGATGCAAATTTGACCTGATTGTTGACTAAATCTCTGACAGAAGGCAGAGACGAAAGAGTAGTCAGAAATCTTATTGCATATATGGAAAAGAGTGGCTTGTGACGATTTTTGCTTTTCCTAGCATTAATGAGGTTTGAGACCCCCTTATTGAAGTTCCTGTCCTCAAATCCACCATTTCCACAGCCAGAGGCATTGTAGGTCAATGTGGTTATCTCAGAAAGATAAGGTTTTTGTGACTGTACAAGCCTGAGCCCCAGAGGCTCTCTATGTCCATGTGGTTATCTTTGAAAATAAAGCTCATCACCACACAATTCTACAATCTGTGCCTAACCAGACACAATCGGCCCTCAGGAATTAATGGACTTTCCTAAGTGGCATAAAAAGCATCTCTCAGCAGAAAGAAAACAGTGTGCACTGGATCATTTTGTTCAAACTCCTTGCATTTAAGAATTCAATAAATAATTTACAAGTAGTTCTAGAAGTATTCCTAGTATAGTTAGAACTTCTGTCTATAACATAGCAATATAAACACTGAAAAAACGGCAAAGAATTTTTGCAAAACTTACATTGCATTCAGAAGCCAGACATTCTGTATCATATTTGCATCTTTTTTTTTCCTGCTTTTCAAATTTGTTTGCAGGAATAAATCTGTGTTCACACAAAAAGCTGTGCAAAATGAATTCTGTGT
This sequence comes from Lichenostomus cassidix, assembly GCF_008360975.1. NCBI lineage: Eukaryota > Metazoa > Chordata > Aves > Passeriformes > Meliphagidae > Lichenostomus > Lichenostomus cassidix. The sequence continues at coordinate 26,339,646 of NC_139480.1, read as the reverse complement.
CTATTACTTGAAATTGTTCAGCTGTAAAGCAATTTCTGGCTTGGTTTCAACAAAGTTCATAAGCAACAGTTTATGAAAAGTGAGTCATTTACTTTGAAAATAGCTCCAACACAAAGTATTACACAGAGTTAACAGTAAACACAGAATATCAAATAACAAACATGAATTACTGTGTTTTCTTTCAAACTGGTTAAATTGCAAAAAGAAAAGAAAAAAAAAGAGAAGGGAAAAAGAAAAGGTGTTGAAAAAGCATGCAGTTAACTGCTGCAGTCCAGAACTGGTAAATAAATCTAGTACATATGACAGGACACTGCAGGAAGTAGGAAACATTGATAACCCAAAGAGACATGGAGCTTGGCCTAGAATTTGAGATTTTTCAGATTATGTGTGATAAAAGCTGAGCTCTCCTAAAGGGCTGCTGGCATGGTAATTGCTGGTTTCATTCATCTCTTTTAGGCCTAAAGGACTGAGAAGTCTAATTCTTACCACATGGGTCCCCAAATAGCCATTAGACAGAGAGCCATAGTCTGAGCAGAGAAAAAAGCCCTCACAGGACAAAGCAACGAATTTTTTAATTTTTTTTTATGAAAAGTGCTAGAAATCACTGCATAGAGCAGAATTAGAATGAAGTTAACATCAGTTTGGTTTTACTTCCAACTCAGTTAAGTTCCAAAGATGGTGACCAAGAGAATGGCAAAGTAGGAATAAAACCCAGCCTTTCTCTTTGCCCTCATCTTACTCTCCTATCTGCCTCTAGCAGACAAAACCTGTTTGTACCTATTCCTTTCAGAATAAATCAAAATTTTAATTTAATAATATTATGTTAGCACTTTAACTTGTGCTCAGAATACTAGCCATCAAGGAAGTAGTTAACAAATTCCTTATCATTCCTCAGCTATTTTAAAAATGTAAGGTGCAATTGAGATGACCAAATTAAAAAAATAAAAATATTAAAGAAAATCATAGTCATTCCAAAGAGTTAAACAAATTTTCTTACCAAATGTATTTCTTTCAAACTCTGAACCTGGCTGGAAGGAAGACCATGAATGCTATGATTGGTACATAGTAGCATCTACCAGATTAGGATGTGAAAGGCTGGGAGACATGCATGGAGCTACTTTAGGTTGATTTCCAGCCAATAAGTATTCCTTACAACTTCCAGGCACAAAATTAAATCAGACCACAATTAACCTCAGCTGGATTCTGACACATACCCATACTGCAGAATGCTCTATCTGTGTCCTTCTTTCCTGCAGCCTGCCACTGAAATTTCATTTTTAACTCTACTGACCATGTCAACTTTATGAAGAAATAGATGCAGTATTGCACCAAGTGTCAGTGCCCCCATGAGTATTGTCACAAACGCCAGAAGTCACCGAAATCTGATGCTAATAATTTTGAACATTAAAGAAAAAAAGGAATATATAATAAAGATTATTACAGAAACTGTTGCTTTAGAAAGATGTTGCCTGATGGGCCCAAATAATTATCTGTATTTTTCTGGTATCTATGTGTAACCCTGCAAAATTCTTTCTACAACACACAGAATGGAAGCCTAACACTTATAAATATTAAAATATCAAACCAATATGTGTAGCCTCTGGAACTAAGGATTTTTCTTCCAGTGAAACAAATTCTGTTTCATGCTGCTTAGCTATTATTATTGTTAAAAGTGAAAGCGATTAAAACCATGGTGAAAAACTCACTGGGAGCAACTTTCAAAACAAAAATATTACAGACTCAATAGCAGTAAGAAGGGAATTAGCCAGTTCCAAAACAATCTGCCTAAACTAATTACCAAACTAATGAAGGCTAATCATTTCAAACCTTAATAACAGCTTGAAAAATATGCTATTTCACAATAAAGCAAATGAAGCAGAAAGATCTTTTTTCACTAAAATGTGCTGATTTATCTTTCCATTGGATTTGAAGGATCACATTTGTGTATAACCTACTATTTTATTTATATATTAAAACAAAAGAAATCAAAACAAACCTTCCCATTCATCAAAAATAGTGTGTTGTAAGTTTCTTTTACATTCTATTACAAGTTCAGAGGAGACAAATGTTGCCTCCCTCTCCTTAACAGTTCTAGAAATTGAGTTCATATGTAGGGAAGAAGTATTTGGGGGCATTAATAGGATAATTTTTGCTTTAACAGAATAGAATTCTTATATCTCTGACACATAGGGGAGGTCTAATTCCTGAAAGAATTAAAACCCTAAAAATAACTTGGAAGACCAGAAAGACAAAAATTAAACTCATTAAGATTTCTTCACTTTATCATTTCCTTAGTTACTAGTTTGATAGCTACAAAGTATTAAAATGAGATTATTTGGTCTAAGAAAAAAACAACTATGAATGCTTATCAATTAAGCATAGCTAATATTTAGCCTTTTGATTTGGAAACATTGAGCTTTACCTATAACCAAAACATCCTTGTTACCATCTTATTTATTAGGTCACCATCCTGGACAGTCATGGTAATGAAAAGGATGTACAATCCTTCTGGAGAAACATTCAGATCTTCTAACTCCCAACAAAACAGAAATCAGCTTCCAAGCACAAGTTCCCTTGACGAAAAAAGGTTTGGCAATAGACCAAGCTACTAAGAACACAACCTGCTTAACCTTTTTGGACTGGTACAGATCACTACATGACAAATTTCAAAGAAATACTAAGCCTTGCTTTATCTTTGTCAATATGTTATTGTAGTCTTCCATTTTTATTTCTTTCAAGCTAATTACAGGAGTTTGTAATGAAACATCTATGTCTCCACCCGCAGTAGAAATTCCATCTTTCATTAAAACATTAGGCCAGTGAATATCAGTTTTCAGCATCCAGATGACTATAAACCACAATGACATTAAAAAAGATTGAGACATCCTAACTTTGGAGAGAACTCATCTCAATAAATCTTTTGTTCAAAGGTAGGGTTCTATTAATATGAAAAAATCTTTAAAATGTTTTTTAAATTGACCCTTGAAAAAGAATTATTTGTAGAAAAAAGGCAGGTAAACAGTAAGATTATTTGTGTCTTATCCATTTACATTCAGTTCCAATTTTTTACAGCAACCTGGGAATTATAATGAAACTAGAACCGTATTTTCAATCCAAACATTTTTATGGCCTTTAGGGTATTTTCCTTACTGCTTGAAATGCAAGTCCTAAAAGCCTACTTCTGAAGGACTGCCAAACAAAGCTATTTCACCTCATAACTACTCGAGTACTCATTACTTCTATAACTTTCAAATGCTATTTCATCTTCCCTGGATGTTGCTCACATTATCACTCATGAATATCAAGAGACAGAAAAGAGCATTCTATCACCTTCAAGGAAAGGTTTTCAGGACTTTTCAAGTTCTCAGCCATTCAGATGTGATGTTTTGCTTATTAATTTAATCCCAACTGAAAATTACTGGATGGCACCAGAGATTCAGAACTTAAATTTCAGAAATACATTAGTAGAAAGTGAACCTGATTAGTCAAGGTTTGAAAATATAGGAATTCAAAAAATCATTATTCTACACTCCATTTTCCAGTCTGGATTTACTTCCAAAATATGCATTTCCCACGTACAACATGATACAATGACAAGGACAGTTCAAAGCATACTTAAAAAACCTAAGAATCATTATGGATTTTTATCTTCAAATGCTTTCAGTGCTCTATTTTCTTTGTATTAGGAAAGTTAAAGCAATTTAAGGTGACATTTCCTTGCTCATTAACAAAGGACACAAAGTCATTTGCAAGGAGACAGACAGGTGGTTTATAACTTCCATCATTATAATACTGAACAAGGTGACAACTATTGCCTGAAGGAAGGATAACTATACTACATGAGAACTTAAACTATATATTAGGTTTACCTTTATAAGAACTGCCAGAACAAAGCCCCACACCAAAGCTGAATTATCCTCATTTACCTGTTTATATTACAGTTAACCAAATTTACCTTCAATTCCCTTTTTTTGGTATTGGTTTGTGTACTGCATCAGCTAATTCCACCAAGTGAATCATCTTCAAAGTAGCTGTACTACCTGTTATGCACTACTGCAACAAAGACCTATTTACATTTTTAGAGGAACACCTCATCATCTTAATCTCTTTCTTGAGATGGTTGATCAAATGCTGTTGGGATTCTGTCTGCCTGGTTTAAACCTACTAGCTAAGGAAGGACCAGTTAAGAAGTAAATACACCCTTCCAGATATGGGAGGGTGTCCACTGCTTTAAAGTCTTCCATGGTACATGTTCATTTTTCTTCTCTGAAGTATAGGAACATATATAGTTTTAAATACTGCAGACTGCATGTAGGATTAGGAAAAAAAACTAACTCATCAACTTCAGTGTATATCTAGAGATCTTATTTTCTATGCTTCTAAACCATTTACATAGGACAGTAAGTATTCCTCCATTATGTTTGTCTGCAATGTTTTTTCTATATATAATTTTAATTATTTTTGACACATGGCAGTATATATTTTCGATTAGTTCCAATTATTTTCCATACATACTCCTAGTTAACTGGGTAGAACCGCTTATGGATTCAACAAAGACCACCAGCAATTAATCTGCATATGGCCCTTCATAGCTGACGTATTTTTCTAGAATTATGATGCACGTGCAGGGAGAGAAACAACTCCATGTTTATACAATAAATATAACTACTCCTCATCTAGCTGTAAATGATTTGTCACTGTACTAAATATTTGTACAAATAACTAACAACTCTTTCTCCTCTGTTGTCAACAAATCTAAAACTGTTTTACAGAGGAAGCAACCTTCATTTCCCTAGTTTACTTTCAGGAAATTTATTAGCATTTTCCTCATACTAACTGATTCTGCCCTAATTCCAATTTATTGTTTTGAACCTCAATGACCCGGACTATATACAGCATTTCATGAGGGTTCTTGCTTGTAGCCAATAAGCTAAACATGATTTTTGGCCTGTGCTGGGCTCATAATTTTTGTTTCACAGGCATTCTGGTGCCAGTGGTCCTCCTATGAGTAAGCAAGCATACCATGTCTTTCTTTTTACTTCTGATAATCACTCTGATGACTTCCAACTTTGAATCAGAAATTACTACTAGACCCTGAAAGCATAATTTGTCATTTTACATTGTTGAAATGTCACACTATTGCAAGATCTATCTTTACTAATTCAAGATGTTTTACTGCTGAAAAAGAGAACCATGCCATTGTCTGAAAGCATCAAGGCTGAAGTCAGGCTTAAAAAAAAGTCTTATAATAAAAACGCAGGTTGCTTTGACATAACATTATTATTACAAGATTATGCCAAATCCATCTTTGGAAGGACAAACTGGAAGGACAGTCTAAATTATTTATCTGTTCCACTTTAATATGTGTGATAAAAAAAGCTGTTTGTTCCATAAACACCACTAATAGGATCTTTTCAGTATCTTAATTCAAACTTACCTTTTCTTAAGTTTGAAGAGCAATTTTTCCATTGCACAAATACATCTGTGCATCTCTATCATTCTGATCATAATATGTGACATAGTGTTCCTACAGGTCTCCATATAAGCACCTACAGCAGATATGTCTATCCAAAGTCTTTGAATCCTAAGTAGGCATCACAAAAAAAAAATGCAAGAGAAATTAAGCTTGTCAAGAAAAATCTAATGGAAACTTTTGATTACAGTGATCACAATCTGGTTGATTGATTTGAATTCTTGAACAGTAAATACTGGTAAAAATTCTCTGAGAGATCAGAACATCAGATTGTGTGCTGACATCAGATTTGGCATCCAAAATTCAGAAAGGTGATGTAAAGATGATAGGTTCTGGAAAGCTAAGAAAGAAATACAAAATCAAGATGTGGCTATATAATGTAAGTTTCATAATGAAATAATCCTGTTCAGTGGCATGTTAATGAGCCAAATCATCTAACATTAACGAATTGAGTCAATCTTTCACTTCAGACATAATTCAAAAGAATCTTTTAAAATAACAGGAAACACTAGAAGAGTTATACATTGGGAAATAATGGAGTGGGGTAGGTGGGTATTGTATATACGTGCTGAAAATGTATATAAATGTCCAATTTTGAAAGGAAATGAAAAATGCTTGAAAGGGGATTCAGTTAATGTTCCAGGAACTAGAAGATTATTTTGCTGTAGTGACACACACTGTAAAAGGAATATTGTACTTAACTGTAAGTATTGCTGTTTATCTATCTTGTATTCATCATCTTTCTTCTGGTCTTATTTTAAAAAGTAGATCTTTAAAAGATTATATCAGCACTTTAATGTATTTACTTCTGGGGAAATAAGAAGTGAACCATGATAATCATACAGTGTTGATTAGAGCAAACAAATGGGTCATAAAAGCCAAAAAATAACATCATTTCAGGTCTAAATATAGCACTGTATTTGCGAATCACATGAAAAAACCCTTAATATGTAACATTATTAATGACATGCTCAGTTGAGCAAAAACTGTAATTAAAACTAAATACAAACCAAAATACTCTCTGCAATCAAAAATGACAGTATCCCTATGAGTTTATAATTTATCAGTATGTATAAATCACTCCAACTGTTACAAAACACAGCAGAAAAGAGAACATTTGTTTCCTGATCTTTACAATAATACTCTGGTTTATGCATTGTCAGTTTTTGCATCTTGAAGTATTTTTTTTTACCAGTCCATTTCTCTATGCTGTCTTAAGCAAGATTACAAAAAAATTATCCATTTTTGTTGAGCAATACATTGTAAACCTAGCTCCCCAGGAAGCTCAGAATAAAAGTATTCACAGTCATAAGGCCAAAGCAACTCAGCCTAATTTGGTTGGAATATTCCTGGCATAGTAAATATCTCATCCACTACTGGCACCTCAAAAATAAACTACTTTTGGTTTTTAGTTTCTGCTTACTATAATGATAAGCAATAAATGTTTTCCGTTCATGGATCTCAAACCAAATTTCACGTAGTATGTTCTAAGTATGCATCAATTACTGGCTGAGATTGTAGCAGAATGCTCCTGATATGACTGCATCCATTAAACCCATTTATATCTTTGGATTATTACAGCTGATATTCAATCCAGTGCACACTGGAAATCTTCTTTTTTTTTCTTTTTTTTTTTTTAATTATTATAAGGGCATTTACCTTGATGTGACCATGTCCCAAAACAAACTATAAATATACAAATAAACTAAAAGGTGAATTCACTAAATATTAAGAATCTGCCATTAAAGACTGATAATTTAAAGTAATTTAGGTCTTCCAAGCATAAATTTCTGTTATTGAAAAATTATAGAATAGAAATTGCAACTCCTAAAGCTATCATGTTTATTATTATGCTAGTTTTACTACAATGACCTTCTTCCCATTATAAATAAAAAAGATAAATTAATTCCCAAGGAAAATATTATGTGGTCAGTATAGCCACTATGTTTTTCTGTCTTTATTACAAATACCTGAACACACCTATTTCTATGGTTTAGGCATATTTAATATTTGCATTTTAAGAGCCTCAGAGGGAAAAAAAAATGTAGATTTTGCCAGTAGCTTAGCTGGATTTTGGCTAGGCTTTTTTACTAGACAAATGTACTACAGACACACAGAATCTGTATGGTAGCTTTCTAGAAAATCAAGCCAAAATTGGTCGAAAATCTCTAGTTCTGGCCATCTGCTAGAAGCATCTGGTAGCTGGGTACATGCACCCACATCCAGAACGTGACTGCTCTCTTGCCAACTATGTGCCTAGGTAACTGCCAACATGTGCTTCTCTACTGCTAACATGACAACTGTCAAAAAGAAGCTGAACATATACGAATAAATCTAAATTAAACTAACGTATTACTTTCCTAAGTTACAGCCATCATTTTTGTACATAATTGCTTGATGACTATGATAAATGCAATGGTAAATAAGTCACACAGTGGAATCTGTCCAAGGCTAAGAACTATAACAAGGATACCAAGGATCAAAGTATTTTCAAGAGTTATTGGTAACATTTTAGTCTAAGTGTTTCCTCTGACAACTAGAAAATATATCTGTAATACTAGCAATGTGTTACATCTTTATATAAAAATGTAATTATACATTCAATATCTGATTTCGGAAGAAGAAATAAAATAAAAATCAGTTCAGATTCTTTTTAAAGATTATTTTTCTTCATCCAAGTACACAAAATTACATGTAGTTTAATGGATACACATTGAATATATTGCAGTAGGATTTGGAAAGCTGTATTAGCAATTAGAACATAAATGACAGGTTAGAATACACATGGTAAAGAAATGTGCAATGTCCATTGAAATTCATTCTTCTGTCACATAAATATAATTTTCTAAAACCTCTTCTCACAAAAAAAAACAAAACCAAAAAACAATAAAAATTATTTTGTGCACTTCATATTAAGAGAAGTAAAAAAATAGGTGGTAACTGTAATTACTGAAATGATTAATTCCTTTGTGAGATCAAAGTAACTTTCTGTCATCTCTTGCTATGACATTTGTGAAAAGGAGAAATGTATTCAACAGCTAGGTAGTGTATGATTAAAAGTTAAAAGCACATGAGAGACAGAACAATAGAAGGAAAATCTAAAATCAAAGACTAGAAAGGTAATACAGGATCACAATAGTAACTACTAGACTATGTCTAAAGGAGAAGAATAAATCCAAGGATATTCAAAAACTGCCAGTTACTTTTTCCTTACCCTGTCTGAATCATTGTTGTCCCTTTTCTTGCATTTAATTTTTAAGCTCCATGCAGTAAAGATCACAGTTTTGTTTACCAGCAAGTGAACACACAAGGTGCTGTGGTTCTGATCCACTGCTTTAGCCCCAATGAAGAATGATGCTGCTGACATCATATTGATAATAGTAACAAAAATACTATTTCTATTAAGCTTTTTATTTTGATGGACCAGCATCTTACTTCACATACAGGTACTACCCAAGTTGTCTGCCATCCCATGGTCAGTAATGGTAATCCCATTTAAAATGGGCTAGTAAACATCCTAGTATTTTTCCATCCTCCATTTTTAAAAAAAGGTTTTACTAAATGTTCATTTATGTCCATTGAAAAGTTATTCTAAAATAGCATATATAGCAAATTCATATATGTACATTTTCCTTTGGATTCCATTTAACTTTTTGATTTCATCACATCTATTTTGAATACCGTATTTTCCAAGCTCTAAGATTTAATGTATGTTTTTTATATTTAGTTTTTAATTTAATTTTTTTAGTTTTAAATTTAAGATTTGATATGTTTATATGTTTTTCAAAATACTGTAATGTAATTTTTGATTGATCCAGGAATGAGAACTATAGTAAGATGTTAATGAATTGTATGTGGTATTCCTCTGGTATCTATTAAACTCCATTAAGATATGGTAGACAAGACCAATAGAATAGTAAACCAGACTCAAAATAGCAAGAGAGAAAGGTTAAATCTCACGTAAATCCAGCTGATCACAAGATTTTTCTGAATCTATCTGTACTTGTAGATTAAAGTAACCTCAAATCACACAATGTCCACTGATGCAAAGAACTTTTCATGATTTAGAAAACCTTGTCATTCTTGTAATTGTCAAAAGTATGAGAACTTGTCCTTTTTCACATTTTAAGCTTGTCGCTTTCCCTCAGGCAAATTTATTCCACTTAAGGAGAAAAATTAAAAGGAGGTGTAGCAAGTTCACAAAATAAATATAGACACATATGCTGAAATAGTTATTCTGATAGTTCCAATTGCTTCTGGGTTGAATACCAGCTTTGCTACTTCTTTTACATCTTGCATGTAATGCTATTTAGGACCAGCCTGAAGTTCTAAAAGTCAATCATTAGAAAAAGAGCAAAGTGGATTTCCAAAATTAGTCAAGGTCCCAGCAGAGAGCCCTAGCCAAACTTTTCAAAAATGTCCAGGTATTTCAGGTACTCACTTCTGAGATTTTCAATCTAAGACATTTGACACCATCGGCTGCCCAAGCTGAACATCTCAGAAACACACAATTTCTAGAAAATCCTCATTTGTCTTTTAATGTGAGGCTATATTTTAGCTATATGTAGGAATATAAAACATTAAGAGCATTTACAGTGAACTGTTCATTTGTGTTTGTAAAGAGAAAAATGAAATGCTTTGCTCTAGAGAGTGGAATCAATGCAAGACTGCATATGCTAGCAGAAATGCATTCCCTTTTTACACTGCCTATATAATTTTCAGCAACCCTACCAGACCAGCTAGTAGAGCTTACTTCTATAAATATTATTTCAAGACCAATTCTGTTATGAAAATCGATTATATCTATTATATTATATTATCTTATCTTTATGTGTTTTAATTAAAGATGTCTAGTACATAAGATGTTGCATCTTTTTATTAATTGTGCTGTAATAAAAAATTCCCCAAGGAAGTGATTTTCTTGGTTGTTTTGACCATGGAACAAATAAAGAAAAAATGCCTTATAAAATTATCAGAAAGATATTAAGTGTTCAAACTTCAGTCTGCATATTTCCATAACCACCACTTAGAAAACCCAAAAAAACCCCTAAATGCTGTGACTAAAATCAAGTACATTATGATATGTCTCATGCCCAATTTTTGGTTACTGACATTTCCAGATTTCTGTCCACAGAACTGTTCAAAGTGGTTATAATGACAAGAATTGAGAAGTGCTCTTTCAGTTGATGTGTTTGAAAGGTAGCTTTGTATGAACAGCTGTGTTTTCAAAATGCTTGCCACCTCTAAATTGGTCCTTGTGAAGTGCACTGTTCGCCTTATTGCCAGCAGGGCACATTGCACTGTAGCTGCTGCATTTTTAGTTTTTATCACTGTCTCTCTAACTGCTGAAGTGGAAAAGAACGATTGCCAAAACCTGACGTGTTTCTTTTCCTTTCTGCCCACTCTGACTTGGTTCTTAGCTGTCTGTTGCTCCAGTGATGAGAAACGTTGCTCAGTTTATTCATTCGCTGAATGTCTTTTCCAGCTCAAATAATGGTGATACCCTATTGTAAACGAAGTCTCCAGTTGTCAATAGCACTAAATGAAAGAAACCTAATTAAGACATACCAAGCATTGTTTACACCATAAATAATTAGGATGTAAAAGTCACACACATCAGGGTGCATTTTTCTGAAAGCAAGAGACAATACTTTAAAAGCAAGAGACACACCATGTTTAGTAAGACACTAAGGATGGATGGCAACAGGGATGGACCTCCAGAAAAAAATAAAAAATCTGTTCACAAAGCTTTAAACAGTTTTAGTACAGAAGTTCTAGTACATGAGAGCAGTAACAAAAATGCTAAAGTACTAATAGGGAATACTGATTTATTAGATATAGACTCTATTCAGCTTTTTATTTGCAGACATTAGGAAGCAAACAGTACTATTTCATCTGGATGAGGAAATACAAGTACAATCAGAGTGCACACAAAGATTTATAAATGCAGATGGCTAAAGAATTACATCAAAGACTCTAAAATTATGATGCACAGTTCTTCCTGCCGCTTGTGTGGAAACATCTATCCTGCACCTCAGCTTACTGGTGATCATCTGCTCTGGAGCCTTACCTCTACAGGCTTCTCTACTGTGAGCAATTGTAGGTGTAAGTTCTAAGAATCACTTGCATCACATCAATAATCTTTAGAGGTCACCAAAATGCACTGACAAAGAGTTAAGGTTGACATACTTGCATTATTTGAAATAACTTATTTTTAAAAGAAGAAAGAAAATGGTTTCTTTGCACAGAAACCTTTATGTATGTAAATGTCAGTTACTTTAAATAATACTCAAAGAAACAGAACAAATAACTTTCAGTTCTCTCTGTCCTTCTTATCAGTAACTTTAAAACTAGATATTCAAAATACAAAATTTTCACATAAAATTCTGGATGGTACAAAGCACTCAGCTTTAAAGCACCAGAATACATTAATAAAAAAACTGAAAATCACTGCTAGTAAGAGCATTTACATTCCATTTTTATTTACTGTTATCAGTACATATTCACTATTACTAGTTCATTAATAAAGAAAAGGAATCAATGCATTCCAAAAGTTGAAAGCAACACGAAGTTAAATGCTTATTTTCCAATACAAACACTTATCTCTGTGACATCACAATCTTCAAGCAAACTGAACTTCAGATACAGTTTATGCTGCTGAGTGCAATTGACATGAGGTTTATTTTGTTACAGTGAATGACAGCTCACTTTTCAAAATGATTTGAAGACATCTCAAGGTTGGAAATTAGTTACATGCACACAGACACAGTCACATAATCACTGCAACCAGTTAAGCCATTATACTGCTTAACTTGATCCTGGGCTTTGAGTGCTTCAAGTGCGACTGAAAAACTGACATCAGCAATCCAGGTTTTCTTATATTAGCCAAGATTGTCCATTGGGGTCACACTATAACACTATTCTAAACAAAAGACCAAAATAAAGGTTTTGCCACTCAAAGCATTATATACAATTTTTGCTGTTGATTTCACTACCCACTTTTTTACGTATTCTGTCATATGAAGTGTACTACAATCATATGATTTAGTTTTAGGTTGTCCTGCCAGGAGCAGATGAGCCTTATGGGTCCCTTTATATGATCTCATAAGCTATCATGGATGCCCATCTTACTCCAGAAACATTCTTTTATTCCACACCTTGAATGACATTCAAAACCAAATAATTTTTAAATAAAACAATACATAGATATGCCACTAGTTAAACAAAAAAATCTTTCTGAACTGTAACAGTGTATTTCAGAATGATGGCTGCAGGCTGTAAGTGTCAAAATTATTGCACAATCTGTTATTCAAGCCATTCAGCCTCAGTGAGTATTTTACACAAGACAGAAGCACTTTAACCAAAGAAATAAGAAAGATTTATGCTAGAACAGCATATGAGCTTAAGCTGGTGACTTATTAGCTAAAGCATTCACCAGAAAGAGAGAGGACATCAGACTGAATCATAACGAAGCAGAATTTCAACGTGGATCTCAGCTCTTCTTTTTTTGCCGCCTTTTGCAGAAAGTCTATCTAATATATATGACATGGAAATATCCACTCATGCCCTTACTTTTGGTTTGAGAATCCCATGGAAGCTGAAGTATAAAATCAGGAGCATAAATGCAAATCCAGGAGTATGTTGGCTCAAAAGTACGCAAAAATGTAGTTTATGTGCTTTAAATGGTACAGCTTCTCAGGTGCCTGGGACACTCCTGAAAAGTCCACCTTGGTTCATATTTTATGTTTCACAGTGGCCAATAGCAAATTTCCAGGGAGGGACAGAAAACCAGGTCAGCTACATTGTTATGCTTCCCCAGAATACTTTCACAAGTACCTTTATGGAGCAGAAGTCCCTGAGCATCATAGCAGGATCAAAAGGCTGAGATAAGATATCTGCAGTAACAGTCTGTTGAATCTCAATTTAGTTACAATTCAGGTAAGATTTTCAGCGATTTTTCAATTATTTGAAGCATACATTTTGTATTTGCCATGCTTACAAATACATTTTTAACATACAATCCAATTGAAAATACAATAGTCAGTGCAAAATGTGCTTCAAGAACATGTATAAAGAACATGTATAAATGACAAAATATTCTCCCCCAAATGGCCATCCTTTTTTCTCCCTACACAGCAAATTACATTTGTGCACTTGGCATAGAATGATTTCCACTGAGATCGCTGGTAAATGTGACAGTACTCCACACAGGGGTATCACCTTGCCTCCTGGTGGCAAAACTAAGAGCAAGTGGCAGGCATTAACAGTTCAACACAAAGCTTTCTTTTTCTGCAAGCCCCAAGTTCATCTCATTTCCCAGAACAAAGGAACAGATTATATTTTTACTGTTTCAATCACTGTGTCTTAGTATTTTAGTATAAACTGGGCCATGTGCATAAAAACATACTATTGATCCTCAAAACAGCAGAATGTTTTCTGTATGTTTATCTCACACATTGTCTGTTCACTCTATTAATAAACTTAGATGTTGAAATAAAATATTAAATGTACATAGCACAAAGAACAGCCTCAAAGATTTGCCAAATGTGTTTCAAAATGGCCCAATGCTCACATTACTTTACATAGTCCAACACCTTTCCTCTGAAATCTCATGGAATGCATAGGTGGTCAATATCCCCTATTCTCCCGGATCTGGAAAGGACACCTAAAATCCAAATGCTTGACACTTGACTTTTGCAATTCTGTCTATCTATACCAGAAACCCCTTAAAAGTTATTTATCAATGTCAATTAAGCATTGATCTTATGGTTTGTAAACAATGTCACTGTGAATTTTAACACTAAAAGCAAGGGGAGAAAGGGCATAAATGTGTATTGCACAACAGTCTTCAGAAACAAAGTCTGGGTGAAGTTAAGTGTAAAGTCTATATTCTGAAGTAATTTAAGCACTTAAGGGGTACTACTTCATATAAGAAAACACAGAAGCTTTTGTATTACATGCCTTGGAACAAAATGTACACTCAAAGCTGGATTTATTTTACTCCACAAAAAGAAAGGACATACCAAAAATCAGGGAAACACACATTTGATGCCACAAGATGCTAAGGTTTCAGTTTTTACTACAATTTGAGACCTGAAGGTAGTCTGCAAATTTTGGGTTCTTGCAGAGCTGCAGTGCAAAGAAGCAATTGCTAGTGTCATTTTTTTCCCTTATCACACAGAAGACACTTTTCTGTTATTATTCCTTGCAATTGAGGTTATTGAAGCCAGAATAAGAAAGCCAGTGATTAGCCTGAATTTGCCAAGATGACAAGCTATTTATTATAAGGTTCATATGTCTTTCTAATTAACACTTTAAAGAAAAAAAATTCTTTCTAAGCAGCAGCTACAAAAAGAATTAAAAATTATAAAACCTGCGGATTATGAATTTTTGTATATTTCTGTATAAATATCTCACAGGCTTGCCTCAGAATGTCATTAGCAATATGTATTAATCCAACCATTCCATTTCCTTTGATTATAGATAAATTACATTCTTTATAGTTACAAACTTCATGTACAAAAGTTAAATATTCATGCTCTGTAGGATTTTGCTCAGTATTTACATTTTCAAAGCCAACAGAACTTAGTCTGCTTCTAGTGATAACTGAAAGAAAAAAGAAAATATTTTAAAGGAGGATAAAATATGTAGAAAAATCTCACTGATATATTTTGCTTTATACTCTGTGGATCTTCATCTTTCTGTAGAACAATGCTCCACTGGATGTATGACAAGCTAAAAGTCTAAAGACATATTACTATATTAACTTAATTTATGCTATCTGGATACCATTATAATACTCCAGACACCACAGTCATTTTCTTTTCTTACTTGCAATAATTAACAGTAGAGAGCAAAAGATGGCTAAATTAATTTATAACTTCATAGTTTCTTATACTAATTATTTCCTCTTCTTGTATTTTAGGTCATCCTGTCATTCCTGCAAACACTAATCAATCATGGGATTTGAAGTTAATACTACTAAATAAATGAATTGTTTAATCTCCTATGACCATCTATACATACTTCATCTTCACAAAGCTCATCAATTTTATGTCATCAAGGACAGAGTGACCTTCATTTCCACAAAATGCTTCTTCCTACTGGACAAGTTGGTTACAAATTTATCATTTATCCTCAGGAAGGAAGTCCTTCACGATCGTCATTTGATAAATTCAAGTTTGTGCTTTATTAATTGACCAGGTCATACTGAATTCCAAGACCGTAATTGTGGAATACTAAAGGGTCTGTTACTTTCCTGAACATTTGAGCTAAGATGAAGGACCTTCAACTCAAAATTAATGTACTACTTGGTCTGGTTACCACTGCTCTACTACAAGCTGTAGGAAAAAAAGCAGACTGCCCAGAGTCATGTATATGTGAAATCAGACCCTGGTTCACCCCCAGGTCTGTCTACATGGAAGCTCCAACAGTGGACTGCAATGATTTAGGTCTTTTTCATTTTCCAGCCAGACTGCCTGCTGACACACAAGTTCTACTTCTACAAACTAATAATATTGCAAAAATTGAACACTCAGTAGACTTCCCAGTGAATTTAACTGGTCTAGATTTATCTCAGAACAATTTATCCTCAGTGACCAGTATTAATCTTAGAAAGATACCGCAGTTGCTTTCAGTGTACCTTGAAGAAAACAAACTAACTGAACTCCCTGAAGAATGTCTTTCTGGACTCAACAATTTACAAGAGCTTTATATTAATCATAATCTGCTTTCTGTGATTGCACCGGGAGCTTTCATAGGCCTCAATAATCTTCTCAGACTTCATCTCAATTCAAATGGTCTGCAAGTGATCAACAGAAAGTGGTTTGAAGCTACTCCTAATCTTGAAATTCTCATGATTGGAGAAAACCCAATAATCAGAATTGAAGACATGAACTTCAAACCTCTTAGCAATCTGCGCAGCCTAGTTTTAGCAGGTATAAATCTCACTGAAATACCAGATAATGCTTTGGCTGGCCTTGACAACTTAGAAAGCATTTCCTTTTATGACAACAGATTTGTTAGAGTGCCCCACATTGCTCTTCAAAAGGCTACAAACCTTAAATTTCTGGATCTAAATAAGAATCCCATTAACAGAATTCGACGAGGCGATTTTAGCAATATGCTGCACCTAAAAGAGTTAGGAATTAATAACATGCCTGAACTGATTTCTATAGATAGTCTTGCTGTTGATAATTTGCCAGATTTAAGAAAAATAGAAGCAACCAATAACCCCAGATTGTCATACATTCATCCCAATGCGTTCTACAGACTTCCCAAGCTGGAATCGCTCATGCTCAACAGCAATGCGCTGAGTGCCCTGTACCGCAGCACAGTAGAATCCCTGCCCAACCTCAAGGAAGTCAGCATTCACAGCAATCCCATTAGATGTGATTGCGTCATCCGCTGGATCAACATGAATAAAACAAACATTCGTTTCATGGAGCCAGAGTCCCTGTTTTGTGTAGACCCTCCTGAATTCCAAGGTCAGAATGTGAGACAGATACACTTCCGGGAAATGATGGAAATCTGTCTTCCCCTGATAGCTCCTGAAAGTTTTCCATCTACGCTGGATTTAAAAGCTGGCAGCCATATCTCCTTACACTGCAGAGCTACAGCAGAACCAGAACCTGAAATCTACTGGATAACACCATCAGGACACAAACTTTTGCCTAATACTATCTCTGATAAGTACTACATTCATTCCGAAGGAACATTAGACATAAGTGATGTAACACAAAGAGAAAGTGGCTTATACACTTGTATAGCAACGAATTTAGTTGGGGCAGACTTAAAGTCAGTCATGATTAAAGTGGATGGCTCTTTCCCTCAGGAACACAATGGATCTTTAGATATTAAAATAAAAGACATAAAATCTAATTCCGTTTTGGTTTCATGGAAAGCAAGTTCTAAAATTCTGAAGTCCAGTGTTAGATGGACAGCCTTTCTGAAAGCTGAAGACTCCCGGGCTGCACAGAGTGCTCGAATACCATCTGATATAAAGGTATATAATCTTACACATCTAAATCCATCAACTGAATACAAAATTTGTGTAGATATTCCCACTATCTATTCACAGAATAGGAAACAATGTGTCAACGTAACCACAAAAGGACTGGACTTGGAAGTGAAAGGCTATGAAAAGAACAACATAATAGGATTCCTTGCCTGCCTTGGTGCTCTTTTGGGAATCATTTCTGTGATGTATCTCTACAGCTGCATCTCTCAAGATATGAACTATGGCATTGGACACAGCTATCTAAGGAATTACCTGAAGAAACAATCCTTTTCACTCAATGAGCTTTATCCTCCTCTAATCACTCTTTGGGACATGGGCAAAGAAAAAAGCACAGCAATGGAAGTAAAAGCAACTGTAATAGGTGTACCAACAAATATGTCATAAATATGTCAGTATATCACCTAATTTCAGAAATAAAAAGCACATGACTGCATTTGTGCTGAAGGCAACAAGAAAAAGTATTTCTCTTAGGAACTAGATGCCTGGACATTGCTGCTGCCAACAAATGGAATATATATGACTCAGTATAAGAGAAGAATTTTAATTAACTGGCTTTTAAGGGTATTCTACCAACCAAATAAAATTACCTTCATATTCTAGAACTTTCCTGGGAATTTTAAGTCTGGAATACAGTGGAAGTAGCCAAGAACATTTTCTGTATTTTTTTTTAAATTATTATATAAAAGTAGTGGAACTGAGCAATACCTCCTCCTTTGCTGTATTACACACAATAGCCACGAGTTTTTGCAGTGAACAGATATACTAGGATTGACATATGGTGTAATGAAATGGACAAATTCTGTAGAGTAGACACAGTGAGTATGTGAATTTTTTTTAATGAGAAAATACATTTTTGATTAAAATCAAAATACTTTTTGTCTTGTTTGTTTCTAAAAAAAAACACCCCACCATTTTGGGAGCTCTTGTCTGACAATAAAAAACTCATTCCAATGTCTCATAAAATATCTCTTTACATATTTTCCCATTAAAATGCTAATCTGAGCACAAAGGATATTTTTGATGATTTAGGTTGTTTAATATTTCTAACAGAAAAGTAAATGTAGTGATAGTTTTTAATCAAATTCTATTTACTCTAAGAACATTTTAAAAGCCAAATGGATGTTGGAGATAAGGCCTCTTAAACCAACTTAAATTAGATTTCAGCATGGATATTGGTTGATGAATAGTTCTTTGATCCTTTTATTACATACACTTTTATGTGTTTGTATGAAATACTTCTGTTCTCTTAGTAATGTATGAGCCTGCACATCTTTATTTCATTATATCTGCACTACATCATTTTATTACTAGACAAAAGTAGTTTCTTGTAGAATAGATGGCAGTGCTTTTCATAGCAGTACTGCAAACCATCATCCATATAAACATAACATCTTTAATATCTACACAAAAACATCTCCATGATATTAGCCATTTTCCATGACCAAAGACATTTCTCATGTCAAAATCCCCACAGAAGCTACAAGTGAGCAGTAGAATTCCTGTGTAGCTATGTACAAAAATGGACAACTCTTCCTTCTACAGATATCCTACATAAACCTGAAGTCCTTAGGAAGTTATAAATCCACTGTGTAGCTTTAATAGCTTAGTGCACATTTAACTTGCATTTTTACACAAGCATGCCAAAAAATGTAACAGCAGTTTTTCCAGCAAAGTAAAATCTCTTAAAATTCATAGAAATAAATTCTTAGTAGTGCTAAAGTATGCTTTTTCATAATCTTCATTTACACAAAGGTTGGGGGTTTTCTACACAAGGCATAGGGTGAAAATTTTAATGTTTTCCATTAATTGGGATGTTTACTCTCTTTAATGGAGCTGGAAACTGACAAGGACATATATTTAATTTCCTCAGAAACAGAAAAGTTTTCTTACACACCTGTGTTTCCATCTGTTTCATAGTTTTCCCTCAGGAACGCAGTGCATTAAAAGCAGTACTTACTGGTTATTCAAACTAGAAAAGAGTAGCTCAGAAATAAATTAACTTTTCCTTGGCATTTGAACACCAACTTCATTCTGAAATGAACCACAAATGAAAGGGAGAAAGCAAACATAAGCATTTGAAATAGCTGGCTCGGAAATACCCAAAATACAGTACTGAACGAATTTATTAATTAAGTTTTATTACTTTTTTTCTATCAACTGCTAGACTGAAAGATAGTGTTCTATTCATAAAAAGATTAGGCATTTACTTTTTGGTAAAACATTTACTGCAATTTAAGAAAATAAACTCCAGTATTTAATCAGCTAACACAGTCAAGTGCTAACTCACATATGATCATTTCAATTTTTAGTTTAGCTAAAATGCTGTGAAATAATACCTCCAAAAAGTACCCATAATACTTAGATAAGAGATCATAGAAGAAAGGTTTATTTATATCTTAAAAGGAAATTTCCATTTCCAAAATTCTCTAATAAAACTCATTCTGCTTGTGTAGCCTGAAGTACTGACCTCAAGATAACTTAAAATAGAAATTGAGATTCTTCCCACAATCTTGTGCTGGCCAGTAATAAAAAAGACACAATGATCAACAATAATCTTATATGATATTCTTTTTTATCTGAAGCCAGAAGAGACATTTCTGAAAAGGGTTGCTATACAGTGTAGAAAATAAGTTCACATACTAGACAATCCTAGAAGAGCTGTAAGAAAAAAATTGAAAAGCATCACTCTGTCAGACATAAGGAAGAAAATAGTTCTTTTTGAACTGAATGGAGGGGATGTGTGGCACTGACAAGACAAGAAATTTTACATGGAAGAAAGTGTACAGTAAGTACGAAAAGTTCATTATTAAAACTTCAGATGATAATTCGAAGGATATAGCTAAATGGAATAGAGGAGATAGCCATTGAACACAACCCAAAAGAGCCAAAAAGAGACTGAAAATTCACCTCATGCTACAGATTAGAAAATATGCTTGGAAAAATATTAACACTTGCATGCAGCTTTTGTAGAGGTAAGAAACAAGATGACTAGAAATATATCCAGAGTTAAAAAATTGCTGGCATTGCCTGCTGAAGATCATAATACTTGAGCACAAAATGGCTTACAGAAAGATATTTTGAATCAAATTGTTGGGGAAACAATAGATACATGTGATCATTTTAGTGCATCTTTGGCTTTCATGAGCAGCAGTAGAAAAGTGTTGGAATGAAATGCCAGGTGGGGAAAAAAAAACAACATCTTCCTGGAATACAGGTTGACCTTCCAAACCTAGTGTTTTGGTAGGTCAGTTGATTGATGTACCAAATATGTAATTTGAATACCTTTCTGTTTAATACCACTGGAAATAATTTGAACCAATTTTCTCAGGAAAAGAATACATAGATACTCAGGGAAAACTACAACATAAAAAGAGAAAGATTATCAAGAGAAAGATAATCTAAACATTCAGTAAACATGAAATCAAGACAGAGAACAAAAATTAAGCTAGATGACAAAGTTTGTGAAAATAAAAGAAATAAAACCACCAAACTTCATTTCCACATATGACAACTATATAAGTTAGATATTAAACAAGAGAATTCCAATTACTCATTCATATGGATAAATTCAATTTATTACTGAAACTTGGCAAGATTTGCATGATTGGAATGTTAAAATACACAATCATAACCTGTCTAGTGACAACTGTTCTTTGAAACTGAGACTTGAGCTATTCATTTCATCTTCAATAAAAATTCTAAAGGAGTTGAGTCCTCTTCAATGTTTCCATTATAGGGCAATGTGAAAATAAAGTATCAGACTACATTCTGTCCATGATTAGTCGCACTTCAGTATTCTGAGACAAAATGCACGTGCATCCTTTGTAAATAGGATAAGCATAAAGTAAAACTAGTAATGCATAATGAAAATGCACCCTAAGGACTGACTATGGCTATTTTTCTGGTTAGATTAGGTAGCGTTTCACTTCTATAGCTGGGGTGATCAAAAAGAGATAGAAGGTTAAGTCAGTTGGACATCACGTTTAAAAGATGTGTGCTTTTGAACACTGAAGAAAAACTTTAAATAAATGTATTGTACATCTACCTACTCAACTACAATATTCTCAGAGAGATATAAAGCTGCAGATACATTGAAGTACCTTCAAAGCAACTGAATCTTTTATTAAGTCATTCGTTCCTTCCTTCAGACAAAGCTGAAAACTACAAATAAAATTCTGTCAGCTAAAAAAATGCTTTTTACAAATCTCTCTCACTTGCTTATCTCTCTATCTTTCAACTTCAATTATTTTTAGACCCTCTTTCCCAAAGCCCTTTTCTTTGCCGTGATGCAAATGCTTTGTTCCCTTCCATACTCCCTGTGAGTTCTTTGCTTATTTCCTACTACTATTGTTGCCAGTGTCACATCATTTCCAACACTGCCAGTAAGGACAGATGTTGTCTGACTTAATAAAAAAAAATATCAATGAAACATATTTGGAGTCAAAATATTTGAATAGAGAAATACAAATATTAAAGAAAGACCTGGCATTCTTAGAGAGAAATCTAGTTGTAATGCCAATCAGGTAATGAGATGAAGCCTCTCTCAAGGAAACAAAGCAGAAAAAATATAACAACATTCAGAAGAAAATAAAAATATGGGAGTTAGATAAAGCTGAAAGGGCAGGCAATTTGGGCAGATGGCCTACTCCTGATCTTAAAATAGCTGATGTTCTTTTTAACATTACAGCTTAGATGAGTGAAAACAACTCCATCTGCCTCACCCTTACGTAGCTATTGTTCATTATCCATGTTGATGACAATTTCACACTATGCTCCAAATAGCCATAATACTTTTGTGAATCACAAAAGTTCATCAAATTCAGTGCTGGTGTCTTCATCTATACACATTTCTCCAGTCCAGACCTAGATTCTATAAAGAAAACCTTTTGACATTCATATACTACTTTACAGGTCAAAGGGTTTACAGTTTTGTCATTTAGCATGTGAGCACAAGTCAGATACCTTGAGCTGGCTGTTGGGAATAATTTTTAAGGTCAGAATCTTGTCATAGATTTTTTTTTTGGTATGAGATTTTACTCTGTGCTGTTAAGTTTTATAACTTCTTTTTGTTTCTGTCTCTAGCATGAACATCAGCTAAACTTAAAAACATACAGCTGCATACTTTATAACACCAGAAAAAGTGGGTTACTTTCTGAAGTCTGCTAAAGACAGTTAAAAGACACTTCTGACATAATGGTAGAATGATTTTGTAGGACACAGAACCAGATGATGAAAATCACCTATTCCTAACTATTCCAATATTTTAATGGAATATAAAGGGGCTACAAATAGAGTCAGAATTATTACTTTAATAAAATGCAAAGTGCCCAATAACTATGCCAAATAAAAACCCCAAACCATTTAGAGTTAGTCTCACTATAGCAAAGCAACAACCATCATTAAATTAAAAGTAATAAGCAATGTTTTTCCTTATGTACCAGGTAATAAAAGGATTAAGTTACATCAAACTGTTACCATCAGTTATAATCTCTTGTATTAATTTAATGTTACCTTAACAATTAATATAAAATGGGATGTTAAAATCTTACATAATTTATTTCATAAATTCTCTGAAAGTATTCATGATAAGTGCACACCCACTTTTAGCAAACTAAGTGCTATACTGAATTCATGTGTCACACAATCTCTTCCAAAATATGAAATAATGCTTTCTCCTAAAATACCTTCTTGCACAAATTAAACTATCAATACCTAAAATATATAGCACATGCACACCACTATCACAATTCCATTTATTCTACAGCAATGTAAGAGGATTTCATCATTCAAGCTAGGATGAACTGCATCCCCAGTTATTTCCAGACTTCCAGACTTTTTGTTTGACAAGTCCAGAATAGTACAATCCACTGTCACAACACTTATAAATGTATCATGTCCAATTCACCTTGTTGCCTTTCAGGCTGTTAAAGGTACTTCCTTTTCTACCTTCCAAGAAATTCAGCCTCTCTTGCACCTTCACATTTCATCCCTTCATTTAGCATTATTCAACTGTTTGCTCTTACACAAAATTACATCAGCAGCAGGCCTCCTTTTTAACTGTTTCATACTTCATTAATACTTCATTTTTGCCCCAGACTCCTATGAACTAGACTACTTCCAGAGTATCCTACTTCCTAGACTCCTTCCAGAATATCCTTCCCTATGATATTTGTTATCATTTTGTAATTATCAATGACATGGGGGAAAAAAGCAAACAAAAAAACGAACAACAAAAAACATTAAAAAGCTGAATTGCTGTGTGGATTTGAAGGCAAATTTCAAGCGTAGCCAAAGGAAAATCACAATCCTGAAAACTCCACAGTCTATTCCCCAACCTACTTCAGCAGTCAGCACTGCTTTAATGGTATTATGTTAACTAAAGCTCCCTTTCTCCCCCTTGGTCTTAGGAAAGCTGACTAAAATGGAGGATGTCCACTACAGGTAGAGGAATTTGAAGTTATTTGTAGCTTTTGTCATATCTGGATTATTAGAAAGAGAAAACAGAAAGAGAATAATTGTATTATCTATCCATCCTTTCAAAAGCATATAACAATTTATAAGCATATACCAATAAACACATCACACCAAGGCACAAACAACAAAGATTAAACACCCCTGCAATTAACTAAAGGTTTAGAACAAAAGAAACAGAAATATATTTTCAAAGGGTTGTGAGTTTTTTCTCTGCCACACTGAGAGGTGGACAATTACCCATCAGTACCTCCTCATATAGTGAAAGCATTTAGGTGTGTAATTTCCACTGAATTTAACAGATACTAGTCTCCAACCTGCTAAGATGGTTTGGACATTACAAAGCATGCCCCTGGATGACCAAAAGCTTGGCCATATGAACCTATATACCTGACTGAGAGCCTTCAAAATTTTTCATCTGCACAGCTCTACTAATGACAGTATAAATGCAAGATACATCATTCATTTAATTGAAAACATTACATACATTTTTAATTAAGACAAAATATTAAAAGAACAACATTTTTTATTTAAAATGCTTGGAAAAGAATATTTTGCAAAGAGCATCTGTTTCAGGATTAAGTAATTCAATATCCATCAAAGAAATTCTGGACAGGGTAGAAAATTAAGCACCAGCAAAGAACTTCTCTGTATGTTTAGATATTATCTAACTACAAACAAAATTATATGCCATACAATATATTCTAAATGACTTTAAGATACCACAAACAATATAGGTTTCCCTCGGATTCTTTACTCCTCCTGATCTAAAAAGGTTTTCAATAGTCTGCTCCTGCTATTCATCTCTAACTATAAATCATCATCCTACAGAATTTCTTAGGCTCCAACTTGTCTTCTTCCTCCTTTTGTCTCTTTCATTTGAAAATTTCTTTTTGCTTCAATTATCTTACATGTGAAAATTCTCTCTTCTTGTATGTCATGTAACATTGTTCTCCCACTATCAACATTTCTTTTTTATGATTCTAGCAAAGAACTCTACTTTTCTCTTGATAAAATTTATATTCCACCATTCTGGATGTGTATAAAATAATCTAAGTGCTTCTTGCTAGAACACTTACATTAAAATGCCAAACTTTATGTATAATATGATGACTTAACAGTGAGTAGGGGGTTTGCCTTCAACAAGAGCATGAAAACTTTCTCATAAATATTCAGACAATTGATAACGTATAAGAAAGAAAAAAAAATAAAACAAAAAATGGTAAATTACAAATCTTCATATGTTGCTAACAAATAAAGTGCAGACCATATAAGCATTACAGGTGAAAATGAGGAAAAATGAGAAACTTTATATACTCAAAGGGAGATAAGTTAATGGTAAAAACCAATTATAACATAGGATAGAACAAACATTTTAGAACAAACCAGAAGAGAGCTGTAAAAATAATGCCAAAGCGGCCAAAACTGCTAAAAGAACAAGTCTGCAACATGATCAAATCAATAAATATGAGAAAAAAATAAGTTGAATGAACAAAGAGGTGCTACAAGTAGGTTTAAAGACAGTGAAGGAGAAAAATAGGATAGATGAAAGGTGTAAGAAAGACAGAAAGAGATAGGAACAAGGGAAGGCACTGTGCCTAACAGCCCATCGTGGAAACACAATAATTAAAGGTAGCAATAGACTAGTCAGTAGTCAAGTCAAGCAAGATTTAAACAAGAAGTGACAGTATTATCAGAAATCAAGACAAATTAATGAAAAAGACATGAAGAAAGACTCAACAAAAACAAGCAAGCTCAAAGACATTATATACATATATATATTTCAAATTAAGACAAGACTTAACAAAATATTCAATACAGAAAAACATTGCAAAGAAGCTTTGGCCTTTTTTCTGTCGTTTTTGTTGCTGTTGTTTCATCTTCAAAAATATTTCAGATTATTCTGAAATAATGCTAGGGAGACAAACTACAATTTCCACACTTTATGATCAAGGGTCAAGGAAAAAGGTACAATACTAATTTAAAACAATAACAAAAATATTTATTAGAAAGTGAAAAAAAAGTGTTTAAGCAATGACAAAGAGCATGTTGGGAAATTCTAGCTAATATGAAGAAGGTAGTGATAGGTAGTGTCATTTGGGAGGTTTCATTCAGAAGACAATTGAAAGCTGATAACCCTGTGTTATTAAACAAAATACTTTCATAACGAAATCTCAGAGGGAAGGAGACATTACTGCCTCTAATTAAAGAGAGAGCTCAAAGTCCAGGAGCTGCTTAATAGTATCAATTATAATGCCACTAATAACCAATTAAGGTTTGTGATTTTTCTAAATATTACCAGAGCCACAGCAATGTCAATTATGGTTTTTAAGAAGTCTCAAAGTTCTTTAAAAATAATTAATTCTGAAGGATTAACTACAAAATCCATTTAAAGGCAACAATGAAAGACACTGGAAGGTATTTGAGTTTGTTTTAAATGATGTTGAAAGCAAGTGTATTCCACCAAAAAGAAGCCAATCGTTACATAGAATAAAAGCTTGAAGAAAAAGAAAAGGGAAGAGCAAGAGTAGAGGGGAAAACAAAGAAAACCAAATCAATTAAATTAAGAGGAGAAAAGAGGGAAGACAAGAATGATCCTGTTAAATATTAAGCTATAAAAGTCAAGTAAATATATTGAAGTTATATACTAAAATACTGACCAATTCAAAAGAGTCAGTCAGAATACAGTAACTGAAAACTGTTTTTTAAAAACACTTTTTAAAACTCTTAGCAAACTAACTGAAAAATCAGTGAAAAGATGGAAGTAAGAGAGACTGAATAAGCCAGCTAGGTGTCTGTATCTAAAACAGAGCTGATCTGCTCAGTCTTTGCTGATATATTTACGCATTAAGCTGCCTCTCAGATGCAATTTGGAGACATCTCAATTAAGAAGTCCATACAGTGCTGTGAAGCCCTTCAAGGGTTTTCTAGCTCAGGTCTAAGTATATTTGAACATTATTAGTTTTACAGAAAGGCACACTAATATCACTCCCACCCAGACTGTATACACAAAGGCCCTAAAATGCAGAGTACTAGCCATGGTAGTCTGGACAACATCACTCCACACTCAGGGGCAGTGGGCAATGATTTGTACTGTTCTGAGACCAGCTGCAAATGGTGTTCCTCAGGGTTCTACCCTGGGATTTAACCTGCTTAACATCTTTATTAATGACCTCAGGGAGGAGACAAAATCCTTATCAATCTGACAATACTAATTTGGAGAATGAAGTCAATACATTAAACCACAGGGCTGCCATTTAGAAGCATCTAAAAATGTTGGAGAATTAGGTCCACAGGCTGTCATGGAATTCAGCAAGGACATGTGTAAAATCCTGCACCTAGGGTGGACTAACTCCTGAATGAGTACAAACCTGACTGCCTCACTGGAGAGCTGCTCCGCTGAAAATGACCTGTGGCTCCTAAGCACAGTTTGCTAATAGGATACTGGGCTGTATTAACATGAAACTACTAAAAGACTGAGGAAAAGAATTCCCCTTCATTCAGCAATTGTTAGACCACCTCTGTAATATTGTGCCTAATTTTGAATGCACCCTTGCCTGCCCCCCTATGAGATACTGATCAACTGGAGTGAGCTTAGCAGGAGGTTCCCAAGATTTCAAGGGCTAAAGCTCTTCTCCTAGGAAGAAATTCTGAGGCAGCTGGGCTTGCTCAGCCTGGGAAAAAAGAAGGATTGAGAAGAGTAAGTAGCAGCCTTCCTGTAGCTAAGAGTTGGATACTGAGAAGACAGAGTCAGGCTCATTACTGAGGTGCACAGCAGGAAAATAAATGACAACAACCATAAACAGAAGTTAGGGGGAAGGGGATATATTTATATATTTATATATTTATATATTTATATATTTATATATATATTTATATATTTAACTAGATATAGGAAAAATAATTAATTAATGAGGAAAAAAAATCTTGGGAATAATTTGCAGATATATGGAACAAAATTATAAGCAGTATGATCTGCTTATAATTGACCCTGTTTTGAGCATGAGGTTGAATAGATGATTTATCTTCCAACCTGAATAATTCTGCAGAGGAACTTTATCCCCAGACACTATACAATGCAATGTAATCTGCTCAGAGAAGCAGAAAAATTTTTAGCTGAAATTACTCCGAAGTTTTGCACAGGAATATCCTCTTACTTCCTTTCAAATGATTCCAAGAGTTCTTCTTGAAGAGATGCTACAATTTCAGTAGATTTTTAGGGCTCTTAAGTGTCTAAATTTTAAAAATATATTCATAATGCAGACAGCTATTTCCATACTTTATCTACATGTAGCCATACTTTAATTCAAATATATTTACGCTGCTATTTTGAACAAAATTTCTTACATGCTTTTCCTCATGCTCGACCATTTTCATTATGATGCTCTTCTACATATCTAAAAGGCACAATTTTGCATAAATGGAGAGCAGCAGACGGTGAAAATGAATATATGAGTGTTTCCTTCTTTTTTTACCAACACAGACATGAGTAACTAGCTATAGCTAGCATATATTTTTCTGGAATGTAAAAAGATTTTTGAATAAATACATGAACATGAGCAAAATATTCAAATTCACAGAATCACAAAATATTCGGAGTTGGAAGGGACCCACAAGCATCACCAAGTCCAATTTAAGTAAATGGTGCATGCAGGAATTGAACCCATGCCCTTACCATTCCTAGTACCATGCTCTAACCAACTGACCTAATATCTCTTCCCAAAAAAGCATAAAACTGATGAACCAGAAAATCTTTTCTCTTGTACTGTCAATTATTATGAAATTTCATTTCTTTGGGGTATGGCTGTGTTCTATACCGTCATAGAAACCTTTGTGGCTTTGCAACTGCATCAGCCAATTCCCCCAGGACTCTGGGATACATCTCGTGAGGTCCCATAGACTTACGTACATTCAAATTCTTCAGGTGGTCATGGACCTGATCTTTACTTACAGTGGAGCAACTTTGCTTCCCCACCTCCCATCCTGCTGTTCATCCACTCCAGAAGTATGAGAAGAGAGGTTGCCACTGAAGACTGACACAAAAAAGTTGTTGAGCACCTCAGCCTTCTCCTCATCCATTGTTACCAGTTTATCAGTGTTGTTTTTCAGGGGGTATACACCTTCTTTGACCTTCCTCTTCTGGTTAACATATCTGTAAAAACCCCTTCTGTTCTTTGTATACCTTGCTAGGTTCAGTTCCAGCTTCTTGGCCTTCCTTACCCCACCCTTACACAAGCAACCTTCACCTCCGTGCTCTTCCCAGGTTACCTGTCCTTATTTCCACCGCCTGTGGATTTGCTTCTTTGCCTTTAGTTTGACCAGCAGGTCCCTGTTCAGCCATGCCAGTCTTTTGCCTTCCTTACCCAATTTCTTGCTTCAGGTGATTTCTAGCTCTTGTGCTCTATGGAAGACTTCGCTAAAGATCTGCCAGCTCTGATCTGCTCCCTTGTCCCAGAGGTAAGTCTCCCAGGGGATCCTACTGACTATCTTCTTGAAGATCTGGAAGTTTGCTTTCCTAAAGTTCAGGGGCCTGACTGTACTCTCTACCTAAACCATATCCCTTAGGACTGCAAATTCCACCAATGCATGATCACTGCCACCCAGGCTGCCTCCAGTCTTCATGTCCCCAATTAGCTCACCTGTGTTGGTGACCATAAGATCCAGGAACACATTCCTTCTGCTAGGGCTGTCTCTTACCTGGTACATGTTGCCCAGACAAGTTCTGTATTCTCCATCTTTGGAAGCATTTAAGGTCAAGTTGGATGGGGCCTTGGTCAACCTAATCTAGTGAAAAATAACCCTGCCCACAGGGATTGAACTAGGTGACCTTTAAATATCTGTTCTGACTTGAACCAGAAGTCAGATTTTGACTGATTTACGATTCTAAATAAGGAAAACATAAGGAAAAAAGGGGCCACTCACATGCAAGCCAGTGGCTGGTCAGTACATTTGCCTGGAAGAATGCTGTACCTGATCACCACAATCTGTCTAAATAAATTCTAGTCCTAACTAGTTTCTGTGTAAGTATGATGTCTAGTCTGTGTGTATATGTGCATAATCTACTGCAGAACCTGAAGCTGAGCTGAAGCCTCTGTTGGTTCAGACATTCAAGAAGGACTGCAGGTACACAGAACCCATAGCTCTCGTTGCCAGGGAGTGTAAGACACTGAGACACAATTCTGGGTGAAATGATTGATTGTCGAAAATTCACATGTTGTGGATGAGTCTGAATGTGAGCAATAACAAACTGTAGCCCACATCAGTTGGATAGGGGGGAAAAAGATCAGGCTATCCATGCTGCTCATGTTCATGTGCTTATGTTGGTGCTGATACAGAAACTGATTTGCCTCTGTGTTACCTGTGTGGTCAGGTAAGTGTGTGTACTGTATGGTGTGTGTTTCTGCCTGTGAAGGATGTATCCTTAGCCTCACCACTGGTTGGACACTGGGAGACAGAACCACTGCAACATCTCCTTTATGGTATCAGGACAGGAGCTTCCCTGAGTTCTGCAATGTACCAAAGTTAGTTCTAGCAGACTAAAGAAAAGAATCTTGCCAGCAACATGAAGTTCATAGGATACAGAATCTCTAACATAATTTCTAAGGTTATCCTGTCAATAAAAGCATTATAAGTAATAATATCTGAGGTGATGACTGGTTTAATCCAACAATCACTATTGTGAAATAGTGTAAATAAGTGTGTTTTTCTAGTTCAAAAAATAGCTTCTAGCTAAAAATATTTCATTAGAGAACTTTCCCAAACTATTTTCATATTTTTTCCCCTGTACGGCACAAAATAAACTCTCACCACCACAGGCAATAAGGATTGATCAGCAGTAGGCTTATTGGACCTGACGCATGCTGACAAACACTTTGACTAGTTTTCTCTAGGACTTCAAACACACTACACCACTGAAATCCTTTGCTTTTTTGTCCACAGGCAAAAGAACTGCCTGTTACTAAATGAACAACCTCGGCTTCTGCCTTTGAGATCCTAATAATCATTCAAATTGACAGCACCAATGAGGGTCAAAATCTTGTCATGCCCTAAGGAACCAGTTCAGGAGAGCCAAACCTTAATTAGTTTCTTTTCAAAAAGCAATTATTTTCATTTTACCATCTGATATTATTAGGCTCTTTCATTTAAAACAATAATTAAACACATTGACTTGATTTTCGTATCCTCCTCTCACAAAAAGCCAGTTCTATAAGTTTGTTTGACTACTTCGGTATTACAGCTGATGCTGATGATCTTGACATCCTCTCCTAAAGCACTTGCGAAATTTTAACCAGTTACAGACAGTCTGAACTCTACCTTCATCCTTTCTCTTGCTATTTTCTTAGCTTCCCTCAGAAACTGAATGGAAAATATGAGAGGCAATGACTTAATTATATTTAGAGCATCTGTTTCTTAAAAGCTTGAGTCATATAGGTCTCCATAATCCTTGTTCCTCAAACTGACAAGTCAATCATGGTACAGCAGCAATGATTCATTCCTTTTGTCAAACTGCTAATGATGGAAGAACTTCTAATATTTAAGTCCATGTTTATTCAAAACCTTTGAATTGTGTAGTCTCCTCCACAGAATCGACTTTTTAATTCCACAATAAAGTATCAGACAGGTAACTGACAAGGAAATCTCCATTCTCCTGCAGACTCAGGTTCTTCCTGGTTCATACTAGTCAGACCAGTAAGTTCAACTTATTTAATGTAATTTCACACTAAACGTGCATTCAATTGATCATTCATTACAATGGGCTTGGTGAGACACTAGCACAGCTTGCCCAGAGAAGTGCTGCATGTCTACCCTGGAAACATTCAGTGTCAGGCTGGATGGAGCTCTGAGCAGCCTAATCTAGTTGAAGATGTCCCTGCTCATTGCAGAGAGGTTAGATTAAATGTCCTTTAAAGTCCCTTCAAACCAAAACTCTTTTTTTAATATTTTTTTTTAACTCTGTGAAAGCTTGAGACTTTGATATTATAGTCAAAATAATAACTATAAAGACTACTTATTAAATGTTTCACATTATTCTAGGAAATATCAAAGCTCTTAAAATTTTTTCATAGTTCTTAATAACTTATTTAAATACAGGAAGTAAAAATATTTGGTAATTTCTAATATTTTTTCTATATACTTCACTGATACACAGATTTCACACTTCAACTGATTTATAGATATTGGTAAAAAAATCTGTTCCACATTTAAGATGGTCCAGTGTCACTTTTAAAATATTTTCCTAATAAAACAGCCACTTTAATGTGAACTTTATAGACAAATTTTAATTGTGCATTGTGCAATGAATGCCTAAGTTTCCAACCCAGTCTACAATACTGTAAAATCAATTGTTCACTGAATGGCTGCTCATATCCACTCAGCATGAATTACTGCTTTATAAAGTACATGGATATTTTTCCCTTGTGTGCAACATAATATAGTGTATCTAGTTAAAAACGGGAAAGATAGATCCATATTTTCTACTGCTTATTCAAATTTTGTGTACTAGATATGTCATTTTTCTAATTGAGTCAGGATGTTACACTGAACAATTCTCTCAATTTTTATGAGCTACTAGTTAGCTCATACTTGTTTTCTTCCTTTTATTTAAAGCCAAAGGATTGATTCCTGATAATTTCATAGGAGAATGAGTCATTCACAATCTCTTGCCTACTTATTACATATAAAAAATTCCAGATGCATATGTCCTGCAGCATACATTATTGTTACATATAATAACTAGCAACTAATACAAACAGTAGAAGTTGCAGCTTTGATTCCAACAACAAAATCAACAAAGAACATCATTTAAATTATGCTTACGAGATTAATTCATGTAAGGACATGTTCACACGTTTCTAATCTAGCAATCACTGACTTTAGGACTAGATACTAGAATAAAGTTTGGCACATACTTGGGCATGTAAATGCCTGTAAAGGCAGAACCGGAGTGCTGTGGTGGTTACATCGTTTGCTCCATCAACTTCTGTTCAGACTAGAAATCAAGCACCAGTATATTCAATATGAGATTGTCAAGTGTTCAAAAGATTCTCAGTACCTAAGTGCACAAGCAGTGTAATAAGTGGAAAAATTTACTAAATAAATCTCTTATTCCTAAAAATTGGGAAATGGTGAATTTCACACGCACCAAAAAATCTGATGCACTTTAGACATCAGTCATATGAACTATATGCATCTTGGAAATGCATTTTGGGCAATATGCAAGTACTTATTTGACCTGGATCGCTAGATTCAACATTAACACCAAAAAATCATAGCTCCTATATTTACAATCAGTTAAGCTATCATGCAACACCTTTTTTTCCACAAGATATTATTATCAGTGGGTCGAAAGATTTGTTTAAAAGCAAGACAAAGGGAAGGAAAGGTAAAAATGGCCACATTAGAAATCAATCAACTGTAATTACACTGAAGAATAGAGATTTTTTTCCTAGATTAGAGAGTTTGAAAATGTTAGTAACATGGCTTACAGTAATAATTATAAAATTAACTTTATAATTAGCCTTAATTACTAGCCTAAAATTGAATGCCTCAAAAACCCTTACACCCTACAGCACTTAAAAGGATACTACAGAAATTGAACTAGACTTTGAAAACTATTTCACTGAAATTTATCTCCACAAAGGTATGAATTCCATGGTATCACATTAGCTATCAATATGCAAGCTCAGCAACACACACACATTAAAAAATGAAGAAGCAATTTCACGAAATTTTTTAAGACTTGGAATTAAAATTGACTAATCCAGAGGAAGATAATACTTTGAAGAGAATGAGTTTCAAACCCAGCAGTGTTTTATAAATCTCCCTAAATCTTTTCTCTCTAGTTCTGATAAAGTGACATGCAATGGCTACATAAGACAACAAAGGTTTAGGAAAACTTCAAAAATCTCAGTGTCAATTATTATCAAGATGACATAAAAAGATGTTAATATTTGGATTTTATCTTGGGAATGGATCACAATTATCCTTCTGCATCTTTAGCATGTGTTTATTTGTATTCACAAAATTACATCATTGCAGAATGGTTTTACAAACACTACTCTTACCATGGAATCAAATTACCACCTTTTGTATAACAGAGAACATCAATGGAATTTCGAGCCAATCAGAGTTTATCTTTTATTTTAAATCACTTTTTTTAAAAAAAGCCATCAAACGCTTGCTAAGGACTTTATATTAATAAATAGCATGTGCTAAACACTGCCATATTTACCACCTAGTATACATTTAATTTGTTCTTGCTGTCCTCTAAGGAATGGCATTTATGTTCTATCAAATGTATATTTATCAATTCCTCCTGTGTATGGTTAAGTACACATAGACTCTGATGCAGTTTCAATTTGACCAGGGAGCAACACAGGCATAACATATCTGTTAAAGGCCACTTATTTACAGTTGCCAGTATATCTGCACTTGACACAAATTGTCCTGGAACAGAAGGCAGGAAGAATAAGCAAATAAAGACAGTATTTTATATCTGAGTAATTCTCCTCAGTATCAGTGATGCCCTGTGTTCCAGAAGTACACATACTATAAAAAGACAATTATGTAATTTAGAATTTTGTGGCTTTTGAATTTCTCAGTCATCTTTGCTCTTGTGTTTCCAGAAGCAGCAACCAGTGCAATTCCATTACCTTCTTTGTAACAATTATTATTTTTAACACTTCTTCAAAGAACATTTTTATTCACCTACTGACCAAATAAAATAGTTGTAGTTTTTAAATCCTCTCTTCTTAAGAAAATCTCTCTCATTATTCATTGTTCTACCTGACTATATGGCAATAATAAATTTAATGAATTCACTTAGGAACTATTAG
The DNA here is from genome assembly GCF_008360975.1 of Lichenostomus cassidix. NCBI lineage: Eukaryota > Metazoa > Chordata > Aves > Passeriformes > Meliphagidae > Lichenostomus > Lichenostomus cassidix. The sequence goes on along the minus strand of NC_139480.1, from coordinate 26,304,848 downwards.
AGTAACTCAGCTTACTACTTCTTTATTCATCTGTTACTGATGAATTTTTATATTCCATTAGCTTATCTATTCACCCTGGCTGTTTTTCTGTAGTTCTCCAGTCTTCCATGCTACTTTCTCATTAAAATAATTTGATATTACATACGAAATTTTTCTCTTCCACAATAGTGTCTTCTCTAAACAGCCCAAACATTATAATAAGATATTGTCATACTGAATTTCAATACTAAGAAAAAGATGTCTCAACCTTACTCTCATTTATCTAATCACTCCAGTCTAATCTTAGAATTACTATCCCAGTATATGAGTACCATCTGTACAAAATCAATAGCAATAAGGCAATTTTAATGGAGCCTGTCACATTGCCTTGGGAATACTTAATGTGTCACTTGATTTTGAGAAAGTCTTACTGTAGCAATGAGTCTGGGTTTTTTCTTAAATAATGTGAAAATTTAGATCTACTCTGTCTCTTCTGAAATAACAAAATCTGCATTATTTTTTTTTCTTCATTTGAACTGTTCTCATAATCTTTAAAATGTCATAATTTGTTATTATTTGAAGTATTTGTATTCATACAATTTGTGCTGGCCTGCTAGCTGCATCTAGCAAAACACCAAATCTTGGCTTTCTGCTCCAACTACAAGTGCAGTTATTCAAAGAACCTGTATGGTCTTTTTTAACATGGAAGGAAGTGGATTTAGAATATCAAAAGAAGAAAAGTTTATGAAAAAGAAACGAGAAATTATGAAAAAACTATTCTGCAACACTAACATGAACTTAGTACTGTGATCATAAACTAAAGCCATCACTATTGTTCCATTCTGCAGCTACCACACACAGCAATTTATAATACAAAATGAGATGCAGTATTGTCATACACCAGTGTCACGGTTAGAGCAATAAATTTTAGAACTTTAACTTATTTATATATCTCTTTTATTATACAGAACAGCTAAATGAGAAAAGGCATCTGATGAAGGGAATAAATCACATGGGAAATTCTTGTGAGAAAACAATTTACTTGTTTCCACGAAGTACTTTATTACTAAACAGATTGACCAACTAGAGAAGCAAAAGGTGACGCCAGTTTACAGCTGTCACACTTTGATTAAGCCAAAATATGCAAAAACTCCTTTGTATGTGTTACTAAATCTCAACTGTCATAGAAATTTTCTAGCTCAATTTCCTGCAATTTTTTCATGAATCACCTGTTTTTATTATGGCTTTTATGTATGGTTAGATTAACCTAAATATAAATATTTTAATTCAATCACTAAAATGGATGCTGCCTTAGAGGAACAAAATACAGATTCGGTTTTTGAATATAAATTTAAAATCATAGATTGATCGGGCTTGTCTTGACCGTCCCTAGAACAATTCTAAAAAATGTATGAATTTATTGTATCATGTGTCTTCTTTGAATGGTTTAGTGGTGAACTTGTCAGTGCTGGGTTAATGGCTGGACTCAATGATCGGAAAGTCCTTTTCCTACTTATATGATTGTATGATTCTAATATTTCAAGGATTGTTTTCTCTCTAGAAAGATATTTTAACTGAATAGATTCAACAGTAGGCATATTTTTGTTACTAAATTAATTTACCCTTCTCAGATAATATAATTAAAATAGTAAAACCAGCAGAATGTTTATGTGCTCCACTTTAGTTTCATGTGAAGAAAAATCAATAGCAACAAACAAGGCAAATTTCTGAGGGGAGGGTGCAGAGGGCAAATAAAACAAAGTAAATCTAAGCCATAACTTCCACATTTATGATAGCCAGGATCCAAAAGTGCTGGGAATAACTCAAGGGACAAGACTTTCTCAATCATAGTCAGTTCTCAACAATCCATAAGAAAAAAAATTACCTGGATAATCCATAATCTACTCTGGATAATGTGCTCAGGTTCTCCATTTACTCATTCTTGCTTCCTCACAAGAAAATCTAGGTATTAAAAAGAACAGTGAACACAACCTGCAGAGAGGACACTGTAAGAGACAAGAGGGATAGGTATTTTTGCTTTTTGACTCCATGCCTAATGAAAGCAGCCCATTTTCAGATCCAAGCAAAACTTTGAAGTACTGTGGACATGTTTTTGCAGCACGGCATGTAAAACAATATTGCCCTGTAAATGAGTTGTTTCTGCATGGAATGAGCTTGATGATGAGCTTAAAACAGTACTAACAGATTTTCAAAGTGACGATAAGTTATGATATAATCTAGTCTTACATCCTACAAATCACAGTTTCTGTCCCTGAGCTCAAATTACTGTTGAACTATAGCATATAGTTCAAACAGTATAGTTTTTTAATTTTAGAAAAAAATGGAGAACCTTTTGTTTCAATGTTATAATGCTGTGTCAAAAGGCCATAATAAGTGTTGCATTTTTGGTTTAACTGATTAATGTAAGTTATGAAAAAAAATAATGCAAATGACCTTCAAACAATATCTGCAGCTATCTGTCACTTGAAACTCTGCAAACCCTCTCATTAAATTAGTTTAAAAAATAAGAGAACATGCCTTTTGAAGAAAACAAACTGAGATTTGTATCTAGGAAGGAGATTTAGAAAAGAGATTAACTAAAATTTAATTTAGATTTCAACTGTCTAAAAGTATTACTTCCCCATATAAAGAATTGATTTCTGGTTTGATTTGTATCTTAAGACATCACTTAAGACACCGCATAAAACATTTAGAGACATTTTTCTTCCTTTTTAATTTAGTGGTCAGGCTCATAGAAAACCTTTATTAGATAGCAGTTTTCTTGAAAGGCTGACAAACAGAATCAAGGACATCCATGATCAACAGAAATACCCTTGCTTATTTCTGCCAGGTTTTTTTTATCTTTTTTGTCTCACTCGTTTTACTTTCAAATGTTCTTTTCATCCAAGGTAACTTCATTAAATTTTGGGGGCAAGAGGGTATAAAAAGAAAAAAATAAGAAAAATAAGATAAAGACTTTAGGATTATAAAATTAAGAGATGCTTACCTTGCTACACTTACAGAAAGAACTTTTTAATATATATCTAGAAAGCGAGTGAAAGGAGCTGTTTCTGTACAGAATTACTCTGTTTCAGGATTCTGTCAGACAAAATGCTTTCTTCTCTTCCTTTTTTCTATACCTAAACTGTTGGTCTTCCTCTTCAGCATTCTACACTCATTTAGCTGTAAGTCTAAATTCCCTACGGGTGCATTAAGTATGTTGCTAGGCAAACAGTCCAGTAGCAACTGTGAAACAGGAGGTTTGGATGGGAGCCAGTTTTATAGGTCACTACACTGTAAACCTTCACATCATTAGAGTAGAAACTCTAGTTGCAAACTGCAACTATTACAACAGATATTCTTTCATTTCTCTGCAAAGACAGTCATTCATACTACACTTTCTCAATAATGGCTATTTCTAAATCAAAGGCATCGATAAATGTAGTATTTTGCCATATACTAGAAGGGTAAATTCTCTACTTATTGAATGTTTTAATTCTATCTATCAAGGGTTTAGAAATAATAGTCATAGCCATGTTAAAGGTGTACAATTACCATGGGACAAACTTTTATCTTACAGACTCCAACAGCCCATATAAAAGAGGACTTAACCTTAAGTAAGCAGTATTTTTTTTCTTTCATTTGTTGTAACAACAATAAAACAAAGTAGAATATTCACACAAAATTACCCAGCCACCATATTATCTGATTCAGGAAGGTTCCTTCTCTTTGATGGAAGTATTTTATCCTTGCTGTAATGTAGCATTATCTTGAAACTAAGCATATAAGCCCTTCAGAGTGATCTTTACATTAATTCAATCACAGAACGCTAGCTAAGAATAGCAGACTTCAGAGTCCTGCTGATGTGACCACACTGCATTACCCCATGGAAGACCTGCTGCTCCATTTAATAAGGTCAGAAATAAATGGAAGTGGAAGGTTCTCCGCCTATGGTGGGGCAGTTTGAACTTGATGATCTCTTAGTCCCTTCCAACCCAAACCACTCTTTGACTCTCTGATTCTATGAAATAAATATGATCCCAGAAACAAGAACATTTCCATATCATTGTTTTTGCAGGTTGGAAACACAGCAATGAAATCAGCACACAAAATTTCAAAATCAATGAAGATCCCCAAGAAAAATGCATGGCTTGGGCATGTGCATGTTTGGGTTTCTTTAGTAAGTAGTTTGACATTGGAGCACTTCTGAGCTGAAGAAAGAAAGTGAAGCGGAGCAAAATAAAAACATTTCCTTTGTGAACTTTATATACACAGGGATTGTTTTAAAATATACATTATTGGAATAATAATAAAGATAAAAAGTCATTGAGAAAGTGAAACACTCATGGTATCAACCAGTTCTTGAGTTTCTGGGTCCTTGTTATCCATTATCAGTAACATTTTAACTTTTATGGTAAAAGAACTACACCAATAATCCCCAACCTTTATGCTTTCATGTACAAGAAAATGAAAAATGGATTTAGATATAAGAAATGGAAATGCATAAGCTGAAAGATCACCACTGTCAAAGGTACAGAGATCTAAGCAGTGATAGTAATACCAGAGATTTCTCATCACTATCAAGTGAAAGGAAAATAGTGACATTTTTCAAATTAAGCCCTATATAATCTTCTGTACTCCCTAATTTAATGGTCCTTGTATGATTTTTTGTCTTAACACAAATCTCCGTATATATTTACTTCTCCAGAAGTGTAAAAAATTTGAAGCAAAGAAATTGATTTTTATAACATTACTATAATCTTGAAAGAATGTTTAGAATTTGTCTACTTATCCTGTCAATTCCTGAGGAAAAATATCAGCAGGCAAAACTATCAGCATCATTTGAAATCTCTGCTGTATATCTGTTTTGACTTGAAGAAGCAAGATGGTAACTTATGCTTCTAGTTTTAGAATTTCTATGTTTTATTTGGGCTATTTCAGACACAAGATCAGCAGAAGTAACTCATGACCTCTCTCTGATTCTACTGAAGCAAATTCTTACATCCATCTAATCTATGTACATAAACAAAAATGCCAGAAGGGCTCATTAAAGAACCGCCCTTTTACAAAACCCTGAGTGCTTTAAAGACCCCTACTGGGACTAATACCCTGTTTTTCAACTGTTTTTTAAAACTTGCCATTATAATTTGCGTTCAAAAGACAAAGATTAGGTACCAGATACTATTAAACCTGGTGTTGATACATGCTCAGAATGACTAGCAAATCGTTAAACTGAAGGGCAAAAACTGGTACCTCACATTTGCTAGTTTTATGGGAATTTTGTTAAGAAATTTGATTAACTTGCTGTGATAAAAAAGCGAGATGTAGTTTATCTCTACATGTACACTTAACAAAGACAACCATCAGACTGTTAGTGCTACATTGCCTTTTTTCTGTAGACAAATATCTGGGCCCTGAAAGCACCCAGCAGTCTTTATGGCCCTACTTGTCTCCCTGAGGTTTCCCCCTACTCTGCCCCAGCCTCATTTTACTACAGTCCCTGCCCCAGCCATGCAGGGGACAGACATCCCAAGCCCTCTCAAAGGACATACTTTGGACATTCCCTCTGTAGCCTATCTCCAGACCTGTCCCTGCTCCCCTCAGCTTCTGCTGCTGACAGAACTCTGTGATGGCCCTGCTCATCACTCACTGCACTGGCGCTGTCCATACCTGATCTTGGCTCTGTTCCCATGTTTGCGCCTCTCAATGAGGGCACGGGGTCCTCTTAGCTTGTCCCACTCAAAAACCTTCTCTGTTCTTGCTTCTCCCTGACAGCAAACATGCTTGTGTTAATTCATTATCTAACAGGAATGATGAAGGCTTTGCTCCTAAGCCTAGACACGGAGCAGGTCATCCCTAGTCACAGTGGAAGCTGAGAAAGTTCATATGCAAACAGCAAATAGGTGCCTGTCTTGAACTGAACCAGATGCTACTTTCCTATTCATGCATTTAGGCACAGAAATACCTTCTTCAACCTGGCCATCAATGTTTTGCTAATCCGCATTTTTTATCTAAATAATATTACACAATCTATTTGGCTGTTTCCCTGACAATTTTTTAAGCTCACAGAGATATTTTCTTGTTTCATTAATATTCTTGTCTCTACTGTTGCTGAATTAAGAAAAACAGACAAACAAATCCAAACCAAAAATTAATAAACATGAATTCATAAATAGAAGTTTGAAGTTGTAATGAGGCAGTCCACTTCATGAGAACTTGGATAGCCTGAGAAATCTATGAACTGTGCTCTCATTGAAAATAATAGCAATGACTAAGGAATTAACTCCTTTCTGCAGATATGGAGGCTACTTCTTTTGCTACACATTTAATACGGATAAATTAAACCTGTAAAATTAATTTTTGTAAGTAATTTTCTTCTGACAGTGGATCAAAATGATGCCTAAAATTGTTCTAAATGTGCTCAATTGCTGTGATAGCATATTCATGTTAGCACAGACACTGCATAATGTACTTCAGACCACTGCTTGTAATGTATTTTTGAGGATAGCAGTATATTTAGAAATTATTTTTAATAAGCTATACGAACCTAAGAAACTCAGTTGCCTCAAAGAGTCAGTCCCATTTCAGAACCCAACAAGACAGGAGTGAATATGATTTGTACTCATGTAAAAAAATAACCACATATTTTCTTGACAAAAAGGCTAATAAGTAAAAATATACTTTAATAAAGCATAATAGATGAGAATCTTTGCATGTTGCAACACTAAATGTAGTCCATCACTACTGTCTAGGGTATGCTGCCTAAATCAATAGAATTTAGAGGAAAAACAGCTTTCTAACTGTCAAACACATTCACCTAATCAATATCAGAGGTAATTGAATTACCATGCAGCTCAGATTTCTAAAATGGTCTTTATGAAAGTTTAAAACCATTGTACACTTTAAATCAAACCACAATATATTATTTTTTAAAAATAGATGGGAAGACTGAAAATGCATTCAAACAGAGACAACGTACTCAAAATATTTGAACAAAATACAAGTTTTAGGCTACAGAATTACATCAATGGCCTTATCTCTTAAAAAAACTCCACAAAGATACTACAAAAAATTTAATGGAAATGTAAAGACAAGAAATCTATAGCACGCACTGTTTTGCTGGAAAACATGAACTTCGTTAACACTGTGCTTCATGTTCTAAAGAATATAAGAGCCTCTCTTCCTTAATTGCATTTTTAGACATTTCCTCTGTCAATCACAATCAAATCAAGAAAAAACACTGATTTGATTACTCTGTCTGCCCAACGAAATACCAAACTTCACTACATAAACACTACTCACTGCTGATTGAACAGTTAAATTTTATCTTGCTCCTCTTCACAACAGGCCAAATTAAAACCTTAATCTCACAAATGAAGGCCATTTATCTGTGAGGGAATAAGCCCAACCCAGAGTGCTTTTACTTATAGAAGCAGCTCTGAAAAACAGAGAGATTAAGCTGAGTTAAAAGTTGGATACTTGTGCGCATGTTTTATAAGCATAAATGAGATTTTTTAAAAAATTATATATGCTACATGAAATTAGAAAGATGGAAGAAGTTATTTTTAATCTGTGGTTATTTTCATTACAGGGCATACTTGGTGTTTCATTTTTTAAAATACAATTTTTATGTTTATCAATTACCATACTTAGTAAAATGAAAACATAGCAAACATATTTATTCCTAAAGCCTCGAGGTCATCCTGACTTTGCCAGCTGCAAGAGAAACTCACTCCAGGCAAAAAACTGAAGTGCTTTTAAATGTAAAATGTGCTCTCTTTCACATGAGCAAGCAGCCTGCAGGTAAAAAATGCCTGCCACAGATTCAAAAGATAATGGTGGGATTTCAAGCTCTCTTTACAGAATATTTGTAACTAAATTTGTTGATCAGAGGACTACTGAATATCATAACAAACAGTATTATAATATGCAATAGGCACAGATGTGAGACCTGATAACAGCATACCATTTTCTTGCCCACATTTTTTTAAATCAAAAAATGTAACCTTAACCTCTCATAGCTGAGGCTATGTTGGATAATTTATATTTAGTGAAAATGCAGAAAAAGAGGTGGGGGAATGACAGAACAATGATATCACATAGCTTGAAGAATGCTTTTGGCCTGAAAGCATTAGGCTATTTTACAAGAGTTTCCACCCTGACTGAGCATTGCTGGCTTGGACTGAGTGGTTCTGAATCTGAAAGCTGTTACCATGTAGATTTCAGCCTACATAAAAGCAGACTGAGTGGCAGCATCACTGAGGAGACAGAATGAATAAAAGCCTAAAAAGCTTCTAACTTAATTGAGAGTCTCGAAAAAGCATCTAATCTTTCTAGCAAACAAATGGAGGCAGAGGGCTAGTAGAGAGAATGTCCAGCCATTAAATACTGACAGGCACTCCTGGGTTTCTAGGCTGAAGACCTCAACATCACATCATACTTCGTTTCTAGTTCTGCATCACAGAAAGACTTTACTCTGTAAAGATGTAAGCAAAACTTTTATGCCATTAAAAGCCTTTTTACTTTGTCAGTGTAGCACACACATTTTTAATACACACATCCATTAGGTTTCAGAGATTTGGCCTACCTGAAGGGCTTGGGTTGTTATCTGGAGCTCCAGCAAGAAGGTACTGCAAGGTTTTCTTAGGCATTCACTATTCTTATCCAAACTTAAGGCTTCTTCATTTTTAAAGTCATATTTTTAACATCTTTATAGTTAGTTGGAGAAAACAAGAAACTTTGGTATTTATGGCATCATACTATTTTTGTTCACTAATACTGGGAGAGACACCAGGAACAAGTAGATATGTTTGCAAACCATAATGTTCCAAGAATCAATTAATTTCCTAAGTCCTGTTAAATGCAATTGGTAGAATCATTTCACCCATTGGTTTTTAATTAGCAGGTATTAAAAAAATCAAGAAACCCTAATCACTGAATCATTAATAGTTACTAAGTGCAAGAATTTATATAGTTTCTTTATAACTATCTGGATAGAGAACAAAGATACATTAAAAAAAGGTACTCCTTAAGTAAACTGCTAAAAATATTTAATGAAGTTTTAAATTTAATTAATAGTTTGGAATAAATGCCTTTATTTTTGGATACCAGATATTCTCCTACTCATTTGTCAAACCTAATGCTGAGAAACATCAATAAGTAATGACTTATCCAGGTAGAAACATGTAACATGGTTGAGTATGTGGTTCACTACACTAAATCCAGGGTTATTTATATATGACTGGAGCATGAATTCCAAAGATGAAATGTCCCTCACTATTGATGAGGAGGATAGCATGCAATTTTATTCAGGGTCCTCTCTATGCACGTGTGCTATTCAAGCAGTATATTTAATCCTTGCATGGTTCAGAAAGTCCAAGACACACAGCAGGAAACTAAGCAGCTAGACAGAAAGAGTAAAATATCAAAGGTACACTCAGGTTAGGACACAGTCTTTTATAGATGATCTTTACAATATGTAAGTAAAAGAAATCTCTACTAGGTCAGCATTTTTCATTGACTTCAGTGGGACAGCATTTCACCCTGAAAAATTAACATTAGAGGAATATACAGTTCCCTGGTTAGGCAGCACAAGTTCTATAGTGAGATCAATTCCCCCTTGGCTACCATGCCCTGTTAGACTTGCCTCCTAGCCAAGCCATCAGTAAAAATGTCTAAAACATTTTACTTACTTTGCCAAAACTGTGTCTCTCTCTTCCCAAACCTAGCCAATTCTTCACACTCTCCAACCTCACTCTTCCCAACCCTAACAGGCATCATCTTCCTAAAACAGCCAATCCCCACAACATAAATTTAAATTTGTATTTTAAAAGCTGATCTCACACAAACCTGAGATGACTTTTTTTTAATTAAACACACTGAGTATTTCTTCATCAGAGACCATAGAATTTATTCTGATCTAAATCTAAGTATGAAAGAAGTAAAATAGGAATATCTCTACTAGGAGTGAAATTTGTCTGACTTATGGTACCAGAAAATTATCCATGTAGCCATGAACAACATTGTCCTGGCAAACTTGAGGGGTTTTAATTCATTCCAAATAAGGATCCACAGTTGCTATTTTCTCAATAATTCCAAGGAAATCAGAGTGAGGCTGCATATTTTCACAGAGTCACATTTAGCTATCACTGAAGAAAGCCATTACTTGGACTGTCAGGCTAGTAGAGACAACAAAACATGGAGGAGGAGAGTATGGAAACATCACCCTCCCTAACAAGAGCACAGTGCTGTGCAATGAAATGAGCTGGCACATTATGGGGCACAGGCTTTTGTAGTTGTTTTCCTCTAGTCCATCCACAGTCCATGGAGAGAGATGCTGAACAGTCACTGTGTAGCCTGGCGATCTGGGACAGAGTGAAGCACTTCTTACATCCTTTCCTTATCAATGTCCCCACATCGTCCAAAGGTGTGGGGTACAAACATGTGACATTTGCAGAGGCTGGGATACTGGCAAGCACAGCTGGCTTGTTGCTGGGGCACTGAGTTCACGTAAAAGAGGCCATCATGCCGGTGGGTAGGGGAGGGAGGACAGAGCAGCAGCTGTTCTGCTTCAGCAAAATTTTACAATTCATTAGATGAAGGCAAAATAAAGCATTTTATCTTTGCTCTCATAGGGGCAAAACTCAATTCTTCCAACACTGCTGAGTAGCTCTAAGATGTGGCACACCTAAACTAAAGAAATCAAGAAAACTGTTGTATTTTTTAAAACCCACATTATCTACACTTGGCTAGTGATACTTTGTATCACTGCATAATTACAGGTCTATAAAATCTCCATTAAATTCACACCAGTAAACATTTATTTGAACTGAGTGAAATAAAGCGTTTTGATGTATGTTATTCCCAGTATTTATCACAAATATTAGAAATATATTCAGTAAATTAGATTACAAAAGAATAGTAATTCCACAAGAATCGAAGTAAGATGGTGTTTAATTGCCTTAGACCAATAAAGGAAAAATGATGGCAGAATCAATTAAAAATATATTAAACAAATGTATTTTAGGTGGCAGCAACCCACCTTAATTTTAGTGTTTATTGCCTTGGGCTTTATAAGCTTGCTAGTTTTACGTCAGAAATGTCATTGCCCTGCGGATACCAATATAGACTTGAATGCAAAACCAGCAAAAAACCCACAAAAAAACCCATAAAATATACTACATACTTTTTGGAGTGCATAGACTTATTCTTCAGAATCTCTTTACACCTTTTCTCTAATCACAAACATTGATTTTAAGAAAGTCTTCTCTAAATGTGAAGCACCAAAATGCCTGTTTCCTAAAGCAATGAATATTTAAAATGTTCCTTGAAGGTCCTGATCAATGACAGGGATCATTTGTGAGTGTCACATCTTTCACAGTCTCGTCTGCTTTAGAGACCACAGAACCTTATCTCTTAATTGCACTATGCTGAAGAAAGGCCTTATGACAAGCATAATGATCCATTTAGAGTGCTGCTAGCTATAAAATAGTAAGAACAAAGAGGAGTGGAGGACTTAAGAAACCTGAGAGGTTTGGGGTTTTTTGGTGATTGGGGCACAGAAAACCTTTGTTTTTGCACTTTTCTTGAACAGACACAGACAAATGTTTTAATTTCCCGGAGGATGTTAAGTCAATGGACCCATCTTCATTGTGCCACATCACAAGTTACAGAATTTAAAAATTCTGGCAGATCTTCCTCTGATATGCTCTCTGCCTTAAAATATTCAAGACATACAAGATGGAACATTAAGAGTAAGTGCAAAGGGAATACCTGAAATTAAAAGGCTACTCACATACATCTTCATGGTGTCAACAACAGATGGCATTTTCCAAATTCTCATTTATATGAAATTTGAGGAATTATTTTACTTTTTTTTTAAGTCAAATAACATGACATTTAAAAATCAGAGCAAAAATCATAGGTAAAGATATTATTTGTAAATGTATGAAGATACATAATTATTTACAGAAACACACATGCATTCAATCACTAAAGGTCCTGTGACTTTATCCAATAACAATATATTTGCTAAATCATTATATTGAATACTGCATACACAGCCTTCACAAGGGAATCTTCACAAACAATTTGGTTATGTTGTTTTATTAAATGCATGTAGCAAAAAACAATCAGTTAAACAACTGGTATATTTCACAAGCTAGAAAAGAAGCCATATTTGCGAGAGACACAAGATTCCTGAACTATTCATGCAGATATTAGAATTTAAAACAGAGAATTCCAACATGAAAACAGAATAAGAAATACTCAAGCTAGAGCCAAGATAAGATTTCCCAGTTTTCTCCAAGGACTTAGTTGTCTGTGCCCCTCCTTTTGCCCCTTCTCTTCTCTTACAAAGAAACAACAAAAGTCCTACCCAAAAAGTCCCAATATATTCTAGTAGTAAATCTCTATAAAATATAAGAACATATCTAAAGTCAGCATATATTATGCTGCAGAGGTTCTCAGCAACCTATCTAAAAAGCTGTGGCTGACAGCCACAGGCTCAGCTGCCAGGTACAACTTCCAGCTCACGAAGGGATGCACTGGGTGTCGGTCACAGAAGAATGATACCTTCAGGGTCCTGTGTGCCCGAACACTGCTGTGCCACTGTGCTGGCTATTTCACAGGGCAGCAACAGCATCACTTCCAGCACAAGAAAACCATTTAGCTCTTCCAGCTAAACATCAGGGAATGCAATTGCAAGACAGAAAGTGCTAGCTACTCTATCATAGATAGGAAGCCAAAGCACTATGGTATGTAATGAAGAAAATGGTCTCCTTGCCACTTACTATATACATATTGAACCACTGAATTGCAGGGTATCTCCTGTTTCTTACTGATAGGAGAAGGAAGTAAGCCCCTTTTTTTAAAAAAACATTTTTCCTTCTTGTTCTAAAAAAGCATAATTTTTAATTAAATTAAAATTGTTTAAATTTACAAAATTGCCCTCAAATATCAACAAGAAGTAGTAGCATTAGATTTGGTTTAATACCTTCACAAGAACATGTATAAAACATGCTATAACTTAAAAAATAATTCTGCTATAAAATATATATATTCATTGTACATATATAATTCAGTTTCCCAAATGCGAATATTGCAACAAGATGTTTCATCACTGATTGCTGCTCTAATGGTATTCCAAATGCCAGCTTGGAAATTAAATATTCACAAGAATACAATTAAAATGAAACCCTCACTTCCAAAATAAATCATAAAAAAACACCCCTGTGATAAATAAAAGAAAATAGTATCCTGCTGCCTTTGTCCAGTTCTTTTTTTTCCCATGTGTTATCTTATTTGTCATATGGAGGTTGCAAAAATACCCCTTTAGAGAATAAATTAGAAAAATGAAGCATAAACAATAAAGCCTGCCCAGCAGTCGTGTTTTCCAGTGCTCTGTAGGGTAGCTGCAGGAATTTTCCATGCTGTGAGTGTTAATGAGACCCTCCATGGGCACCATTAATACATAAAAGCAATCACCTATAATTCACCTTTTCAAACGGGTACTTCTTAAATTCAGTAACTAGAAGCAAAACAGGTAGAATCATGCAAATTTACTGATATACAACCATTAGCAAAAAGGGGGTGCTAAGAGGAAAGTTATCACCAGACATAAATGCTTCGATAATCACGCACAAAACCCAGAAGCACTTGGAGAACACGTACAGTTTTGAAGACTAGAAAACTGTCCCTAAACATACGGTTTTCCTGATAGAAGAAAACATACATATAGGAATTACTAATTAGCTAAAACTGGCTGGATTCAAGATACTTAGGCACTTAGAACAGAATGGGTATCTGACCAAACTCTGTAATGAAAGCAATCTGGCATGAAGGAAACACACAAACTTAATAAAGTTTACTTCCAAGTTGTCATTTATATTTTATAACATTTATTTAAATTAAATTGGGGAAAAATTCAAATTTTCTACATGGATACCAGTAAAGTTCTGGCTAACAATTAGCAGCATGAGGCAATTGTCACTAACCAGTACCTCACACAAGCAAGTTTCCAAACCAGGCACTGGACTTCAGCCAAGGACAGCTTCACCAACCAGTGAAGGACTTTAGGCTTTTGGTAGAAAGTGCCTCATATCTATTCCATTTCTGAATGGCCAACCCCCTGGGCAAAAATATGAGTGGAGTATGTAAGCCCTGAATACTTGATAAATTTTAAAGTGAAAGAATATTAATTCATTCTGCCAAAAATGCACAGCTTGCAAAAATGCACTATTTTCTGTATTTAGTGACAGAAATATGAAACAATAGCATACCTGAGAGCTATCTTGCACTCTGGTCCCAGTTCAAAGTGATTTCACTGTTCCAGGTACTGGGAAGTTTCTACACAATTTAAATAAATACTCAGAAATGAGATTAATTTTTCTAAGCAAGACCCACCTCTCCCACAAAAAGAACACTGATTTTTGGTACAAGCTTTTCCTAGGTCACTCTTTCTCAGTTGCATTTCTGCTTCGGATGAGGCAAACTAACTCTTGAGTTTCCCATAAGTGCTCATTACCAACAACTGATTCAGGCAGGTCATGCCATATTAATGATGTCCTTTTTTTTGTACAGTGCTAACTATTGCCAGGTAAAAACACTTTTTTGAATATTACTACCTCCTGGATGAGCCCAAGCATGTACTTTGGACTGCAGATCTAAACTGATAGCAAATACCTATCAAAGATATACCTCAAAGCCAGCTTTGCTAGAGGCTAGTTTTGGCTCTTCCCTACCCTTTTTCTGGTTTTGATGCCCATCAGGCCCATTACTGAGCAATTTTAGCATGCTAAGTTATCAAAGGCACTTTTATTTTGGTGGCCAGGTTACCTTCCTAATGCCTTAGTGTGCTCCAAGAGCTCATTCAGCATCTGTTGTGAACTGAAGCATTTGAAGGAGAGTGGTAAGTGAATAGGGTGAAGGAAGGCAGTGGCCAGCAGTTAAAGGGGTTTGACTCCACTACACTTATTTACACAATGAAATGCACTTCCTGAACACATTTCACTTTCATAGAAGTGAAAAATCACTGGATTTACATGTAATTTTCATCCTTAAATTTGACATCAGAAATCCTTAACATAAAATAAGAAATAAAATAAGAAATAAAATAAGAAATGCACCTCATTAACAGCTCTTCCTAAAACCAAAACATGATGATGGACAAACGTGAGAATGGCAATTTATTTGAGATAAATGATTTATAAATGTGACTTGCTAGAAGGGGGTGAGAAGAGCATCATGACAGCAGCCATTTCCATCTAAGATTAAAATTAATTTTGCTTCTAGTTTTATAGCAGAAAATCACCAGGAAGGAATCACATACTGATATTTGGTAGTTTCAGTGAGCAGTTCATATAACAGAAAGATCATTTCCTCTAAATTCCATCAAATAACTTAGGAAAAAGTAAATTCTATCACTGTTCATGTACCCAAAGAGCAGTAGCTGAACTGCAGTTTTCGAAGGCAGAAGGCTTTATACACTATCCCAGTGGCATGGTACAACAATGCATCAATTAGTATTGTAATTTACATCATCTACTACATCTTCCGCACTTACTTTTTTTTATCTCTCTCTCTCCTTCTGTTTTTAATGAAAAAGTGAAATACTGGTAGTGCCTGCCAGACAGGAAATTAGCTCAACACTAAGGACACGTAAAATTGCACTAACACTTACTGAAAAGAACATAGCTATTTTCTGAGTTTTGCTTATTGCTTTTCTACTATGCTGCATAGACACTGACTAAACCAATAAATAAACAAGTTTCAAAACAACCTGATCCAGAGGACAGCAAATACAAATACACAGCAAATTCAAGAGAAAATATCTCACAATATTTAAATTTAGACATGTCTGCTACAAACTTCCTCTTCAAAACAACTTTGAATTACCGTCAACATGAGTAGTACAACTGTTATTGCCATGAGAAGCTCATTGCCACAGGATGTTTTATAGACCAAGAGTCCTAAGAGGTACAAAAGGGGTCACCAGAATTATTGGATAATGAATTGTTTAGAGGTATTAAACAAAACAATACAAATGTAACTTGTGACTCAGACAGTCCCTGAAAGCCGATCTGTTGGAAGTGAGATTCACCAGGGGAAGAAACACATGATGCTTCTTCCATATGTTGCAGTTTGGCAGATTGATGTTTGTTTTGTTCTTAAATACTGTTTGTGTCTTTATTCTGTAAAAAGAAGTTCCTTATTTCTTAACATTCATTTATTGAAGGGAAAAAATGAATGGGAACCCCACAAAATACAACATCTGCAATGCTTTCTTTTTCGGTTACGCCAGGTTTTCATTGATTGTTAGTGATATGGTACAAATAAATGGGTCATTCTGCTAGTAGTAGACTTTTTCCCTTCTAACAGATTCAGTAAAAAATGGTCCACATATTGTGACACCAAAAGTGCTGGTGCTCTTCATCTGTTGTAATATTGTTTCAAAGAATTATACTCAAACATCAAAGGCTGTTATTCTTAACCCAAATTTTGCAGAGATATAAACTGCTATAATAGATAAATCTCAATATGTCAAGTTATATACATGAATCATTAGGTCATATAATGGGTATTTCTAAATATCAGCTTTCAGTGAGGTGTGTGCTGATAAATTCCCCCTGAATTTATTTGAACTCATTTATTGCTAATTTGCCAAAATAAAGAATTACACTAGAACCAGAAACTTTATGCTAAATTATATATCTATTTATTGCCTACAGAACTATATCTGGGATGAGTTTTCAGTTCTGGTATATAATATAAAATTTATAGATCAGAAATTACTTTCCATTTAAATTATGGCTTCTGTGACAGCCATGACCTATTATATTTTGTGTTCTTAATTGTCTGTTTTGTCTCTTCAAGTAGAGTGAGTCAGATAAAATTATATGGAGCTAGCAAAAGATTGTGCCATCATAGTGGCCAAGTGAGCATTAAGGGACAGAAGGTCCCAAAGGCAGAAAAGTATGGCAGGGCAGGGCATGCCAAGGGAACAGGGCACATGCAACCAGGCATCAGAGAAGAAAGAAAATTAGTAAGGATCAGAGGAATTAATTCAAAATTTTCTGAATCCCAGAAAGTGAAGTAGTAGTTGAAACCAACCATGAATGAAGGACCTACTTGCAAGGACTCACTGTGCATGAAAAGAGTAACACCAAAACTCTGTTTATGTTTTTTTGCCTAAGCTAGCTATGTGGTGTGTTTGGGCTTTTTTTCACTTTTGAAAAATAATTACCCAGTATATGCTGGATTTATGACTTTAAAAATTTTGGTCTTTTTCAGGTCTTTTTCTCTTATAAAGAGAAGGTCAAATCAGATTCTCTTCAAAGCTCTCCCCCTCTCAGGGAAGCATGAGAGCTTGCTAGAATTCTGCATCAATCTCGTTTTATTAGTATTTCAATACGATATCTTTACACAATTTGTAGATTTACAGTTTCTAGATTTGCACAATTTACAGAGATGTGCTTAATATAGGGATTTAGAAAAAAAATAAAGATAATTTTAGAGTTAAAAGTTTACTGACAAATCTTCTTGAGGTACATGAGAAAAGACCTTTTTTATCTATTTGACACCTAATACTTGTGCCAGCTACTTACCAGGGACCATGATTTTCAGTTTATATTAAATTTTCTCTTTGTGCGTTATTTGCCCAGTAGGGATTATGTCTCTATCTGATTTAATGGATCAACGCTGAATGACAAGAAAAGATAGCATGTATTAATCCAAATTTCTATTATATTCAAATGAAGTATTATAAAAAAGTTATTACAATGAGTAAGTTTATTATTACTCTTCCCAGACAAGATATCATTCAGATGAAGAAGGCAAAATACAAATGCCACTTGAAAGCTGAACAGAGGGGCAACAGTAACCTGCACATACCATTCAAAAATACATAGCAAACATACAGCATTTAAAAATGACAAATGCACATACAGTATACATATCTGGTGTTCACTGAATAACTAGAGCAAAGTATGAGTATGGGTCCACTTTTTAGCTCTAAAGGAAGAGTTTACTCCAGGAATCTTCAAAGTGAATCTGAATCTGCAAGGGTATAATCTGGGAAAATAGGTTAAGAACAGGCAGTATTACTGTATTTAGCCACAAAGGAAATCTAAGAATATGCACACATGTGAATCCCAACAGAGAGAAACCAATGTCAAAAAATAAAATAAAGAGACTCAACACACTGATAGAATAAATGTTTTTGTCAGTATGTGAAATGACTGAGAACAAGAATGATAAAAAAAGCTCTAAAAAGTACTTCTGTAACAGAATAAAATACTCCACAAGTTAGAAGCACAAATAACCAAATTTTTCCCAACATTTCCACTAACAGTAGAAAGTGCTAAAAAAGGAAAAACTTACCTATAAACTGAAGTTTTGTGAACTGTGTTTATTGTTCACAAAGTGCTCAAAAATGAAAAACAGCTGCTTAACACACTTATATTGTTATTGAAATGCTTCTAACAGATTGAAATAACATAATAGTTTTGAAGGCTCTCTAGTCAGATGACCAGACCTTCTAGTTTTGTAGTCAGCTTCATGCATTTATCTGTAGATTTTGGTTCTAGTACTATTTTCATGCCTCTTTCCCTTATATTTCCCTAGTGGTTCTTTAATTTGGCTGGTCTGGTGTCCAGTTCTAACAGTTCTAACAATTGTGTAATTGTTATCACACAATTACATAATTTTTCCTATCTGCCCAGCAGTCTCCTGTCCCATTTGTAAGGAAAAAAAAATCTCTATCTTACCAATTCCTTTGTAGTTTAGTTTAAGAAAATAAGGATTGTTCACTTAAATTAGTGTCCTGTCTGAAAACAGCCACAAATGTTTAGTGAAAAGCATAACAGGGTAGCTGTGTATTCAAACTACACTGGAAAATATTTGCAGCTTTGGGCAATTTTCAGTCTGAAGAAACCTAAGCCAAAAGTGACATATAGATAGATGATAGATAGATGATAGACAGATAGATAGATAGATAGATGATAGACAGATAGATAGATAGATAGATAGATAGATAGATAGATAGATATATAATAGTATTTGATTCATTATGTTAAAAAGGAATAAACTCTTATATTAATGCATTGCCTACTTTCACAGGTCTACCTGTCTGAACATTTTCTTTGAATTTGTTGAACAATTTTCACCTAATTTAGCAGAGGATTATGAAGTGTCAATGCATTAAGTTTCACGGTGTTAAATGTTTGCAAAGGTAAGGAAAATCAACAGCAGGGGAAACACTGAAATTAAATACCTTCAAGGGAGAAGACTATAGAAGAACTAGAATCATTCTGTGTTCCACATGGATTGTGCTGGGGCCAGAGGAGCCATGTCACAGCTCCTCCCCTTTGTGCTGGAATTCACAGCATGGTGGTGCGTATTATACAATATATTAGATGGAAACTGGAAGTATTATGGGGTTTACAAAGCAGTGTCAACCAGGGAAAGACATGGAGTTATTGCAGTGGGAGATGGTAGGGAAAAGAATTTAGAATACTGCCATGCAGAAGGATTATGTGAGAACAGAGGGACAAAGCTGAGATGTTTAGAAGGGTATATCGTAACTGCAGGAAACCTGGCTTCTAGCTCTGTGTGACACCTGAGTGCAAAAACCCCCAAAGATCTTCCACTTAGTCCCAAGTGGAAAAAGCAGAAGACATCAGTGTGGAAGAAAAAGGGAAAGAAAGCAAAACACAATGTAGCAATGGCAAAATGGAGAAGGCAGGAAGTCTATACAGTTACATAGAGAGACACATTTCTCTACTCTTTGAACAAGGAGTCCACAAATTTAAGTAGATGTAGAAGTATTTAAAAGGCAAATTCTTCAAGTTTTAGCGCTACTTTTTGAAAATTTTCAGAATAACCAAACAAACCCCCAAATCCTTTAATACCACCTAAAATAGCAATCATTCCCCATATTATGTTGTTCAAGAGCTTCCTGACTTCGCCAGCATAAAACACAACTGTAGCAACTAACTGGCTCCTCTGCCTGCTCCTGGAAACTCTGTGTGGCTCCTACATACTGCCAGACCATGCTGGAACATATTAATCCCAGCTTTCAGAACTACAGAGAACCTGGGAAACCCAAGGTTGAAGTGAAGGCAAGAAATGTTCACTCCAAAAGTTAGAATTTGGATAGAAACTCCTTCATGGGCACTCCCTGTCAAAGGCATGAAAATTTTGCAGCTGAAAAGAGAGAGAGCACAGAACTTCTGCTTTGACAAACAAAAAGCTATGCATGTCCCAGTGCTTCTTCTAGAGCATTCATAAAAACAGGCTAAGAAATAGACAATTAATTACTTGAAAAAGCAGCTTGGAGGAAAGGATATTCATCCTGTCTCTCAAGACGCAGAGATCAAAGTTTGCTACCATTAGCATAGGAGGTCTTGTCCCTTAGATGTGGGCAGAATTCCTGGCACCATACAACATTTGCCAGCTCCACCAATGTCTAAATTACTCCTCCTCATATTATGTTGCATAGCTGTAGGTACTATACATAGCCCTGTCACTACTGTTATTGTAGTTCCTTAGCCAACAATTGATTCCACACCTTGTAACCCAAACTGCTCCATACAATTTTTACATTTAGACCATTGTTTTCAGCATGCTGTTTCATTTCATGCCAACCTGTTTTGACCTTTAATTCATCAAGAGAACAAATGAAGCATTAAGCTGTAAGTCACTGCACTGTTCTTTTTAACATATAATTTTGTGAATCACTTTAAATTGTGATGGGTTTCTGCCATTAGAGCACATAAGCCAAGAAGTCTAGAATTTTGAGAGTACAACCTGGCACACATTAAAGATACTTAATTTTCAGAAAATGCTGCTTTTGTAGTGAAGCATGCCCATAATCCTTCATATAATGAAAATATTGTTTCAAATTTCTCACTTCATAAATAGCATTCTATATCTAAAGAGATACTTACTTTGCTTTTAACTACTCATAAACTATATTTTGACCTATTCACAATGTCATATCTAGTTTACTAAAGGAATTTAGGTGTAATCACAAAGCTGTGTGTTGCAATTAGAAGAGACTCAAATTTGGATTATCAGCTAATGAAAATATTTGTGAATTTCACATAGTAACATTAAATATTATCACTGATTTCATGATGACACAGCTAATGATCTGTATTAGGAAAAGAAATCTGACAGAACACTTTAGTCACAAATTTTCTCAGGTTCAATAGATACAGATGAAAAATTTTAGATATCTTTGCTTTCTCCTTAGTGAAGCATGAGTATTTGAGTACAGAAATTATTTAAATAAAAATTTTCTTTTATCAGAAAGAGGTTTTTTCCTAACCAGTACTTCTTAAAACAAATCAATATTTAATATTTTTCATGGGTTAAAATATTTTTAAACACACTGAGTAAATAATTCAAAGTTTTATATTTACTACGATGTGCATATCAAAGATGCTGTTCTTACAACTGTCTGTTTGAGCTTATTTACTGTGATTTTAAGTGATACAGACAGGAGGAACTGAAATCTCATTATTACCTATGGAATATCTACTGCATTTTGGAACTCTGTCTTTTATCTGACAGCTCCTACTGCTCATCTTGTATAAACTGGGCTGACGGAAAAGCAACTGATTCTAAAGATTAATTTCATGACATCAAGTTTCTACATAATAAAAGACACAGAAGACAGTTACTAAGATCTTCTGATAACACAAAATGAATCCTGTACTAATCAATGATAACAAACTCAACCATTTACCAGATTTTTTATGAGATTTTCTTCACCTGTGGCCAAATAAAAAATGCACCTTTACAAAATTCAAACCATTACTTAATTGGTTTTAAATGATACCTTTCTGTTTTATGCTTGCTTGTTTACATAACGCTGAATTAAAAGAAAAGCAATTTTATTCAAAAACAACATGTGTAACATAGACAGTTATTTGCTGGATTTCATAATGAACAGCAAAGAAATTCAATATAGGCTAACTAATAGTCCAGTCCTCCAGTTTCTGGGTAATTGCTGCACATTCAGAACACAGTTTTCTTTGAGTTTGTTTTCCTATATTGCATTATATACATTATTATCTTAAGAGTTTTTAAAAGAAGGTACTTGTAAGTTTTACATTCATAAATACCAAAACCAAAAAACAAAAACTGGTGATGCAATTCTACTCATTGGAAAAATGGACCTTTCCTGCTTTTCATGTTACGTGGCACACAAGCAGATCAAAAAGAATTTTGCAGTTTTCCTTTGGTCATTTCATGTACACCAGAATATTTTATGATGTGCAGTTTTCAATGGCATTACTTGAATGCCTGAAAGAGAAGACTTCTGACCATTCAAGCTGTTTTGTTGGGCTTACCCTGGCTGAATTCCAGGTGCTCAGCAAAGCCACCCTGTAACTCTGAGAGATAATGCAAAGAAAGACTCAGGGGTTGAGGTAAGGACAGAGAGAGATCACTCACCAATTACCATCACAGAAAAAACAGACTCAACATGGGGAAATGAATTTGTTACCAATCAAATCAAAGTAGAATAATAAGAGGTAAAACCAAATCTTAAAACACCTTTCTCCTACCCCTCCCATCTTCCTGGGTCTCCTTTCACTCCCATATTCTCTATCTATTCCTCTCAAGTGGCGCAGAGGGGGCACAAACGGAGGCTGCAGCCAGTTTATCACACATTGTCTCTACCACTGCTTTATCTTCAGGGAGACAACCCCTCACACTCCTCCTGCACCAGTGTGTGTCCCTTCAGGAACACACTGCTCCACTGTGGGTCCCCACTGGGTCACAAGGCTTCCCAGAACACCTGATCCAGCATGGGCTTCTCTCCATGGATCCTTCCAGGAGCTGACCCAGCACAGGTTTCCCAGGGGGGTCACAGGCTCCTCCAGGCATTCACCTGCTTCAGTGTGGGATCCTCCATCACCTGCAATTGGATCTCTGCTGCACCATGGATCTCCATGGGCTGCAGGGGGAAGAGCCTGACTCACCAGGGCCTGCACCATGGGCTGCAGGGGAATCTCTGCTATGGTACCTTGAGCTCCTCTTCTTCCTCTTTCTTCACTGACCCCAGTGTCTGCAGAGTTGTTGTTCTCACACAATCTTGCTCCTTTCTCCAGCTGAACCTACCATTCAGCAGGATTTCTTCCCTCTTAAATCCGTTATCCCAGAGATGCTATCACCATCATGGATGGGCTCAGCCTTGGCCAGCAGCAGGTCCATCTTGGAGTCAGCTGGCATTGGCTCTGTTCGACATGGGGGAAGCTTCTAGCTACTCTTCTCAGAAGCTGTCCCTGTAGCCCCCCTGCTACCAAAACCTGGTCATGCAAACTCAATTCAATGGTAGGTATCTGATTACTGATATCAAAAAGAAGTTTTACTAGTGTCACATGACACATACTTTTATTCTTAACTTCCTATCTTTCAAACCAAGAGAAAAGTTTGTCCTCTGGACCTCATTCTTCTTCCTTCCATGCCAGTATCAGGCAGTTTGTACACAATGGTTGACTCTTTTCCATTATCTGTTCCATCTGAATCACTGTCCACCTACCCATCACTGTCTGTTTTCTTTCTTTCCTTGTCTGTCATCATATCTTCATGACAGATCAGTCAAGGTATGTGGGTACTCAAAGAGTTAAAAACATTCAATGGATTAGTTCAGCTAGTGGTATTAATGACTATATTAATTTCAGGAGACCTGACCTTAGACATAAACCCCCTGCGAGACATAAAATGTCACTAGTCTATCCTTTCAGTAAGCCAGCTCCATCAGGAAAGAGGATAGTAGTTTTAATAAAATGGGACTCATAAGTTTTTATTACTTTTACAGTGAATGCTTTTCAGTTTTATTGGCTCTTGGAAGGAGTAATTTAGCTTCTCTATTTAAACATGACTTTTTATCCCTCACAACTTGCAGGTTTCAATGTTATGTTTCTAACATTAAAAATATAAATGCAGATACTGATGTTTTAATAAAGGTATTAAGTCCTTTTTACCAATATATACAATCTAAGATTATGAAAATCACAGGAAAAAAAGAATATTCAATCACTTTTCTAGGCTGATACAGTTAACAGCATTTTTGGGAATGGATGAATTATAAAGTTTTATAAAATTGTAATGCATTATAAAGTGGTTATCAGTGATCACATTGAGTTAAGTAATATATACTGTTACACATTGATTTCATTGCTTCTCATTCCTTGAATTTTCCTAGGAAAAAAAATCAGAAATGTTCTCTACATATAAATATCATGGCCCCAACTGACATCAGTGAGAGTGTTACCATCAGATCACAAAATGGAAACATGGGACATCAACATTTTTCAATAAGGTGAACCAAGATGCTGATACTGATTTCAAGGGGAAGAAAAAAAATAAATTGGTCAATGCATCTTTTTTTCTTTTACCATGGCTTAAATAGTTAAGCATCAGAAACTTAAAAATATTATTCTTGAAATGCTGTCTAATTTTTTTTTCCTAGAGTTTTAGAGCAGACAGGAAAGACATGCTCTGATATCACAAAACTGTGTTTTGCTCTTGTCTGATTTTATCTGTGACTGGGAAAATGTGAAAAGAACAGTGTTTATAGAACCATGACAAATCTTTAATAAGTAGTGAAATTCTGGCATCACCAACAAACAATTGACTGAAGTAGACTGGCAACCTGGAAGTCTACTAATTAATTTAGAGAAGGTAAAGATGACAAAGCTATTCTGGTATAGCAACAACAAAAACTTTTTCTTTTTCTCTCGCCCTTTCCTGTTTATCTGAGTGACATGACATCAGGAAAGTGTTTATAATAAGATGAAGAAATGTTTACAAAGAGCTTAAGCTTTAGCTGTAAAAAAAGAAACAAAAACTTCTTTTATTAATTTAGTTATAACTAAAGGGAAGATGACACAAAGGAACAGCAACTTGTAACAACTGCATGTAATACACTATTTCTGCAGCACTGAGGTGGCAATAGACTGGTTAGCTGAAGGCATAAATTAGACCTTCCTCCACAACTGCACAAATTATAACAGAGATTGTCAATGGAAGCTGATGCATCATTACCTGCCACCTCTGAAATAACATTGTTCAGTGGCTTTTGCAACTACCACACAACACATCAAAATACTCTGGCATTCACATATGGCAAAAGAGCAGATGATCATTTAAAAAAATGCTCATTATCTGGTTATCAGCTAAAAAGTACATTAAAAAGAAAATTATTAAGATCAAAATTCAGTAAAGCTTCATTTTGGATGTCACATAGAAATCTCAAATTTCATACTTACTTTTTTTTATAATTGTAGCTAGCTGCAATAAATTTGACGTTGCTAACATGTTAGCATTACTGAAATAATTAAGCTTGGGAGCAACAGAGTTTTTTTAAATTAGCAGTCTCAAAGTAAGTACCATTATAATCACCTAATTACCCTTGATGTAGCTTTATTCATAAATGCTTTAAACATTCATAGCCTTACTACTGGGGGCTATGCCTCAGTTTATATACTCTGCGAGAAAATAAAATTACTATTATGCAGTGAAGAACATGTGTGAACAGAAAATGTCAGAATGCTGAATGTTGCAGTTTTAAGTTTATGTTTTTCTTTCAAGATTTTCTAATACTTAAAGAAATAAACCAACTTGTCCATTTAAATTAAATATTAAAAAAATGCCTTTCTTTTTAATTTTATTTAATTTACACTTGTATATACCTGATTCTTAAAGCCTAGCATAGCACCACTTCTCAAATAAATTATTGAGCTATACAACTGTTAATGAGTAGATTTATTTTTTAAGACTTGTCTTATATTTTATAAATTAGTCCTTCAGCAAAATGCACTTCTTTAAAAGCCTTTTAGCAATTTTTAAGAATTGTTGGTGTATCTCCCCAGGCAAAAGAAAGTTGGGCTGCAGCATGAGAAAGCACAGCCACTGAGAAGTATCAGCAGTGAAAATGTAGAAGCACACATTAGCAGCAAGCCTGCTACAGACTCAGTACACAACAAGGATGTTGGCCAAAAACAAAACATGTGCGAGCATATTTTTATTAATATTGCTACTTTCAGCAGATCCAGGAAAGTCTGAAAGAAATCTGTTCATCAGGGCAGCAATCAGATCATCATAGGACCTCATGTCCTAAGAGGGCAAATTTTACATAGTCTCATTTGACTTGATGGAGACTTAACATTTTAGGTATATAACATGGATTTCCATGGATCAACATGCAGCTTGCATCTGTTTCAAATTAATAACAAAAGCAAATAAATTCAAATAAGTAGTTTAGTATTCCGTTTCTCTTTTAAAAGAGTACATCAAATAATGTCTTTATGATCCTATAATTTTACACAGCATTATCATTTCTCTATATTAAATCTATTTTGGGGGGTTTTTAAATGAATTTTAAATATTCCTGGAACTGAGATACCAGTAGAGGCAAGAATAATTTAAATATTGTGATTTTAGATTAATCATTAGATTCACTGTAACTATTTTTTATTAAAATGTCATCCAAATGAGAATTAGCTTTAGTTTAAGAAGTGCTGTCTTCCTAACTGGTAGGTAAAACTAGGCAAATCTTCTTAACTAACAGATATGTTAGGACAGGTTTTTTCTTGTTCTCAGATCACCCTCATTATATCAGACTTGAACTTTGCTCACAAAGTATTTTTACTTTTTTTTCTTATTTCTTTAGTTTTCACCAAGATCCTACTAATGACCATTTCTTCCCCATTCCTAGAAGTTTAACAGAATTTATCCTCGCTTCTCCATGTTATTTTGCAATAAAACTGCCTCATCTGCATTTTATATTTTATATCTGCACCACTTTTGCGCCTTGATGCTAACAGCATATTTTAAGAACTATAGAGGGTGCCACATAAACCTCTCAACTCCAACATGCTGGTAATCAAAACCAGGAAAGTGTTTTTTCTTACTGTTGTATTAGAAGGCCCTCCCCAGGAAATATCTGGTCCAAAAGACACATCCTGAAAATCTCAGCACTATCAGGTTTAGAAGACCATAAGGAAAAATCAATGACTAATAATGTCTTGTCTGCTATACCTCTGAAATTTAAGTCTGACGACAGAAAAATAATCCAAGTTTTATTAGCTGATGGGTAAACAGCACTAGAAGTAAGAGACAGAATTATGATTTGTGAACAGACAGGTTATAACGTAGCTGATTTTAAAATCCATTAAAATAAGTCTTTACTATAAATGCCTTTTCTACCTAATACATTTTACTCGTTACATATATTCTATATAAAGGAAGGCAAACATTTCACTCTAATCGAAGAACATCTCAAATTTTAAAAAGGCCTATCAGAACAAAAGTTACTCAGAAGATAGATAATTCAATTTCAAAATGCTTAATTTAAACATCTGATACCCAAATACTGAAAACAGAAATCTGAAAATACATATGGATGGAGTCCATGAAGTAATACAATTTTCTGGTTTGTTGTTTTAATAGAAAAATATACATATTTACCTTAATAGAGACCAATCTTTTGGTCATTATTTATATCAAGCTCTTGTAATACTGGTAAATTGCAACTGAGAGGCAAGTAAAGCAAGTCAAAATGACAAAAGATACTTAAGAATTATGATTCTTGTATGGTAATTATGCAATTTTTATATTAGCTTAAAGCAATAAAATGGACAAACACATAGAGCATTTCAAAGTACTAGATCAATAAAAACATTTCCTCACCAATTTACCATAACACCTGAAAAATTAAACTGGACCTATTCCATAAACATACAAGTCTTTTCTTGATTTGACAATATCTTCAAAAAGAAGTTGTTTAGATGTAGCTCAAACAAGTCGTTGACACACTGTGTCTCTGGATTTTCAGAGTAACAAAATAAAATCAATCATAAACTACATTTACTAAAGAGCCCTGGCTGTAGGCAATATCACTAGCAAAAAAAAAAAAAAAAATTAAAAATTTATATTTAGTGGTATTTACTCCAGATACGGAAGTAAACCAAGTATTCTGAAACTTTTGGTCTTCACAGTTTCATCTCTTAATGAAATCAAAAGCAATCAAAAGCAAACATTTGTCAATGTTCTGTCACTTCTCTATTTTAATAAAGAATTTTAAAGAATCCAATATTCTGTCTTATTTTTTAATCACCCAGCAGAGAGAGAAAAGCTTATATGCACATCCATTTACATTCAATCCATCTACCTGTCAAAGTACTTCATGAAAATAAATGTATTTCGAGAGAGAGAGAGGAATGCAGATCTGTTCCGGCTGTGTCTATAAGTCTTATATGCTCTACTGCATTTCCTAAATTCTGAGAAACAATGAGAGGTGATTCTTCCATCAACACATGCATAGTTAGCAGAACTTGAAAAGTAACTCCCTTTTAAAAACAAAATGGAAAGGTTTTGCTTCAAAATCTTACAACAATTTAAAAAACTCTGTATCTCTATTGAGCTAGACTTCCGATATGCATTCCAACCCATGAATGAGGACAAATACCTATAATTGAACAATTTCATTTGGAGTTAAAATCTGCTATGCACAAATGCCTGATGTCAAATTTATTTGGCCAAAGTGCATGGAATAGAAAATAAAAGTCCTTTCTTACCTGTATATGAATGCCAGATTAGATGTGTTTATTTTCATTTAATTTTCTAAGTTGCCTTCATATATAGACGGAAGATTGAAGATTAAGAAATATATTCTAAAATTCATACTTTTAAATAAGTATTCAAAAGATATATGAATACAGAAAAATAATTTCCTGAGTTATTTTTCTAAAACTAATTGTACAATGTCTATGCAATGCATTCTTAAGAGATTATTTCTATAGTTAAAATACAGGTAACTGAAACATCTGGAGAGAAAACAAATGCCGCAGTTAATCATGGGTTTGCCTGGACTGAAGAACATCTTGTGACTGAAAGCTAGGTCTTTTTGCAGCTAGGTGTGGTTTTCTTCTTGATTAATTGAACTGAGAAAGGCAGTACTTTGGAGGGGGTTTAAAACCACCTACCAGGATGAGCTAAATTGACCTTTGAGAGAGTCTTTCCTCTTTATAAGAAAATCTGGATGATTTTCCTAGACTACTTTGGTAACTAATAAGTATTCAACTAGAAAAGGAATAGATATGACAGAATTATTTGGCTTCTGATAAAAACACACTGGTTTTGTTAAAATGACAAAACAAGCAACAAGGCCTCCCCAAGAACACTCACAAGTTCTGCGACCCCTGTCCCCTTCATATAGGTTTGACCATCCACAAGCATGTCAGTGGACACAGCCAGCTGTGATGGGGTCTGTGTCACCATGGGTCCTGCAGCAGTGGGGTTCTCCCCCTGTCTGCCCTTGTGCTGGCTGCAGCTCTTTCATGGCTACCAACTTGCCCCATGGGACTCTCTTTAGATGGCTAAGGTGGCCTATACTTTGACCATTAACCAAAAGGATAGTATTTGCTTTCAATGGGATGCATCACACAGTTACATTTATGCATCAGTTTAGATTTACACTGGATATGCACCCCCTGACCAAGTTCAAGCAATGTTTGAACTTGGAGTACAACTTACAATTCATTAAGCCACAAAGGAAATGGTTGGAGTTGTTTAACATTTTTATCAGTTTTCCTCCCCTCATCATTTTCAGTATGAAGATTTTAATAAAAAATCATTCATTGTAATTCAGTGATTTGATCAATTTTCATGAAATACACACAAAACATCCAATTATCCTACTCCCTACTATTAGTCAAAGTGGTCACAACTAATTGACAGCTTTTTTCCAGGCTCTTTGGGCTTCTGCAAACTTTGTATCTCATGGAGATTGTCCTTATCTACCTCACTGAGGTTATCTACAAGCTGTGAGCTATTTGTGTCACCAGTGCAAACAGACAACCACCACATATACTCTCCTGATGGATTGTCCTGATGGATCATTTGGGATTGTCCTGATGGATCATTTGGGAACCTCCTTGAGAGAGCCAAGGGCAAGCTGCCAGATAAAAATCAGCAGCAATTGATTTCCCGCAGAATCTTGAAAATCAGAGACATACATCTCACTTGTCTCTTCAAATGCACAACTACAGATTCTCCTACTGTGCACTGCAAAAGAAAATACCCATGAAGGACTGGTGGTTTCACTCAAAACTTAAAAGAACCACAAACTGCTACATTTCATCTTTGAATACAATAGCATGCTGTGTAACCAGTTCTTTCAACACACCACTATGTACTTTAACTGAAGGTGACAACATATTAAGGGTTTGACGTTTGGAAACAGAGTATTTCAAGTCAGGGATCATTCACACCACCTACTTTATATGCTTCATTTGCATATGTATCCCAGGCTTCCTATATAGCCACTGAAGCAGAGTTCCTTCTGTTTTAAGCAATACAGTTACATTTATTATCAAGCCAAATGCATTTGGCCTTTACATGGGTGTTGTGGGAGAACAGGAAGAACTCTACAAGTGAACACAATGGCCAAATGGAATATTGCTTTGGAGAAGGTGGCAACAGAAGGTGGCAAACTTGCAGCAGCATCTCCTCACAGAGTGACAAGTAGCATGGCAAGATAAAGAAGCACTCAGCAAAAATTAATTTTTAGACACTGAAATGCTAGAGAATGTTCCCAAATAAGATATTGCCTGGTACTACAGTACTATCAGAGTCTGAATATGCATAATTTAGACATTAAAAATCATACTGTTAATTCTATCAAAACCAGAAAGACTGAGGCAAATAAATGTTAAGCCCTGCCTATGCACTTGTAATTTTTCTAAGTAATCCAGACATTTTTACAGCTTGTTTCATAGTACTGTAGGAGTCTAACAAGCCACCCCTGTTCTGCGGCATTAAAACATCTCTAGTAACTGTTGAGACTGTTAAAAATACTAATAACACCCACACACCAGAGAAGATTCAACCTGCTTATAAAGCCTAGAAAGTAGTTCACTCCTGTTCTTCAAAACTAAAATTGATAAAAACAGTGAAGTTTCTTGCATTTTTTTCTATGTTGAAATATATTCATGTTATGTTTCCTAATATGAAAAAATGGAAACTAAATTATTAGAAAGGAAAAAGGTGTATGAAAAGTCAAGATAAAAATCTGAAATTGAAACTCTTAAAGATATTACTATATAAAAATGCTATTCTTCCAAAATAATATAATACAGATAAAAAATGCTTCAAGATGTAGACATTTCATTATCTTTGTATCTGAGTATGTACTATTTCTGCAATGGCTGTTCAAGCATATATCATTCTTTTATTTTTGTTTAAATACTGAACTTCACAAAAATAAAATAATAAAAAGAAATTCAGAAATCTATGCAACTACAGGCACAAACAAAATATATTATCTTCTGTTAAGTTGTTTTCTGTTTAACAATAGCTTTAATAATATCATCAGAAGAGATGAATTCAACTAATTGTGCATGTCTGACATTGACATAATACTTTCTGCTAGAAACAGAAACCACATGTGGTCAACTGGAAGAGCTCTAGATGGGGAAAGAAAAAAAAAAGCCAAACTGGTCCCCTATGGAGGATGGAAATCAGCACTAATTGAAGTTACACACAAGGAGGAACCATATGTAGCGGCTCAGACAGCAAGTTGCATGGAGAGGTTCCTAACATAAATATATTATTGGTGCAATCTTTAAATTTTATAAATATAGGATCCAGGAGATTACTTATATTATCCAGAAAATATAAGGTATCATGGGAATCAACTCAGATAAGAAATAGCCAACATGCTATTAAGAGATCTCATAGATTTCTACTGTGGTTATAGAAGTCTAATAATTATGACCCTGAATAAATACACTTTTACAATACCTAATGGAATTAAGAAAAAGGCTCTTTAAAACATTCAGCACATTTGCATAATGTAACCATGTTTGGTTCCTAATTCAGATATAGGCATGAAAGGCTTTAAATGCCCAAGTGAGAGCCTAAAACAGACCCCAAGTTAAACATGCCCAGACCTGTTGTGACAGGCCTGTGTTATACACTTTGGAAGCCTCCAGAAGGGCTAAACGGCTGTAACACCTTCAGTGTGGATGTTGAGTTTAGCTGATGAGCACCAGACAGTGTATTGGGAGGTTACTAGGGCAGCGAGCAGCATTAATAATGGTGATTTCTCAGTAGAAACTGTCCAGGACTGACTAGTTTTGTAACTGGGCTTATGAAATTAAATGGATGATGTAGTTCCCATAACTGTGGCACCACTGTGGATATCAAACCATTGCAAAAATCTGAGTTTAAATGTGTACTAAAGCAAAGAATGCAGAACCCTGTGTAAAGAACATAAACATGCCTAAAATATAAAGGAATTATATATAACATTACAGTCCAATAATGTATTTATGACAATAAATAAATATGAGAATGCTATTAGTGTCACCATAAGCCTATTCACTAAAATAAGTTCTGTGTGAGATATTAAAAGAATTATTGCTACTATTTCCATATTTCTTAACTTAGCTGCACTGAGAAGGAAAATCTTACCATTAAAATAACATTATTGCTTAAATAATCATGGGTCTCTACTGTTCATATTCTTACAAAATTATTAGAAGACTGAATCTGCATTTTAAAAAATGTACACAACGTGACGTTTTAATCTATCAAGTTATTATTTATTTTAGCACCCAATACAAGCCTGGGAAAAAACCAGAAAAATTTAAATGATTAAAAAAGAACTGGGGATTTTGAAAAGATATTTAAACTTATCTAATATAAAATTTCTAGAGAAGTATAGAGCACAAAGTTCGGGTAGCAGAAAACACCTAAGTTATATTCCCTAGTACAAGGAAAATACAAATCTAAAGAAAGAAATCACTGTCAAAAACTTCATAACTAGATTTTGCCATCTTCTCACTTATAAAATAGGAGAAATTGACAGAAGTGATCCCAGCTATTTTTCTTTTTTTTCCTCCTGTTTCCAGGTACTTTCTAAAAGAGGTATGATAAAAGAGAGCAATGATCACACCAAAGTCCCATATCACAGTAACAGAAATTAGTACACCCTTGTAGGGTTCTTTTTTAAAATCAGGAAATTTGAAAAAATATAATGATATGACCCTATCTGAGAAAAGACAGTAAACTTTTCACATCAACAGAATCAAAGGGCTATTAAGTTGCTCTTACTTAGCTGTCACTATCCATATTGCACAGGTGAAGAAATGGAAGTAAAATATGAGTTGTCTATGGAGCTTCATAATGACATTAAGGAAGAAAGGAAAACCAACATTCAGACCTTGCTCATCTCAAGCCCTACTCCACCAGAGCATTCTGCCCATCTCGTCTTCCACAGAAGAGGCAAAGACTTTTACTGCATATTAAAATACATTTTAAAATTATGCACATAAGAAGTCAGATAACTAAATAACACAGATATTTAGTATCTATATTATTCAGTAGAAAGTACATAATTGTTGTTGCCTTCAATGAGCACCATGAGAATCACAGGCTGTGTGAATAAAATAGGAGTATATAATATTCAAAACAAATTCCTGATTTGTTAATAAACATAATGATTAGTCATAACCACATATAACTACTTTGCAAGGTAGTAACAATAATAAAATTAAAATAATGTCTTCAATGTATAACTTAAATAGGAAAAAGCCCCTTCTGTACCCCATGAATAACAGAACAATCTCTTTTAAAAAGTTCACAGCTGGTTTTTTAAAAACCATCCTGCTTCTTTTTTCACAATAAGATATTTTTCCCTAAGTAACATATTTGACTAATTAATAAAGAGGATGATTCAGTGAGTCTATGAAAAGTCTATGACACAATTCCTCTGAAATCCTCTATGTTGGATTTCATATTTTCTATTTAAATTTAACATCCCACGGGGAGCCAAGCTATGGCTCCTTGCTAATTTCTCTAAAGCACCCTGACTGGAACCCATCACTACTCTAAAGCCCACTTTTCAGGGAGGAATAATTCAATCATTTTATATTTTGTAGAGCTCTGGATCAATTCAAACATAATGTAGTAACAAATACTTTAAGAGGCATTTTTCCTTCAATTAGGAAGAAAGAAACTTAATTTACAACATTTCTTATCCTACCACTGAAGAAATAGAAGTGTATGTGAGCTTAGATAAAAGAAATCCCCATCTGTTTCCTCTCATGCTTCAAACCAGAAGACACAAGCTTCAGTAAGGGAGCCATAAATACAGAAAGGTTATGGGTACTCTGTTTCAAAAAATATTTTTTCTTCTGATAGGATCACGACAAATTAGAGCCTGGTCCACAAACCTTGTTCTTCTCACTTTGAAGTGAATGTGAACACTTTACTCCACACAGAGCTTATAAAGTTATCTACTGATGACTCAAAAACCTACCTGTTGCACTAACTTATCTCCTATACCTGGTTAATATCTCTTCTTAGGCATGCCATTGTCACTTCAAGCACGATTCTCCCATCTTCACTTTCAAATTCTTGCTGCCTTTTTCCCGTCACCATTACAACTATTATTATCCTAATCTTTCAAGACTATAGACTTTATTTTTTCTTCTCTAGCCCCTCATTAGTTATCCAAAAATATCTCTCTAGTACCTATCATTTTATTTCCATACACATTTCAGCTAGCACTGACATTCACCAACTCATTACTTCTATTAATAGGGCCTTGTTCTGGCCCTGAGCTATTCTCTCACCAATTCTTTCTGTCTCACTGACAATTTTTGTACAACAACATTGTTGTCAAACCACATGGCTTTGACTCTGTTTGGTGGGACTTTCTCTGCTGCCATTTCAAAATTTAGATTTAGAACACTGTCATAAAATTTTTGAAAACACTTTAGTGTTTAGTCTACTTTCCTGAGCCCAGCTCCTCACCATCCAATCCACCATAGGTTGTCCACGTATTCTTCAAACCCTTTTTGTTAAGCTCCTCCATCAAAGGCCTCTTTTGTTAACACCTACCTTCAGCCTACATAAAACCAGCCAGGTGATTCATTCTGACAAGAATATGCTCTTACATCCAGCTCTACTTAGTCACATCCATGTGCAACCTGACATGGCTGATGAGGTGGTTTATGTCAGGAATGCAACCTGAGCTATATGAAGTGGAATGTGGCAGAAGAAAGAAACAGAAACTATTATACATACTGCTCTTTTTAGCTCATTCACAGTACATTCATATTGTTTGTAGTGGTTATAGCATTTGTCCACTCTTGTACCCATGTTCATATATGATGCATGACAGAATTTCATTGCTTCTGAACTACTGAAATACTGTATTATAAACTAGGTGCAGCTGATAAGTAACATCTATGATCATTAAGTAATGTGGTTAAGCACTATTTCATCTGACCAGATGCTACTCTGCATGTTACATCTGATACTCATTCCTCAGCTTAACAAAGAGATTTATATTAATGGCTTTCTCGATTTTTTTCCTAAATGCTATTCTGCAGTGGAGATACTTGATATTATGAATTAAAATCCCACACTTATATCTCTTCATCTGATCTGATCTGAGACAAGAACTGTGTCTCATTTGATTTCTAAATGAGCCCCATACACATTATATGCATCAAACATTTGCTCATTCATTAATAAAGGATTCTGCTATTCCATTACTTTAGGATTTTATATAAAAATTAGACTGTATATAATTGTTTGCTATCCTATATATTGTTCAGATTTTTTTCCAGATGAGAAATAGATCAAATGCAAAGACACTCAAAATATGACCATGCCATCTATCAAACATGCACAATTCCCTACTTATATGAAACGATTTAAAGCTTGCTACATGGTGGGAATGATTCAGTTCGATTTTTTCATTGGGATAGTTATGCAATCCCATCTAAACAAAGTCTTATTCAGACTGCTCAGTATGGTTGGCAGTGTGCAGAAATGATGCAGGCCAGAACTAGATAGTTCTAGAACAGAACTATCATACTTTTGCAGATGTTGTTCAACACATTACACAACCTGCAAAACGTAGCTTGGGAAAAGGCAGAAATTACATTATCATGCTGCTAGCACCTCAACCATCTATGCCACAGAACTATGGAGTTTCAGTTTGTTTTTTTGTAAAAAAGTAAGAAGTCTACACTGAAATGTAGAGCAAATTTCTATAACAAAACAAAAGAAACAACTGTAAAATTTATAAATGAAAATGTAAAAGAAAATTTCCTGCAGCTGATACAGATAACCCATTACATTTTAAAGGGCCTACTGCAGAATGTGAAATATGAGTATTAGGTGACCGGAGCATGGAAAATGCCCTTAACCAATCTATGAAATGGCTTTTCTCTCCAGATCATGAAGAAATATACACTGAAAGAGCAATGTATCATGGAGTTGAATAAGAAAAAAATGGGACAAAGAACAAAAAAAAAATGGACTAGTAGTTTCTTTTACCATAAACTTTCCTGAATATGCTTTAGGGAAATAAAGACAGCTACAACACAGGAGAACAAGGACAAGTGTGGGCTTGTCGCTGAGTGTTCAACTGAGCAATAACTCAGTCCCTTTAAGAAGCTGTGAGCTTAACATACAGCTGAAGTACATCAGCAAGGAGAGAAATCCAATCTCCTCAGAGATTATTTATGACAAAGTGCACCTAACTGAGGCCCAATTTGTTTGTGGAATTGTAGTCATTCCATTTCAACTAAACAACAAATGAATCTGCCTTGCAGAGGATTGGTTCAGGGTATAAAAGAAAACAAAAGTGAGAAACAGATACAACACTTCATTTACACACCAATTTACCGGCTAACTTACAGAAGTGATTGATAAAGCAATTTTTGGAAGCATAGAACTCCCTGAAAGAGAAGGCCTTTGAATCACATCTAAATTTTTTCCTCTGTAAAGTGAGCACTTCTTATTTCAGATTTATTAATTTATACTCATTGTCTTAAAATCCATACTTTGTCTCATTATATTACTGTTTCCCAATTTACTTTACTGCAATGGTTAAATTGCAAATGTTGTCCAACTCAGAGAACTAGCATGATTCTTGTCTATATAAAAGTAAAACAGACTCTAAGATTAAATGTTTTAAAGTACCAGAGCACAGTGTGTGCTAGCAGCTTCCTGTGGGCAAGGATACCAGAAGCAGTGGGGGCTTCCACAGGCTACAGCCTGGTAGCCAGGGTTTTTCCCACTATCTCTGACCAGGAAGCAGGGCATCCAGAGGACAGCTGGAGCAGCCCTTGGCATCAGGCACCTCCCTGGAAAGGTGCTTTTCTAATTATTCATATTTAATTGTTATTATATGTGCTATTTTAAAGCAGTCTATTTGAAAGTGCTCCCATTTTAAATTGAATTTACTGTGAAAACATAAAAATCATGTAACATTGGCTAACATATCAATCAAGATTTTATCACTTGACTCTATTTTATTCAAAATTAACTTCAGAACATTCACTGAAAATCAAAAACTGGAAAGAAATTTTGGTCACCAATTACAATTTTGGGTCAATTTCTGCTCCTTCTCTTGTCCATATCAACAACAACACTTTTCATTTCTCCATGCAACGCTCATTCTAGCATGAACCCAGTCACCAAAAATGACTGTGCATCAAACAGTAAACAAAAACACTCAGGGACAGACTGGACAGGGTTACAAGAGAGACATTGTTTCAGACTTGAAATTAGATTGGAAAAATCTGAAATTGTTCAGACACAGTAGCCAATGGTTATAAAAAACCCCACAGATCCACAGAAGATGAAAAGAGAAAACAGCCAGTGTTCACCAGTTAAAAGCAGAGGTGTAAATTCAGGTTCTTAAATACTACCAAAACCAGCAAAGCAACAGTACTTTTGAAAAATGACATTTGCTTTTCAAAAGAAGCACTGGAAAAATATTTCTTAAATAAAGAAAATTCTACTGATAATACAATTCAATGGATATTTCTAGGCAGAAGAGACAATAGCTATTGCAAACATTCAAATAGACAAAAAGCAAAAGGCCAAAACTAGAGATCTAAGCAATTTAGAGAATCTGTATTTGAAATAGGCTAAATTAGCACCAACTAAAGAGTAGTGCAGAATTATTTACAAAACAAACCCACCATAAACAAAACATAAAAAGGGAATAACCAGACTGCTTGTCCAAAAGCTGAAGATAAAAAGCAGAGACTCTATCAAGCTTAAAAAAAATTTATAACAGAATTAGAAGAGGCGCATTTTATTTTTAATTGAGAGCTTCAAAACTTTAAAAGACATAAAAACTTTGGCAAAAAGGAGAGAATTTTCCATGCTAATGAAATAACAATGAAAGTGGAAAATTGTATGGAAAGAATGCAGTTAAATTAAGCCAAAGTAGAGAGATAGGACTCCTAAGATTGACATAAGCTTCATATGAGAAATGTATATCTATGTATAGCTACCTAATGTCTTATCTTGATGCTTTGAAAAATATTTGCTTTATATATTATGCAAATATAATCACTACTAAATTTAACACCACTAAATTTAACAAAGTGAAAAAGCATGTAAAATGCAGAAGCTAATGTCAGAAAAGGTAAAGGAGCAAAGAACCTGACCACCAATTTCAGTAACACCATGAAAGATAGTTTAACTTAATAGTTTCTTGTTTCACCAATTATGCAAAATCTTTTGACTCTGTGATTATTGTAAGAAGTGATGTGTGAAATGGGATTTCCTAGACACACCATTGACTGATAAGCAATATATGTTAGCTGTAGGGAAAATGTCAATAGATGTGTCAGGACAGTTTAAATTGACGAATATATTTGCCAAAAATGTGTGCAATTGCTTTTGGTTTAAATATCTATGTCTAATTAATAATGTGAGACTCATTGGAGGATTTCCGTCAAAGAATGAAATAAGGTTGTCATACACTACACTATAGTATATAATTTACGTATTACATTATTATACACTATAGTATATAATTTACATACATTAATACTGAAGAAATGAAACCCTGTTTACAGATCTAGCTGTATCAGAACACTTTTAAAAAAAAGCTCTGCTTTAAAACATGGAAAACTTAGTGTATGTTGTTTTGAAACTTCCTACTAGACATACTGATTTTAATAATTGGAAGAATTTGCATCCTTCTGGACAAAATGTCTAGCACTCAGCTGAATAATTGTGTTACATGATGCATGAGCAGTGGGCTCATGGGTTGGGCACAAGGGGTTATAGTTAATGGGGTGACATAAAGCTGGTGACCTGTCACTAGTGGGGTTCCACAGGGCTCCATCCTCGGCCCTGTGCTCTTCAAGATCATATAAGACTTGGACATAGGACTGGAAGGGATACTGAGCAAGTTTGGAGATAATACAAAACTGGGAGGAGCTGTTGACTCCTTCAAGGGCAGGGAGGCCCTGCAGAGACCTCAGCAAATTAGAAGACTGGGAAGCCACCAATCATACCAAGTTCAAAAAGGGAAAGTGCCAGATTCTGCACCTGGGATGGGAAACTCTGGTTGTACTGACAGACTGAGGAACAAGAAGCTGAAGAACAGTGCTGCAGCAAGGGACTTGGGGGTCCTGGTAAATGGCAAGTTGAATATGAGTCAGCAGTGCCCTGGCAGCCAGGAGGGCCAACCCTGTCCTGGGGGCATCAGACACAGCATTGCCAGCCGGGCAAGGGAGGGGATTGTCCTGCTCTGCTCTGATCTGCACTGGGGCAGCCTCACCTCGAGTGCTGGGGCAGCTTTGGATGCCAAAATTAAGAAAGATACAAAGCTATTAGAGGACATCCAAAGGAGGGCAACCAAGATGGTAAAGGGCCTTGAGGTGAAGCTGTGTGAGGAACAGCTGAGATCACTTGATCTGTTCAGCCTGGAGAAGAGGAGGCTGAGGGGAGACCTCACTGCAATCTACAGCTTCCTCAAGGATAAGCAGAGGGAAGCAGGTACCAATCTTTTAATTCTCTTTCCCTGTCACTGGTCACATTCCCTGACCACTGGCAAAACCTAAGGAAATTACATGAAGCTACAGTCATACTATTCTGTTTCTGATCCATGTTTATCTAACCCAGAACAGTCTTTCACTCCACTTGTCACTTACTTCTCACTAGCATTCTTTACTCTTAGGCTGCATTTATGACACATGAAATTCATCGTCCTTAGCACTTGTATTTTTCTTAGTGCCTCAAATGTCAATTCTGAGCTATTTCCCAAGAAAGTCCATTTCTAGCCATAATGTGTTCAGATTCGAATCAGTCTCTGGACTGCTAATCTCAGGATTTATTTTAGCTTTGGTAGCACTCATACAGCTGACATAATACAGCAGAAGAATATAAATGATATCACAAATAAAATTTTGCAGTATGTAACATCTTTCAGTAACCCTAACTTTAAAAACTTGAACATAAAAAACTATAGATGTAACAAAAACTCCACAATTAGCAGTAATTAACAGATCTGGAATATTTTACAGAGATATGACTAAATACAATTGCTTCCCAGGTTTTTATCTCCTGGCTCTCTCTAACTACCTTTAAGCATAAAGTTATCGTTCCTTGTAGGACTGCTATTTCAGAACAGCAACAAATATTTTAACATAAAATAGTATTTCAGAAAGGGGGGAGAAGGGGGATTTAAAGGCTCATCTACAATACTTGTCTTTAGTTCATATTTGCATTCATTACTGCAGACCAAATGCATGTACAGACGAAATGTACTGCAGGACAACATTGAGCAGGATATTGTAAAATCAGTGTTTCATTGAACTTTCTGACAGACTGCTTTTAGTGTCTTTTCAGGTTACAACAATTTAAACAGGTGAGAACATTTAACTACAGGATAGGAAATACTCTTTTTGGAAACCACAACTTAAAAGACTTTTCTTCTTCATATGTATTTTCAGTTTTAAATAGTCTCATTAATTTCCTTTTCTATGCCGTTTGAATCAGGAAATATACAGCAAAAACTACATGAGAAAGCTATTTCACAGATGACAAAATTCTTTGAAGTAACAGTTATGGAAACAACTTATTGTATGCAAAGTAAAACAAATCTGTCTTCATGGAGGACTGTCAGAATACACAATAACTTACTGAGTAAATAACTGATGAGTCTCACATATTGACACTTTGTAGCAACCACGCAAATCACTCACTATGCTTATCTAGAAATTGGCTACTTCTATATCAGTGAGGAGTTCTCATCTCATCTGGTGTTTTCTAAATTTGTTGTGGATTCTTCAAATAAGAAGATACATCTTCCATTCAATGAAAAGCAAAAATAATCTAAGCAGTATTTTTTCAAGATTTGTAAAAGAAATATGCTCCAATTATACATGAAAGTTTAAAATTAGTCAATATATCTGTCTTTCCTAAGACTACCTCTTCCCTAAAGAGTTCTTCTCTAGACAGCTCATCTTATGTACAAGAACTGACAAAAGTAGTTATAATGTAAGAAAATGGCCTCATTATGGCCAAAACTGTAGTCCTACACTTTAAAGCAGGCATCAGTGAGGAGAGCTCAGGCTGATCTGAGTACTAAAGCAGTTCTATTGCTATGAAGTTATCAGTAAAGTCTCCAGAGACTAAATAAAGGTTTAAAAACCCTTCTCATGATTACACAAGCATGACTTAACAAATAAAACTAATACCCACTGAGATGTACAATTTTTTCACTGAATAAAAACAAAGTGAAAGGAATTTGCTCACTATTATAACCACCAGTAAATTCTTAGTAATAAAAAACCCCAACTTGTCATTTTGCAAAATATACTGATTTATGTTATGTGTATATTACACAATCCTATTTCACAGTGTCTCACTACATGTAATAATGCCAATTTAAAGAAGCCAGTGCCTTAATGAACAACAGTTCAAGCTGCACAGATTTCAATTGGTGAAGAAATATTCAATTTTAATACAATCACAACCTTTTGTCCAACAAAAGCTTGTTCTTTGGGGGATTTTACTGAAGCAATTCTCAAGTTATTCTATGAGGTAAATTCTTTCAAGTTTATCTCTTTTTCAGCCCACTGATTTACTTCATCCTAAATTAAAACCTCTTTATGTCTTTTTATGCCACTTTGTATTATATACTTCCATAAAACACTGAACTGGAACTGTGAGAAAAAAAATGCATGAATACTTGCTTCTTAAGATCACCTCCCTTGTTATAGAAACTGCACTTTCCCTTAATTTTTCTAACACATTAAAAATCTTCAAATTTTTAAAAGAATGTGAATAAAAGGATTGCTTGAGCTGTAATATGCATCAAAATCAAAAAAGACTGAATAGAATAATCCTTTAAAAATCTAGTATAGAAACTACTCCTTAGTTTTGAATTTCTTAAAAATTCTTCAGTTGCTCATACAGCTTTTTCTAAACTTAAAAGAAAAAAAAATGA
Organism: Lichenostomus cassidix; assembly: GCF_008360975.1. NCBI lineage: Eukaryota > Metazoa > Chordata > Aves > Passeriformes > Meliphagidae > Lichenostomus > Lichenostomus cassidix. The sequence continues at coordinate 26,262,574 of NC_139480.1, read as the reverse complement.
ACAAACAAACACAAAAACCCCAACAAAACAAAGTAAGACATGAAAAGCAAAATAAACTCATTTGTGTTTCCTGTTTATTTGCATGATTTGTTTTCCCTGGTTTTTCTCCTGGCACTTTAAAAACTTTGAGATCTGCATGGCCTACTTTCAGTGCCATTTCAGGAAGGATTCATGTCATCTACTTTGGAGGTGTCTGTATCTCAGCTAGTTTCCTTACATTCGATAATGAATAGAGAGAAACTGGTCACTTGCAGCACCCAATTTATGTAACTGATTTTAGATGTCTGCTTCAAAATGAGATGGTTTATTCATCTGGCAATGCCCATTTATCTCCACTGACTGCAAGGGAGAGAAGTCTAAACAATGAACTTAGACTTAGACACCTTCATTTGGCCAGACGAAACCCAGGCTTATAGTCCTTCCAGATACAATCTCTATTTCATAAGCCCAATGGGCCTTTTGCTTTTAAATCCTGTATAATAGAACCTTGTCTCCTGACAAAGTTCCTCTGTGCTACTCCCTGAGCCAGTAATTTGCTTGTAAACTCTGTAAAAGAGCATTATTCCAAGAGGGCCGTGGTTTACTTTGTCTTATCTGTATGTTTTTGTTTCTGCTAATATAGTATCATATCACTTCTACTAAAATTTGGGCAGATCTAGAGCTAACCATGTCCCCTCATTTTTTCAGTTTCCAAAATTTGTATGGAAGTTTTTGTATTATTGATTTCATGCCTTGGTTTGTTTTTTGGTTTTGTTTTTTTGTTTAAACACCCTTTTTAAAGGGCAACCCATTTGATTTCCTTTTTAATTAGTTTCATTCTCTGAGCTTATACTGCACTTAGGATAATTTTAGTATCTTCAACTGTAAGAATGTCATCTAGCCACATTCTCTTCTATATTTTACAGCTTTCTAACAGGTCCTCAATTTAAAAATTTTCTTGCAATCTTCTTGATGTTAAGTGTCAACAGTTTGGTTTTAGATAAGGTCACTCTCTCTTACATAGGTGCCCTTTATTTGGAAAAGTCCTTCACATAATGTTTCTTCCACAGAATGTTAAAAGGCTTTACATACAAGCTTCTGAATTTTAAACATTGAGTTGATGAGCAGAGCTAATAGCCAAAAGCAATAGCTTTAGATTTATTTCCAAATTTCTAACCTATTTTGGTTTTTGGAAAGGTTTCTTTTGGACTCATTTACACTAAAATAATTATTTAATTCCCAGAGTGGCATTTGTTAATCCCTTTGTAGGACATAGATTATCTACTATCCCTCAAAAGACTGACAGACTGTTAATAATAAGTAAATGCTGTTACTAACAAGCATTTTAAATTAAAATTGCAGTTAAGTTGCAATTAACAAACAGAAATAAGTTACTTATATAACTAGATCTCAGAAACCAGAGATGAGGTTGTTCAAGTACACCACAGTTCTCATTTTCTTAGCAACTCTTCAACAAAACTGGAGTTTAAAAACAGTTTTAAAACAAACAAATATTTAATTCAAATAGAATTAAACAAAACAAAACAAAACGGGTTTTCTTGCTTAATTCCCAATAGAAACACTACAGCCACTTATTGTTTAAAGTATTAATTCTTCAGAGACACATTAAAGACTCCACAATATTTAAATCATTTGCACTGTATCATTTGTAGCTTTGCTTGACATTTAGTTTCATACACCAAAACCAAGGGACAAAATTGTTCTTCATGCATGTTGATATTCTAAATTTGAGATACATCAGAAATAAACCTGGCATTCTTCCAGTTTATTTCATTCTGGTCACACTAGGGAAAATATGCTTGAGTTTTAGCCTCCCAATAATTCTCAGAAGAATCAAAGATATCTCTGCAAATGAATTGCTAGCAACAAAACTCACTATCCAAGGTCAAAAAATATTGCTGACCACATGTGAAAACTCTTTAAGGAAGCTCATGAACAAAGATAGTAACCTTGATATTTTTCACTTACACGCTTTGATAAATCCCTTTTGGAAGATCAGACACTCAGTATTTACAATTACATTATCCACATAGATATAATAAGTAAACTGCATTGATTTCACCCAAGTTGTATGGAGCAAATGATCTGATAGCTTCTTTCCACACTTATGGCATTGTATTTCAAGCCTAATTTATCTATATTAATTCTGGTGCTACCTTTCTTGACTATGAAGTGACAAGAAGTGGAAGGAAGGCACTGTATTATTTTCTTCCTGAGTAAGTACCTATCATGAAGTTTACTAGAGACAACTTACTTAGATTACACAGATTGCTTTGATTTCCTGGAAAGAAAGCTCAGCTTCCCTGTAGAGACACTCAACAGTAGATCCAGAAGGTACATAATGGTTGCATGCAGAAGTAAGGTGCATCACATCATTGCGATAACCTAATCACACCTGTATAGTTTCAGCAGCTTTAACTCCCTTCATTACGAATCTCTCATATTTTGATTTATATATATAACTTTTCAGGCTTATTCCAACCAGAGGTTAGATAGAACTTGGTTATTTATACAATGGTAGTTCATCTGTCATACACAATTTTGAAACAAGATAATTAAAGTCCAAAAGGAAGGGTGCTAGGTATTCTGGGATTCCAGGTGAACTCAGAGACGTCTCAAACTTGTCTCTCTTGTAATCTAGGAATCTTTTCCCCCATATCTCAGTACCACTTGTACAAGAACACAGTGCTTCACTGCCTGAAAAAGTTGTTTGGAAAACATTCATAAATTTTAGTGAACTTAAAACACATTTAACTGTGATGACATTGGCTATATGCGCATTTAGATGGAAAGCAAGGTGAAAGAGGCACATCCAAAATCAACTACGTTTGCAGACAGATGACTATGGAAATGATGAGACAGAAAAAAAGGATGTGAGCCCTACTATATCCATTAGCCAAACCCTTGGTACATAACAGGCATCAAAATAAAGCTGGCATTGGAAGCTTTAACTGTTGACTTATCCACTGGTAGTCATGAGAAAAGTGTGCAACCAGTACTTCCCATTCTGCAATTCCTTCTTGAGAAACTAATGAAGGTGATTTTGCTTCCAAAACTGCCAGGTGTCTTTCAAAAAATTCATAGTATGTACAAAAGTATTCAAGGAGCATCACACTGCCTCTTTATTTTCCAAGGAACAGACACTTGCATGTGGCTATACAGTCCTGCTAAGTAACTCCTAAAAATTAACTTATGGTACCAGCACTGCTGAGAAGGCAGTAAATTCAAAAAGCAGTAAAGCTCACATTTATCTAAGTAATGCAACTCTCCAGTGAGCAAAAAATGTAAAAGACTTGCTGCAGAATAATCTCTCTTCTAATTTAATTCTGAAAAATCTGAAGAATCTGAAGACTATGCAGTGTTACATTAACTGATGCTCTTGATCTCAAAAATAGCTCATAACCTTGTTATGATGGCTGGTTATGATTTGGTCATGCATTTTAAGTTCATCTTCAGTACTTAATTTAGACTTCACAAGTTAACACATGATGTTCTATTCTCTAGTTTTCTAAAGAATTTCTTTACATCTCTTTGTAATTTAGTTGCTTCATATGCTTCATATTCATATTCCTGTGGAAAATTCAACAGGATGGAAAAACCATTATGAATATTGCCAGGCTACAGTGGAGTGTGCCTAATAAGAAACTTAAATTTCATTTTCTCAAAAATCAACATATGTAGTACTAGATGTCCTTGTCAGTCTTCGACTAAAATTGTACTCTGCTTTCTTATGAGTGTCTAATTAGCCATTACTCACACTGACAGAACACATGCCCTATCCTTCAGAATCAAATATGACACAGCAAAATATTTTAGGCATGTGTTTTTAACTATGCATTTTTGACAAACTGAATATTCCAGGAACACAGCCATCGGAGACCAAGAGATTCTGGTCTCATTTGAAATTGTCTGGCAAGATGGAAAAGTTTGGAATTAATCTTTTTGATTGCCTCACATCAAGATCAACAGATAAAAATCTACAGCAATGTTGAGCTCAGACCATTCACAATTAGAAATAGGATTTCTACTGATTATTTATTTTCTTTGTATAGCAAATAGTGCAATGAAGGAATTAGCATGAATGTTTATGTCTGGCATCTAGCAGAGCTGAGTAATTTGTAGAGTGCAGGAAAGTGAAGATTGGCTGATGGGTTTAATTTGGACTTGTTTTTACACTTAAAGTACATTTAGCTAAATTGTTTGGATAGAAAAATCTAAATGTTTCATTTTCCAAGTGCTTAGTTTCTTCAGAACCTCTTACAGAAACATTCACACATATTATCATTTCCTTAAGAGATGCAATTCTAATTAATTATTTGTCTCTTAGTAAACTTTGTTTTGAAGCAATTTGATTTACAGCCCAAGACTGTGACGTTAAGAAAAACTTTGATATGTGACAGAAACTAAGTTTAAAATAAAAGGTGGCCAAGAAATTCTTTGTTATGATACATAAATCATACCTACTGCACTCACAGTAGGGTTGCCAGTACTGTCCAGTCTCACAGAATTGAGTGTCACTGTTGGAGTGATTCCAGAGAAGGGCTACAAAGATGACCAGAGGGCTGGAGCACCTCTCCCACAAAGAGGGGCTGAGAATAATTTGGGGAGGTCTTGTACCGTCCAGTACCTGGAGGGACCTACAGAAAAGCTGGAGAGAAATGTTTTACAAGGGCATGTAGTGACAGGACAAGGGTTAATGGCTTTAAACTGAAAGATCAGAGCAGATATGAGGAAGAAGTCTTTGACTGTGAGGATGGTGAGACACTGGAACAAGTTGCCCAGGGAGAGTTGTGAATGCCTGGAAGTTTCAAGGCCAGGCTGGATGGGGTTTTGAGCAGCCTGATCTAGTGAAAGGTGTCCCAGCCCATGGCAGAGGGGTTGGAACTAGAGCTTCTTTAAGGTCCCTTAAAATCCAAACCATTCTGGGATTCTACGCACATTTGGATCTTTTATACAATTGTATTAGGCACAAGAGAGGTAACAATCTTTGTACAACACACAGTCCTTGTAGTTTTTGTGGTCGACAAAGACTGTCTTATTCCTGAAATTTTCCCTTAATTTTCAACAGATTTCTCTTAAAATTTTACTCCTTTCAGAATGCCTGATTGGTCCAATTTGCTAACAAGCCTAAGCCTGAAGTATTCCTGACAGATCTCACTCCCTTCACACTGCTTGACTAGCACAAAAAAGGTATCTGAAGCATCTAGTTTCCCCAGATGCTTACATAAAATTGTAAGAAGAATGGAAACATATCCTTGCTGATATGCTTTTGGCCACTGGTCTAACCCAATGTGAGCACTTTAAATGTTTTACCATATCCTCTGGAATATAGTACCTAAAGCCAAAGGCATTTATCAAGGTGTAGGAATATCATGGATATATACAATCTTATGTACTCTGATTTATACTTTGTTATTTTGTTTTGAATTCATACCATTTGCTTTGGTTTTTTGTCTGCTATTTAAGTTTTCAAAGAATTGGATGTCATAATGTCACACTTTGATTACCATGTGGTAACAGTCAACTGAAGCCCATAATTTTTAGATACAGAGCCAGGATTCCTTTTCTCTGCCATGTCTGTCTCCCTAAATTTAACTACACTGATTTTCATTCTATTTGCCATACACTCAATTCAATAAAGTCCCCTGGCAAATTTTTATTGTTGGTGCTACCTTACCTACCCAGAGTAAGTTAGTAAGTCAGCACCAAACTGACACATATCACTGCTTACTGGGATTTTTTTCCCCATATTATTTATGAATATATTGAAAAGACTATGTTCAATAAATATTCTGCAAACTTCACAGGAAACCATTCTTCACTGATCAAAGTATCATACATTTTAATCAAGTGTTTACCCTTTCAAACAAACAAAATAACTATTTATTTTCCTTTATTACCTCTGGCAAAGTACTAGAGTTAATATCTTTTATAAATTCTGGCCAAATGTATTAACAGGTTCCACATAACAACTGATTCTCTCAAAGCAACACCATATATCCACAAAGAAAAAAAATTCCTTTTACAATAACCATGCTTGCTTTTCCAAAAGCATATGATATTTATTTATTCATTCATTCATTCATTCTATTATCCATTCAATAATCAATTTAGAAAAGGAAAAATCCTGACTTCAAATGCATTCAGATGGTAGTAGGAAGAGTTTTTGTTTTGCAATGATCAATTACACAAAATGATGGAGGCAATTGAATGTTTTCCTTAGAGAAACAGAAACAGCACAGTTATATCAAAAAGTGCTTTATTTTCACACACAATTTCTTCAGTCTGTATTTCTGTCTAAAGATTATGTTAGACATTTGTAAGAACTGCATAAATGGTCTGCATTAATGAACAGACATTTCAGTCATTTATAGGACTGCTAATATTTTAGCCTATGAAATCATTATGTAAATCAAACTAATTTCCACAACAGCCATTCAACTTCAAACAGCTGCACAACCCAGGACTTTTCCTTTTCTAAAGAAATCTGCATACTATTGTATTCTGTATCACAGTTGTACAGCACCAGTATTGTCCTTTACTGGAACAAAAGAGACCTTGAAACCATGGTCCATATTTTAGGTGCTTGCTGTGATGCTCACCTTACCATCTGTTCACATTAATCTTATAAACAAATCTGCTCAAAGCATGCCAAATACAATCAGATTAACAGTAAAAAATATTTGTAATTAGATGCACAAAGGAGCACTTGATCACTAGAAATATGTGATGAACTAAAATGAAGTCCTATGTACATCTTTAGTCAGTCACCTTTAATCTTGTATTACCATAATTGACACTTTTTCTTCTTTTGAAAACACTCGCTTGACAAAGTAGACAAGATAATCAGGCTACCATATTAGCTCTGTAGCTTTTATGACCAAGTGACTACAGAAAAAGAGCCTGACTTGACCTCTCAATTTTCTTCTCATTCTTATCACCCAATACAGCAGGCTACCAAAACAACCTACACCTTTGGAAAGAACACTAAAATGCTATTACTTAATGAATATTGTTGAAAACAACACAGGGAGTGTCATTCTCAATACCAAAAAGATCATAGAATCATAGAATAGTTTGAGTTGGAAGAGACTGAACGGTCTTCTAGTCCAATCCCCCTGTGATGAGTAGGGACATCTTCAGCCAGATCGGGTTGCTCAGAGCCCCACCCAACCAGACCTTGAATGTTTCCAGCAATGAGGCATTTACCACCTCCCTATCCAACTTGTGCAAGTTTCACCAGCCTTATTGTAAAAAACTTCCCCCTTATATCTAATCTAAATCAACCTTCCTTGAGTTAAAAACCATTGCATCTCATCCTATCCTAACAGGCCGTGCTAAAAGGTTTGTTCTCATCTTTAAAGATCCCCTTTACAATACACCATTTAGGTACTGAAAGGCTGCAATAGGGTCTCCCTACAGCCTTCTCTTCTTCAAGCTGAATAACCCCAACTCTTTCAGACTCTCTTCACAGGAGAGGTGCTCCAGCCCTCTGATTGTCTTTGTGGCTTCCTCAGGACTCACTCCAGCGATTACACGTCCTCCTTACTGTGGGTGCATCCCAGCTGCATGCAGCACTTCAGGTGGGGTCTCACCAGAGCAGAGCAGAGGGACAAAATCACCTCATTCAACCTGCTGGTTATGCTTCTTCTGATGCAGGCCAGGAATGAACACTGAGCAAGACAAATAGATTTGACTAGCAAGAAAGAGAGGAAGCCAGAAAAAATTAGGGCTCCTCCCAGTCCCATAGAAGCCACACCTTCTCTTGTCCCCTGAATCCCCTTAAATTATCCTTATCCCTCCTACCTCTCTCTCCTGTCCAAAATGCACTCTGTAATGATTATGAAACTGAAATTTCTTTCTCTTGAAAGTCTTGACTCATTTCTAATTATATAAATTCAGAGGTTATAAAAATTGTGGTTACAGATGATAAAATTAGCAGATATAGAAAATTTAATATAGAGAAGTTGGAAGATAAGCAGGAAAAAAAAAGCTCAGTGAAAGAAGGTTCATTCTTCATGTAACAGTTATCAAAGTTTTAGTGTATTATCTATTTAAAAAAACCCCAACAAACTGGTAAAGTATTTTTTCATTGAAGACATATGGTAGAAAAATATGACTAAGCAGAGACACATATATGGGCACAAATATGCGTTAAACATCAGCTATATTTGGCACAGCCATACATTTCAGCACCTTCCACTTAGCCAGGTGGATGAACACAAGCAGGTGCAGATTAGAAAGCAGGACAACAGAACACCAAAGTCACATTTAGAGGTCATACAAATACAAATACATATAATGGAAATACTCTGACTTCAGAGGAAAAATTGGTCTCTGTGTTTACTAAAATTTCTGATAATTGTTATAGTTGATTCTGATGAATTCTAAAAATTTTTATCACTTTAATTTTCTAATTACAAGCCTGATAGAAAATAAAGTAATCATAAACACTGCATTTACATTTATCTATTTGTCCTTCTCAATTAACAACATTAATTTATACTACAATGAAAAGGTTTAAAAAATTTATTTTTTAAAAGAGAAATCCTTAGATTTCTTTACATAGCCATACAGCCAACCATGTCAAAAATGATGACATATTTGCAGCAGGTTTTAAAGGCACCATACTGTTCTGAACAAAGCTCTCTACGCCATACTCATGAAATGAATGTTGTATAACATATTTCTAAACTAGGCCTATACCTATTTCAGAGTCATCAGATAGGTCAATAGACAAGGTCACATTAAAACATCATCTTCCACATCATCTATCTTCATCCATTTGGCCAGCAAATTCAAATGCAATTCAGAAGGATGACTTAAAATATTTCATTTAGAAATAGTACTCACTCCAAACCATTTTAGAAAGTAATCTATTTAACAAAATAAAGGCCAAGTGCCAATTAGTATTACATGTGATTTATAATGTTACATTTTAAGAGAATGTAAAATAGACATGATGTATTTGTGATAGCTTTTTTCAATTGGTCAAATTGCATGAATAGAAGGACAATAATAATGAGCAGGACCAGGCCCCAAAAGGGTTACTGTGCAAAGCTCCCAACAATGGCAGATCTGTCTCCACCCAGAGGGCTTACAATGCAAATATTATTCTTTGCAAATGGAATACAGAAAAACACAGAAACAAACAAACGCAGAAGTATTTTGATTGCTAACAAGCACTCACAGTTAAAGGGGCTTTAAATATCCTGTGGTAGTTTCCTGAAATGCCAAGCTCAAATTGATGCAATGTAGCACCTGTCAGTGAAGGTATTTCACCCCTGTACCTATAAAACACTCGACAATGAATCAAATATTTGTTTGAACTCTGTCCCATACTATGTCCAAATGTATGTGTGGTTGATAACTGTACTCTTCAAGCCCACCAAGCAGGATACGAGTGATTAACCAAAGTCATCATTTTAGAATTATCACTGTCTCTTTCAAATATCCTGCTCCAAACTAATGAGAGGAGTTATTTGAAGCACTACCACAGTACCATTTGGTGCTATGAAGGGACTATAATTAGCTGGTAAATTGTTTTAATTTGTTTGATTAGCCTCTACAAAAAACAGGTCATCTGAAATATTTCTTCCCTGTTTTGATACCTAAATTACTTTTTCCTTGGGATCATTACAGACAGCATGTACAGTGACACTTTAGTTGTAAGAGTCAGCTTTTACAGCATCTGCTATTCAGACTAGAATTTCCCTGCTGAGCATCTATTAAAAACTGATTTTTTCTTTAAGTTTCCAATTAAAATTGCTCAACTATTATTGGAAACCAGGTAGAGGTAGAATACATTATTCTGCCAATGCTATGAAGTTCTTACAATGATTTCACTGAGAAATTTAAATGACCCTTTCTTTTGAATCAGATCTTCAAATCTGTCCAGAGATTGAATTCCTATAAATTTATGTCTTCTGAGCTTGCAAAACCCTATTCAAATCCTGCAAAGTAACAAACCTTTGAAGGCTGATTTTTGCTTATACTCTGCTGAGGTCACCTACTTTACCCTGTGACAATGTTGTTTATAATGAGCACATTCAATCCCCACATAGAGCCAGCAAGGTTCATCTACTCCCAAAGGAAAACTGGGCATGTTTACCAGCTTGATTGACTCTCCTAATTAAACTAATCACACCAGAAACCAGTCCTTTTTTGTAAATAATACACTGACGACTGTGTATCACGCAAGGCTATAAGTATCATGATCCACTTCAGGGTTATCAAGCATTCAAGGTTCTTTTTGCAACTGTTCCCCATGCCTGGTAGGTGATGATGCAGAGGTTCAGTGTAAGAACCAAAATCACGCAGAATGTCTCACCTGTACTTTCAGTACCTCTACCAAAGCCCCCCAGGGAAGTCAGAGAAAATAACAGTTTCTTGTCTTGTTGGGAGCTGGAAACAGTAGACCAGAAAATAACCTGGGGCAAAGGCTGGGAGACAACAGGAAAAACAGGATGAAGAAACACACAGAGTATTGTCTTCACAAGTCTACATACTTCTTTTCAGAACACAACTTGGTTTTTCCAAGTATGAAAACTAGTCCTATGGCACCAATTACCTAGTGGCACTAGCAAAAGCCACTAGCAAAGTTAATGCCTCATCCCTCCATGCTGTTGCTTCTATAGCCCAGCACTAGCTTGCCATTACTAAATAGCTTGATATTCTTTCAACACAATAAAAGACAGTAACTAAAACACAAGCTCGTATTTGCAAGTACTTCCTATTTTTCTGTATTTCTTAAATAAACTATAACTTTTTTGTGAGAAAGAAACAAAAAACAAAAAAAAAGGAGACATCACTTTACCTCCCTATTATTTCAAATACTAATGTCAATTTAACTAACCTGTATGTTTAGACAACTACGGTATTAACATTATTCTTTTAGAAGACTGTATTGTTCATGTATGGCTTAAATAATGAAAGTGTTGTTATTCTGAGTCACTTTCTTAACTATGTTCAGTTCATTTTATTCTTAGATACAGCCCAATTTTGCTGAAATGTCAGTTTCAGGATCAGGCTTCATCTTTCTTTCTTCCCCAGACCAATCTGAAGCTCATGACTTTTCATAATATCTTATCAATTCAGTGGTTCTTGCTTATTGAAAAATGCACTGCCCCAGTTGTTTCATTCTGTTTGAGTAAGTTTTCCCACATCTCTAACCATTTCCCTTAACATTCATTCCTAGGCTATTTTAGGACCTACATTTTCAGGATGTATCTGTACAGGATGATGGCATGTCAAGATTAATCCAGAGCCCTAATACTAAGTACACACATCATCTGTTAAGGATTTTGCTATCTTGAAAAGATCACACTTTCTTGCTTGCAGCTTTGATTGATGGGAGGTTGTTTCCTGTTACAAGGGAAACAGTAATCAGATATCAGAGTAAGAACAACCACTGCTCCTATCAGAGGCACTTCATTTGGTGGTGTTCCAGAAATTTGAGATGAAAATGAATTTATGTTGGCCAATATGTTGGCCAATGTTGTGATCAAATCACAGCATTCCAGTGTTGCCACTGTTCCAATAAGAAATTATTGAAATAGACCTACTTTTACTGTTGCCATGTCATATTACAGTTATCAAAAAGAGAACACATTGCTCCTGGAGCCTACAGAGTCTTCATCACTGGAAGTTTTTAAGAACAGGTTAAACCATTCCTGACAGTGTGTTAATTCTACTTGGAGGAAGATCTGACGGATACAAGGAAGAGAGGCTATCACTGTAGACAGGAAGTCAAAATCCAGCACACACCATTAATGTGTGTGTGTGTGTATGACTAACTGAAGTCCAGAAGCATCCAATGAATTAACAGTTTTAATTCCCCTGCTCATCACACTGGACACAAAGGTGGCGATTGCTCTTCTTTCCTTCTGCAGGCAGGAATATTGCACTGAACAGCCTATAGACAGTTTCACTGCTCAAAGGATTCCTTGACTCAAAATCATGCTTAGAGCACTGGGGTGAACTATAGTTTGGCTAAAGTAGAGTTTGCCTCCTGGGCAACTGTACAAATTAACACCCTGCTATGATGAAGCAGAAATTACCTAACCCTCCAGCTACATATTATCACAGATTTAATGATCTTTGCAAAATAAAGTTGTATGATCCAGTGATAATGATCTCCACATGAAGTAAACTTGTTCAACATTTCAAATAATTTATAAGCTTTCTGTAATTTCCTGCCACTCTCTTTCCAAAGTATCTGCCTTTCTTACTTTAAGTTAATTTTTTAATTTCATGTCAGTGTTGTGGTTCCAATTTTTATTTCCTTTAGTATTTCTCATCACTGAGTGTTATATCTTATCTTTTTTATAGGTTTTTTGTTTGTTTTTAGAACTGGAGATTGGCTCACAGAAGAAAAAAAAATGCAACAAGATGAATTCAGCTACACAATGTCATTACAGCTAGCCAGTTTCATGTATTTGTACTCATGCTCGTCTGATTCAAACATTTTGTTTGAGAGGTTGTAACTTCAGGACTTTGAGACAGTTCTAATAATTGCCGATGATGTCTTGCCTTGCAGCTATCTGGATGAAATTCTATTGCAATCATACCGTACCACTCAACTCACTAAGTCAGCCCTGCTAGAATACTTCACAACCTTCCCCATTTAAGCTGCTGAAATGGTGTTGTGTCTTCCGCAAAATTTGCTATTTCTCTGTTCATCCTCCATTTTCTGGCTAATAATAGCACATTAAGTGCTAACAGAAGTCCTAGCAAAGAACTGAAGTACACAGCACTACTGATATAAAACTTGAACATACATTCTTACTACCATTTTTTTCTGTCAGACTGTCCAGTTGAGAAATCTTGCTTCTCCCTTAACATTTTTGCTCTTCCTAGGCTTTTCTGCAAAAAAGCTGAAAAAATGCTAAAAGAAAGTAACAAATATCCTTTCTGTTTTACATCTCCTTTCCAGTTCATTTTGGAACAGATTTAATGTTTTCTTTCTGATGTTTTTCCACTTACTATAGCTGTAAATATGAGAAATACTACTGACAGCTTAATTATTACAGAACAGCTTGATTTTTCTTGAAATGGCTGTTAAGATAAGCCTTTCACACCACGTAAGCCTGCATATAGCAAAAAATTCTCCTTAGACTGGTTCCAACAATGCTAAGGAAAATAGTGCATATTTAAAATTGGGAAAGAAGTCCAAGAAAAGACCTAAAGATTCAGAATCTGCATACAGTTCCAGAATTTAAGGAAAGGGTGAATGTTTTAAAGAATGCTTTCTAAACTATTGAAATGTAAATTTAATCATCCCCAAGACAAAGAATAATGTCATAAGCAATTTTATTAATTTCTAACATACTCTTTATTAGCATTCTCAAGTAGAATTTTAGTTTTTCATAGTTGAAAACAGAATGTGATAAATATCATCAAACATGCTGCTGCCTATAGGGATAGCTCTGTAGGTCAGATTAATGCCAGTAAAGTGAAAAGCCATAGTGTTGTTATAGCTGTGAGGATTTAAGGATATAAGTCAAGATTTGGAAGAAGTAGCACTATCATTTATTGAATGAAATAATAAAGCTGGTCTGCCTGCAATTAAGATCTTGTATTGGGCTTGTATTCCAAAAAAAGTGTTTGGTTATTTTGTTTTTTTTTTTTCTGAACTGACAAAAATCACTACCACTCTTTTTATGTCTTGCCTTACTGGTATGTAAAAAAGATCAAAACAAGGGAGCATAGTTCTGAAGAAGAGGAGATTTAGGAAATTTAGGAGATTTGAACAAAGTAGTGGCACACATCTAAATGTGTTTACTGGCTGTTGCTTAGCAGGAATGAAAAGTACTTCCTTGTTAAACAAAGACTGAAGATTAGGAAAAAGTGGTCTCTTGCATTTTTAAAAAACAAGCTGGGAGTAGTAAATCTTTCACCACTTCAACACAAAGACTTATGAAATATTTATCTTTTTAAAATATCATTGGTATACCTGGTATTTTACTGGATGAAAAACACCTAAAGAAACTGCCAGCCTAATAACAGACAGTGTCCATAGTGAAAGTAAGAATAAAAAGGTATGTCAGCTCAGATGCACAAATGGACTTAAAATTTATACCCACATGTGACAATTTAGTAAATTATGTGCATCAGAAAATTTACAGAAAGGATTTGAACATAAAATGCTTTGCAGATAGACTGAGAAGCTATGTACAAGGGAGTGGGAGGGAAGATATGGAACATTAGAACTAATACATGCTAACTTTGAGAATAAATGCCTAGAAGATTATGGTATTCAGAAGAGCTAGTACTGAGAGCTGCTTGGTTTTGCTTAAAAAAATAAAGCTACAAACAAAAACGGAAACTATGTAACTGAAATAAAGAAACTGGCATGAAATATTTTGCAGGCAGAGAAGAAAAAAATCAGTTAAAATTTGTCTGAGGCAATATGCTTTTCAGATACAATATACTCACTGTACTTTATCACTCTGTATAATTTACTGTTTCAAAGGTTTCATTTATAATAAAATTATTTGTAATTTCATATTTTTTGAATCCCTGCAGATTTTCTCATTTGTTATATGAAAGTGTGTATTTAACTACAAAAAACATGATGGGTGCTTAGCTCTAGCACCATGCAAATAGATGAGTCAAATCTAACAGAACTATTTCACAGACCTGGTTTCTGTAAGCAGTCATGTCCCTTTATAGCATGTAGAGTAGAAACAGGCTCTAGTGACATACAAAAGAAACTCTTACTTTGATTATGCCAGTATTAATTATACAATACAATGGCTCCTCTGAGATGAATAGAATCGTTGTAGCTTGTGAAATATGTGCATATCTTTTACTACTGAGAAGCACTGCAGAAGTGTAATAATTAAATTAACAAATTAGAAGCTTTGCCAAGCATGTAGCAGGATCTAGGTTTATGGATAAGAGTGGATGAAATTGTAAGATTAAAAAGTAATTTCACTTTTTAAACTGAGACATTTTGTCATATATGGCCAAAAGCATCCTACTTTTGAGAATTTAGTCCCAAACTGAGCAAGTCATGATATTGCAGTTTATTCCACCATTGTACAAGAGTAAGAACAATGTAATTACTACTTGCCAACTTTCCTTACTTTGTTACTGTCTCTATCTTACTGCAGACACAGCTTCTTTCATATTGTCAAAAGCTAAAATCACTTCTTCATAACTATAAAATTATTGTAACCTTTTTAAAATAATGTGATCCTAGATCACTGTTCAACATTAATAACGTTGAAAATAATGTGTTTGACTCCAATGTTTGGGGGTTTTTTGTGTAACTTCCTTTTTGTAGTTAAACATTGGTTTTGGTCATATGTGTGTAGCTTGTAACTGCTTTGTCTCATCTCCTGTTTTCATGAATGATTAAAATGCAGTAGTGGTGAACCATATTCAAAGTTGCATTTAAGACTCCAGTAAATCAATAAATTTCAACTTTTATTCTTGTGTTCTAAAATTACAAGATGCAAAGCGGTAACAGTTTTTTTGTATTTTGTTGTGGTTGTTGTTTTGTCGTTTGTTTTTTATCAAAATCAAATCAGATTTGATTTTGAATAGAGAAAATCCCTAAGAAATATGCTTTTGGGCAACTTATAATCTTTCCTATTTCTGGGAAATGTTCTCATCCCCTGTCTATGAATATAGAGCAAATATAGCACTCACATAGCAAGTAACATCTTTGTTATGTAACTGTGTGACATTTTAAATGAAAGTGAAAATATGCACAGCAAGATAAGTATGC
The DNA here is from genome assembly GCF_008360975.1 of Lichenostomus cassidix. NCBI lineage: Eukaryota > Metazoa > Chordata > Aves > Passeriformes > Meliphagidae > Lichenostomus > Lichenostomus cassidix. The sequence goes on along the minus strand of NC_139480.1, from coordinate 26,246,838 downwards.
AGTGGAAACACCTCATAAAGCAAAAGCAGAATCTATTCACCAGTGAATGGAGGCACATGTGATGATCAGGCCTTTCTAAAAATAACTTGTTGGTTCAGATAATAGAGCTCACTTAAGATTGTATATGAGAAAAGTTAAGTTGATGAAAGTAATTTGATGGAGACAATATCTTTACTGTTACCTTTTAAAAGTACATTGCCATTTTTGTAGTTACATTTATAATATTTTAAATTATTAATTTCATCATTACCAAATACCTTTGCAGAGAAAAAATGTTGACCTCAGTTGTTAAATCAGCACCCATTTAATAGATATCCTTTGCAAGAAAAAAAAAAAATTACATAAACGAAAGGAGTTATTTCTTAAGTAGTGCTTATTGCATAAGGAGTTCTACTCACCAGGGAGCAAATTAGTGGACTTTTCCATTTTAATTACAAGCAAAGGAACTTAGTTCTTGACTGTGTATCAAATAGGCTGTGTAATTATTTATTATGTATGATAAATTACTCAAAAATTATTGTCTTCAAGTAAAATTTTACTATGGCAATCAAGTCTCCCAGAAAAAAAAAAAAAGAAATACAATTTCAAAACTAGAACTTCTGCAGGTCATCCAAAAAAATTCCTTACTTGCTTCTGACTTTAGGAGACAGTACTTCATTTCACAAAGGAAGAGAAAGCAATGGCAGAAGAAATATAGCCTTTATCTTACTAGGCTATAGAAGACAGAAATCCACCAGGAACGATCACAGCTATTTCACTGAATTGTATTTTAAATTAAAAAGAAATATCTGAATTAATGTACAGGTTATTTTTCCATCTCAAAATAGTTCCTGATTTCAAGCTACTAGCATTATAGGGTACCAATTACAAAAGCATTGATAAAAGTAATAAACAAGGAATCATCTAGTCCTGGTTTTGAATAATCTTCAAATATTGACCTAATAGAAAAGCATGAAGTTAAATCTGTGTAAAGGGTTTGATATTTTGAACCAGACAAGATAAAGTGTCATGTTGTTATCCACCTACATGGAGATGAGGGATGTAAATATATGGAGGCTATTCGTTTGCTGCTCATTATCATTCTTGAAATGACAAAGTTTTATTTCAGATAGCAAAAAGGTGCAAAGGGAAAGGATGCCTACCACCCAGGAGGCATTGTCATACTGCATTGCTCTCTTCTACCAACTTGAATGAATTTGGGCAGCAGTTACTGTAAATTATATCCTTCTTGTCCAAGCAACAACAAAGGCAGCTTAAGGTGTTTCCCCTCTTACAAGGGCATTTCTTACTTTGAGATCTACGTGATTAGCATGACCATTTCTCTATTTCAGTATCTCTGCAAAACACATGCTGCATATAAAAAGTAATTTGAAATATTTGACAACAACAAGCTCTGATATTTCAGCCTGAATTATTGTACAAACATGCTTAAAGTAACAGGTACTAAATTTTGCTTTTAGTATTATTTTGCAAACGTAGACTAAAACTAAATACCATATTGCAGAAAAGGCCTAACAAGTTATTGAGTCCAGTGGGACCAGATTAACACAGAAACTTCCTGTGTTTTCTTCAGCATTCCAGTAAATTAAAAATGCCACAGTTCATATGACAAAGCAGCTGGCTAAATGTAGTCTTAGCTGTCAGGCAGAAATCCGGGTATGATTGAGCTCAAGACAAGAAGTGGAGAGTAACTCTTCAACAAAGCTTTTCATTGCAACTACCTCCTTTTAAGATGTAAAAAAGCAGTAATTCCTGGCTATTATATAGATCCATACTGTTAATTTTCTCCCTACTATGTTTAAAAAAATATAAACAAGGTCAGCTTCTTCTCTGTGAGGAGATAAAAACATCTTTTATTTTTACAGACTTCAGCTAAATTTGAGATTGGCACTAATCCCCAGAAACTGGACTGCTGCTTCTACACTGCTAAGAACTGTTCATTGCCCTATGACTTCTACGATATTTAGGAAAACAAAAGTGCAACAATGCATCCCATTGTTAGTCTTACATGTTAATGCTAAGACCTTTGTTTGGTTCTCATGAAATGAAGAGTGGAAAGGATTTCACTGCATGTTAAAATGTATTAAGAAGGAATACACAAAGAATGAAAAACTATTTCAGGTGAAAGACACTAGTTACAGTAGAACAAATAAACGTAAAAAATACACACTGCATGTATGTATGTATGTATGTATAATAATCAATTGACCATCAATAAATTCTGGCTAAAATAATAGTATCTGATCTTGCAATAAGATATGCTGAAACGATCCTCCAATTAAAGCACTAGGTACACAAAGTTATAAAAAATATTCTATGCCATCACAGCTTGTAATGGAAATATACTGGCTGAAGTGGTATTCTGAACTATATATCTTCCAGCAGAAAACTAAGAGACTCCTTGAATTCTAACTCTCACCAGAATAAGTCAGGAAAAATATCTCATATTTTGAATTAGTAAAAATTAAAAGATGAAAAGCACTTTTCAACAAAGTAAACTTTCGAGTAAAACAAAAATCTTAAAACTTGCATTGGAAATGTTGACTATAAAATGCATACTCTCTAATTTAAGGAATATCAAAGAAAATTCAAAGTGAAATCAGAGACCCAGATTCACTACAGGGAGAATTTCTTTCCTGGAGGAAACAGAAAAAAGTATAGCCTACAGAAGAAGAGCATGTAGAAATAAGCTCTATTTATTTCACTGGGGAAGTCCATATCCATCCTCAGACACCTAAGTCTTAAAATCAAACAATGTTTTAAAATCTTAAATACAAATTCTTCCAGCTTAAAACATATAAGAAATATATCAGTCTGAAATGTTTATATTTTATTTGCTGAATAAAATATTTCAATAACTTTTTAAAGTAAAAATGTAAATTAATAGCAAAAATCAACTTCAAGGTCTTATACCCATGTAACACCTATTCTGGCTACTGACTAAAAAACCAAATTCTTTAATTATCACAGCATGTTAATCATTCAGTTGGTGCAGATCAACATGCACAGTTGACATGCTTTCTAAGGTCACCATCTAAACAGGATCACTTAAAAAAATTTCCTTCTCAGAAAGAGCAATTTACATAGAGGTGAATCACTTATCTATGATGTTTTATAAGACCCAATGTAGTAGTGCTGGCACTCCAAAACCTCATATCAAGAAAAAAAAAATCTGAAACATACCTCATAGGATGGTCAATGTCCTCTCTGGAGATGGAAAAATTACATACATTTAGGTTCAAAATTCTTGACTGCTATTTTACATTCATCAGAATGCTTTTCCAAATTCAGACAAAAGGAAAGCCAATGAATTATAGGTCAAAATTTCTGTAAATCTGAATTTAAGTCCAAATGTCTGAATTTAAATTTTAGCATCCAAATGTCAACTTTTCTATATTTATACTCTCTTTCTATTTGAAGATATATTTTTCCAGAATCTAATTATGTTTCTGGCAGAAACATTGCCCAGAGCATTCTGGAGTTCTGCGGATTTTTAACAGAACTCCTGGCAAAATCTCTATATAGCAGATAAAATTTTAGTAGAAAAAGCAAGAGGAAAAAAAGCAGTAAAAATCGAAATTCTCTCCTTATCTCTTGCATAACCAATGTTCTTTGAGCTTACTTTGTCTCATCTGGTGAAAAATGAAAGACTGTAACAGGGCTCAAAAGTACCATTTCAGAATGGTGCACTTTTTATTGGAAGCATTTTGAAGTTTCTGCAGTCAATTGTTCCAAATATTTTTTTCATACAATAAGATCCTTTGAGAGAAAAAATAAATTTAAAAAAATCATTAAACTTCTGTTTAGTAATTCATTACTCATGTATATAAATTCTATTGAAACTATAGTTACAACGTCCTTTTCCCCAAACTAAACTCCAACACATGGAATCCTAACAAACATTATAGAAAATTAAACACTGGAGGCAAGAAAGATAAAATTTTATGTTAAACTGTAAAAAAAGGCAAAGGATTTGTTATAGAACATATGAAAAGAGTTTGAAATATTCACTGTCTTGATCACCTCTTCTGTGCAAAAAAACCCAGTATTACGAATCACCAGCATGGAGAAAGAGTGAATTACTTCTGATTTCTCCCAACCAATCTTCTTATAATATCATCCCACAGAAAGAGAAAATTACTTAGCATTCATGAGAGAAGAACATCATTAACACCGTACATCATATTGTAATTTCATAAAAGAATTTTAAAGTCAATATAAGTTCTTCAATAATATTACAAAGTATTATTAAGACATATATCCTTAATTTCTGCAAAGGGTTTTGTAAGGAATATGGAACATGATTCCAGTGAAAACCTAATTCTTAAACAGAATCAGAGGTTTCCAAATTTGTCCTTATGTTGCACAGTAGATGCATCTTTACCTCCAGCATTCCTGACAGATGCTTTCAGGTCTCTTCTTATGCACCACCGAAGTCTGAAGATCTACAATTTCCTTAGGCAATATAAACCAGTGCTTTTACTTTACTGTCAAAAGTGGTTGTCTCACGTGTTGTTGGTTTTTTCCCGGATATCCAACCTAAAAATCCCTCATTCTTCTCTATATATACATTTGAAAAGCAAGTCAGAAATCCCCAAATGGGATCATTATGCTTGAGTTACCAGATTTTAAATGGGTGCATTGTTAATTGTACAGTTGATTCTAGTCCTAGCTGCAAAATTATCCTAGATGGTAGCTCCAAGGTTCTTTATGAGATTCTCTTAAATTTAACCCCAAAATATTCAAGGAAAATAAAAAGAAATATTTTCAAGTTGTAATGGCATAACTGTTCCTAGAAACATCATGGACATTTTGGGCACCAGCACAGGACTGAAATCACAGCTTGTGAATGTCACAGGAATTCATAAGAAAGAATATAAAAGGATCACTTACAAGAGCAAGGAACAGGTTGAGAAGCTAAAAAAGACATTGAAAGTAGAACATTTGTTGGTTTTGTTATTGTATTTAAAGAATGAAGACTTGGATTGCAGAACTTGGAAATAAACGTGATGGCAACATGAGCCATGCATAACTAATTGGATCAATTCTTCTAGCAGCTAATAGGCTTTGAGTATTATCTCACAACTGTAGGAGAATATATCCAAAACACATAAAAGTTTTTACTCAAAAGCTTTGCCATAAAATTTAAATACCACAAAATATTTTTTAATGAATGGGCCTTCCTTCTGGATTCAGTTTGATGAGCATTTATTGAAGTACTAATTGTCAGCACTACTTATCAGTTCTCATAAATGTCCATATGTTCTTTGGTTTAAAAGTGCAGCTTAATGACACCGGAAAGTGCAAGCCAATTTGTCATCCTTCCTTAACCTTTTGAAAAATAAATTAGTTTTTATGAGAAACAATCACTGTAAATAAAGTAAAAAGCATTTCAATTCCATCATAATATGGCGTCATCCTGCATTAAGTCTTAATGCAATTGTTTAAAGTTTAAAATTATTCAAATCAATCACTTATTTTTACTCTGACCTGGAGTTTAGTATCTCTAGAAGGGCAAAGACATGGATCAACTTTCCAAATAGCTTTATATGTTTGAGATGTGACTACCCACCAGGTGTTTGTGCATCTCTCTCAGCAGAGCCACCTTTGTGCAGTTCAACCTCTACTTTCAACACATTTATGCTAGTATAAAATTCTTTGTGCTATACGGATTTATAGTCCCTTTAAAAACCTACACTTATGTGACGGATTTTAACCAGTATAACTGAATCCACACTAGAGGGTGATGCTATTTTAATTGTAAAAAGTTTTTACAGTTATTGCAGTTTCAGAGCAGTACCTTTTGTAATGTTTTGAAATGTCTTCTTACTATCAGGAACAGCAAATTACTACCAAATGAGAATTAGACTTATGATCACAGATAGGCTTTTGTGCTGAAGTTCAGCTGTTGTGATGTGCTGACATAGGCAACCGTGCATAAAACAAACACAACCTACTAACTCCTGTGGTATATTAAAATCTGTACTTAATGCTTCAAAGCAACAAAATCCATAATAAACACAGGAGGGTCTTTTTTCCCCCATCTGTCTCACTACAGCTCACCAGACATATCACTAGTACACGTCTTGTTCCAAATCCAGAAGTTGTTTATTATTTGCTATCATAATTGTACATCAGTGCTTGTATTTAACATTTGACTAAATTAGTAAAGAGAATGAAGAATTTTTAGCATCAGAAAATCAATTTATAAAATTAATGCTGATAGATTTGAAACAGCACAAAATTGTACTGATTCTTCCAAAAACAAGAATAAGTACTTTCTCCATGTTGCATTAAGATTAAAAAGAAAAACACACTTTACAAAGTACATACAACTCGAAAGCTTCAAATAGTATTTTGCCTCAAGCTGCAGAATAGTCTTTGCAGGAGCTGACTTCCATACCAATAATTCTCCATTTTCCTTATCCATATGAAGCAACATTTATATGCTGTCTCACATCTGATCTCCCTACTCACACTTTCAACTTTCTGAGAACATAAGCATTACTGGAAGGTCTACTGTACCATGTCAGGGCCCATTTGTCCTGGTTCACATTTCCATTGTTCATCCAGTACCAAACCCACCCCAGAATACCTATTACAGATAAGAATGAACTTGGAAGAAATAGTTTATCTACTTATTTAGATTTTACTTCCCCAGAGACTTCTATCTCTCAAGGCTCTATCCAAAGAATAAGGGGAGAGGAGAAGATATTACTCTATCTCTCCTACCTTTTCCACAGACAAAAGGAAAAAATTCATAAAAGCAAGCAAGTGAAGGGAAAGATTTTTGTCTACAAAATGGCAAATAACAAGCCTGATGCCACAGAAGCATCCTATGAGAAAATGTTCTGTGAGCTAGGGGCTATAAATCCAGTTGATCTGTGCTGGACTGAAAGCAAAGAAATATTTTAGTCTAGTTCCAGTTCCTATGCAGAAAAAAAAAAAAAACAAAACCAAAAAAACCCAAAGGAAAAAAACCCAAGATAATGAAATCCTTCATTTAGTTGTAAGAAAGATATAAGCACTATTTAAATTTTTCAGGTGCATCTCCACTTTGAAAAGCTTAGATTATTTATCCAAGGAAAAAGCTATTGGGTAAAACTTGCAAGTAACAAATAGCAAATATTTATATTAGAATAGCTAGCAAAATATTTACATTGTATAAAAATATATTCTCTTTTTACTGACAATTCCCTAAATCTAATCTAATCTTTGTACAAATATATATTGTGAATCATTTGCACAGCTGCAGGAATATCTCCAGTAGTTAAAACTCCTTTAATATTTTCTGAGAATCTATACAGAAAGATTTTCATATCTCATATTAAAATCACCAGCATAACTTTGATAGTCCAAATACCTATCTACATATTTCACTGGTATTAAGGTTCAAAGAATTCTAAACATCCCATAAAACAACCTGCTTCTGGGCTACAACATACAAGGGAAGACCAACATTAAAGACTCCTAAGGTCCTATTTCTTGCCCACTTTTGTTATGCAAGAACACAGGCTAAATGAGCATAAGAATGGACAGATTATGAAAATTGGTTTTTGAGGTAACTAAAACAATTCTTTCAAAACATATTTTAATATCATCCAATGAGTGAGTTAGTTTCTTGTTTTACTGCATGTGCAAATTGAAAATTGTGCAAAGTGATTGATTTTTAAGAAAATCTATCACTGAACACAGATTTGTTATTTAACTATTAACATGGTAAGCAAGTAAGTTTTACTATTTCATAACAATTCAAATTATATTCCTAAGAAATGTTTTAGAAACAACAGGTTGCTTAGTAATTCTCTCCACCACTTAGCCAGAAGCCTGTAAAATGTTATCAATTAATATTACTTGATTTACTATTTATGATATTGCTAACACGTATAATGCATACCACTCAAGGCATTTTCTCTTTCCTGCAAGAGTAATGTTAAATCTCATAAGAGATGTAAAATATATATTTGCATGGAGAAATGCACAATTCACAGAATCAGAATGATTTGGGTTGGAAAGGACTTTTCGTTATTGAAATCTTTTCCTCAGAATCTACTTTTAATGCAGTAAGAAAAAATTTGTCCTTCAAAACTTGTTCTGTTTATTAGCAAAAGCATTTGTGACTTATTTCTTTCCTTCTAGTCTGTTTTACTTAAATTTGCCCTTAACTTTTTCCAAAAACACTTGAAACTTCTATATGGAAGAGCTTCTATTAAGTCTGATTGATTCAGACAGCCTTCTGTGGACAAGTAATCTTAATTTATTTATCTGTTTGCACAGCTTCTTGTATACTGATGTCATCTGGAAAAAAGAGCGGAAGTTTCCAAATGGCTGATATAAAATCAACCAGTATGAATAAATAATTTTACAGCTGTAAATAAATATTTTGGCAGAGTTTGTGTCTCACCATATAATGTAATTTTTACACTAGAAGATATTATCTGTCTGTAATAATGGAAGGAGCACAACATAAAGACTAGATAATACTTATGAGAAAGGGTTGCTGAGCTAAGCAGGCCTTGCTGTGAGCCAGCATAGTCATTCCTGTACTCTGAGTTAATGTCACTATGGAAAAAGGTCAGTTCTACATGTACATGAAAAAAATACTAGAATTATAAAGTAAGCCTGCTTGCAAAGAAAAAAAGTATTTTAAATGCAAGCTATGTGCAGTACAAAGGAAAATGCAGAAGTACAAACTCTGAATTTATCTTACTTTCAGTAGTCATTGTAGTTATTTCAAAGACCATTTCAAATAATTCTGTACATAATATTTCTAAAATAATTTTTTTTACAAAGCTGCAATACTTCAAATACTTTTATCAGAATACAGCCGTATTAGGATACTACACCACTCACCATACTGCAAATCTAGCACACCCTGAAAATGATCATGCTCAAGGAAAAGCATTTGTAGGTGTATTGTCGCAAGGTTTGACTTCCTGTTCCCTTTGCCACTGTTCCTAGCAGTGAATCATTCTAAGCATTCAGAAGGTACTCTAAAAACATTCCACTCTGGTAAAAATACACAGGAATACATAAAGAGCTTGTGATTCTTCATTTCCAAACCCAAGGAAATGCAGCCATTACTAAGACAAGAGGATCAGAGTTGTATGACCACATGCTGACTGAAGATGATGTAGCAGCATTTAGAGATGTGTATTAGCTGCTGTGGGACAGGTCCAAGATCTGAAAAACACAAGGCTGGGCAGAGGCTGAGCTATGAAACTAGAACAGAAATCCATTATCAGGAAACTAAAGTTGCCAGAAAAATGTGAGAAAAGCAATCTCATTGTTTCATTTTATCTGTGCAGAAAGAAAAAGAAATCTAACTTGGAAATGTTTTATCACCTAAAATTGGTATACTTTATATCTTAAGATACAGGGGGCACTGAACCAAGATTTTATTTAGCTTGGAAATTGCTTAAAATGCTTAGACATGTAAGCAATTGGAGCTAGTGAATGGCATGACAATCAGCTAATAAGTATGGGTTGGCACTGTAAACACCTATGTGAAGCTGAAACCATGCAGGCTGCATAGCCAGGAATGGGCTATATTTGTAAATAATTATCAAAGGAAGTGGCTGAGGTAGACCATAGCTAGATCTCTTTTGTCCATAAAATATTTCCAGAACCATTACATTTTGCAGCTTCATGAAAACACTTTGGTTTGTATCAGTATTACAGCCTTATTATGTAGTCACACTGAAGTTTGTCTAACACTCCCTTGCCTAAAAATTTGCAAAAAGTTCATTTACTTTTATTTTGATCTAGATATGAAAATAATCTGATACTTCTTTTTTGAAGTTCTAAAGTCAGAGTCAATAATAAAATAAGGCACAGAATAATGCAAATGATATGTAGTAAAAAGAAAAATTAAGTCTTCTGAGATTCCACAGGGAGACATTTATTGCCAAAATTAAAAGAAAGAAAAAAAAAGAGCATGATATTTTCTATTCAAGTATAGAGATACAGGCATTGTAGGTTCTTCCTTGAAGATATCAATTCAAAACACATTTTCACTCTCCCTACTTACCCTGTCAACTTCAGCCTTTTTATGGAGTATTTCTCCCACAAAAGCTCACAACTCTAGGCAAGCAGGACATTTCTTTTCTAGAATCTAGGAATACATGTCATTATGTATTTGAATTTGACTAGCTATGTAACGCTAATTATCTAAGGAAGGAAAGATTGAAATGAAAATTATCTGATATTTTTCTATAATTTAAATTAACAGCATGTCTTAGTTTTTTAATCTATTAAAATTTTTTGAGATTTTTCTGGAGACCTTGTATGTGACTTTAGCCACCAGACAGCTAGTGTAGTGCTAGAACTTCCAACAACAGTATTCCCTCTACCCACACTGTATTCTGCTCTACACTGCCACTCAAAGGGCAGCCTCAGAAAATGAATGTAAGAAAACCTTGTGATAAGAAATCTGAGTTCTGGAGCAGGTTACCCTAACTGCCCTGACAAAGGCTATTTTCTGGAGAGAAGCACCTTGTTAGGACTTTCTGCAATACCATGTACTTTGCCCACACATGTAGGATGCAATTTAAAAAAAAAAAAAAAAGGAAACATTCAACATCAAAGTAGGGACTATGGTATAGAATGAAAACACACAAAATCCAGCGAAAAATATTAACATCTATGTAATCCAAAATAAATATATGTTGTACACACAGAACTGTGTTTCATATTTAGTGTCCAACTCTACAAAGCTAGTTTTACTTTGTATTTATTGGTATTGTCATAATATGAAAAATAAATACCATTTGTTAGGAAAGCAGCCGTTACACAAAATTAACAGACATATTCTGCTTCAGGGCATGAATACAAGAAAATTGTCAGACATTAATAATGTAGACAGAGCATTTTCCTGGGAAAATGAAGATCCAATGGAACAACAGATAAATCATGCCCAACTGCTCACTGTTTGTTGTTTCACAATCTGTTGTATTTTATCGAATATGACTAGTACAAGTCTGTTACAGCCATAAAAAAATTAGTAGAAATTAATATGTAAATTACTGTAGGGCTTGTGTGGGAATCCATTTCATTAATTTGAATTCACTGACATGACTGTGTAATCTAAATTTATGAGGTTTTCAACTGCCACTCCTTGGAGAATTCTGCATTTATTGAATTTTGCTTTAGAAGTATTTTGCGCATTAAACAATACTTGCAGGGCAGTAATGTATATGACTGGCTGGGAATTTAATTTATATAATATATACCAGGCATTTTGCCTGTGCAAAAAAAGAAAAAAAAATATTTAGATATTTATTTTGAAAATAGTTTTGGACAGCAATGAAAACAAATTATTGGAAGAGGAAACAAAGAAAGTTTTTGAAGTTCTCAGTGAAGTAAATATTGCTCATAACTATTTTGTTGAAACAAATGCAAATCTTCTTGTTAATATAAGGGCTTTATGATGCGTAGAACTTCTTGAGTTGAAGACAAAAGGCACAGACTAAACCACATACAAATCTGAACAAGTAGGTTTATCAATACATAAGCCAGCTTGAAGGTTAAAGCTTCAATATGAAGTTTTGGTAAATACCAGCAAGAAGAGAAATAATAAAATTCTTTACCATTCGACACTTTTACTAACATCTGGACACAAAGATAGCAAATGCTTTGCATAATCTTGGCTTTAATACACTCTAGTTTTCTAGATGTAAAACAGGCATCCAAATAACATGATACCAGCAAAATGTTTCTCAAAAAAATACTGAAAATAACGTTAGCATGCTTTCTGAAGAAAAGAGGAAATACAACAAAAAGAACAAAACATTTATTCAGTTATGAAGACCTAATTTTACAAGGATAAAAATGTGAAGGTTAAAAATATTTATATGATCAAAAACTTTTATTTTCAATTACTGACATCATTGTAAAGTGGGGTTTTCCTCCAGTGTGATATCAAAATATATTGAATGTTTTGATATGACCTGTTTGCTGCTGGGATGCACTACCAGGTTTATTATTTTGCAATACACAATTTTGTTAAGCAACAGGATTGTTTCATTCCTATGGCTCATTGAAGTATTTTTCTAGCAGTGCCTATGGTTCAGTTTTACCCTTACACACTTCAGTACTTTTCACATACAGACATATATCCACAGACAAAATGAGTTTCCATGTATCATCTAGCCTTTGAATGAAGAAAACTGCTTTGAAATGGGGCTTTGGGGGCCAGGAAAGGGGGGATTTGGTATCAGATTTGTTTAACCATGACACAATGAGGAATATATTCGCAACCAGCAAAGAATCTTTCACACTTGTCAAATCCTCCTGTCAGCATCCCCTGCAGCTCTGCTGACTACCAGAACACCTGTCTGCTCCAAGGTCACTGATTCAATGTCACATTGCAGTGAACATGCTCACACACAATTATGGTTTCTGTATGATCTTGCTAGGAATTCTGTTATCCCTGTTATTTTACTTATAATTGATTACTAAGTAATTATACTTTGTGAATTGGTATGATTTTATAAATCAAAGCCTTGAAATTAGTTTATCTGACTAGTAAAGAAGCAAGTGAAGATATGACCCAAAGAAGCACATACAGACAGAAGTATCCATTAGATGGAATGGCTACAGTTCATTTATTTCTGTCACTTATATGGAGATAGCATTTCCATAGGTTTCTTTGCACTGATCACCTACTAAAGAAATCTTTTTTCTTTTTATTCTTTTGCAAGAGACATGGTTTTTAGTTAAGACATCATCTGGTTTTTGCTTCCTAAAACATGTCCAACTAGCTATTTAAGAAGTGGTCTGTTTCACACAGGGACTTTAAAAAATGCTGTATTTTTGCTACTATTGAATAAACATACAGATTCAGCAACCATTGAATGCCCATAGACCTGCATTCAGGTGTAAATTATAAAGGCAAGTAAGAACTACTGCAGGAGTCTCTGTTTTGCCTTGACCTCGGCATTAAAGGAATGTAATACATAACTTTGTTCTTTTCCCCTGAGTAACTGCAATGTTAGAATGCTATCCTCCAGTTATTCTGAGATTGAAATCTTCATGTCTGTAACTATAATCTTCTACCCTAAGTTTTGCAAAACATAGGAAGCAGTTGTCAGGAGACACACATTCCTCAACAGCACTCAACCTACTTACCAGCCACCCCTTCCTAAACTCAGGTCTTTGAGAGAAACATTTTAATTTACTATGTCAAGTTAAACTCTCCTTTCCTCCTATCCACAAACAGAATAACAGATTTTATAGGTCAGAAAAGGGGAATGATTCAAGTCCTCAAATGCTCAGAGGAATAGTGATGCTACTGCTGTCCCTCACTGAAAAATTCCATTTGTCACTGCAGAAATCAGTGTAACAACCCACTCATCATGGATCTTGTAAATCTGCCATCTGAAATTCTGTAAGCATTGCGTGGTTCTGCATATGCTGAAAAATTGCAATGCTTTCTACTGAAAAAGAAATAAACACGTGCATCCTGGTCTCAATCAAAACACAGCTAAAATGATACCTCAAACATAAAAATCCGCTAAACCTTCCCCAAGCGTTGTCTGAACTTTGACTGTTTCCACAGCAGTGGCTGACAGTTCATTAACTCTACACTCTCTAACTACTGATAGTCAATACCAGTCAGAGTTAAGAGTGCAGATATTGAAAGTCATTACAGAGGACCAATCATGATGGGTATTGACTGCTGTGACTCTCAGATGCTTTACCTCTGGGAAGTGGCATCTGCAGACTTGCTGCCACGGCTGGCTGTCTCATGTCTTGAAAATTGACCTACCAGGGATATCCAGGCACAGGCTTCACAAAGTGGACTTATTTCAGGAGAAGGATGTTTAATGTCAGCTCTTTCTCAACTACTCTTATAATCCTCATCCTGTAGTCACCAGCCAATTTTGCTCTCAGGAATCTGTATATACTTTTCATTTCAAGTACCACAGCTTGTTAAAAGTTCCCACTATAATTTTCTGAAATGTAATTCAAAAGTTATCCTTCATCACTGAAAGGAAAGCGATGAGGAAAGAAAACAAAATCAATCTCAGAAATCACTTAATTTGCTCACATCTCACACTTTTTTTCCCTCTCAGCTGGAATCTTACAGTGTGAAGAGATGGACAACTAATCTTTCAGATACACAAGTCCATCTTCATATCTGATCCCTCTCCTTCTTAGCTCATCTTTTGTCTGCTGATTTAAGAACCAGAGCAAAGGATTTTATATTTTTTTTTCAGTGGGAGAAAAGTTGTGGTGATGGCTGGTTTTCCTCAGGACTTCATCATTCATTCTTCTGTTGAAGTCAAAAGAAATATGTGATATTATATAACCACTAGCTGCTGTAATGACCAATTAACCCCACCTGCTACCAGGCCTGAACAGACTCTGCATCCAGCTTCAAAATATTGACAGTGACAGTAAATTCCATCCTCACCACCTTCTAGAAATAGTGTACAATCTGTTCTGTCACTCCCAGACTAAGCAAATAAAAGAAAACAAAAGGAAAATCCTGCCACATTTATACTACAAGATAGAGGATGCTCTCACTGAAGAATCAGTGGAATTTACAGAAACCATTAGCCTCCAAATATTTAAGAGTTTCGTTTTCTGGAAAATGTAATAGATTTCTTCCAAAGCTACCACCACCTTGGCCAATTCAAAACACAAATCATGGTTTGCCTTCAGTAAGAAAAAGTCTAATACTCAGATTTCCTGCCTAAACGCAAATTCACTCCATTCTCACTCACAACTACCTTACCTGCCAATACTGACTGTTCTACAGTGTGGCAAGTTACAGATGAAACTCTAAATGCAGCACAATTTTATTATTCACATAAAATACACAGGTAACAACCTTATCCTCTGGACTCCCATAAATTACTACGAGAAGATTCAATAATCACTACTTCTACATCAAACTGCATCTCAAATACACCTACAGCAGTGTCCTATTATTAGCCACTCTGCTCAACACAAAACAGAAATACAAACTATTTTACATGAAAAACTTGCAAACTGTCATATACATCATTATAAAAGCAGGTGCTTATTGAAACTCCCCAAGAAAGCTGTAAGATACAGAAAGCCCTCAGACACCACTAACATTCATTGTGTATCATTCTCTCACAATGCCCAGCTCAGCAATCTCAGACCCTTAACTAAATAAACACACTGCTCTAGAAAAATCCATCAAGTCTTTCTCTGAGTCCTCTAAACCTCTCAGTTCTGACGCTGAGGGAAACTCAGAAAACCCAGATAATTCTGAGAGCTAAAACATAAACTCCAAAAGATGCTAAAAAACACAACAGAGAATATTAGGATTCTGATGCTTTATAATTCTCACTCATCCCTAACAAAAAGCTCCATATTCATCTCTATCTCGCCACCTGAAAGGACTTAATGACTCTACCACATCTTCTCTGGATAACATCTTTTCTCCTTCCTCCACTCCTACTCCACAGGTGTCCACTATTTTTTCTATCAAATGATGCAGCTCAGTAAACAGGTTAAACTCATTAACAATTTACAGTTGTTCAAGATCTCTCCTGCTATTACAGATTTTAAGATGCTCAAATGGTCAAAAGGAGGCATCTTTTCCAATTATTGCAATTATTCTAGGGTATTACTATCTCCTTACAACATGTGTAAGGCTTTTATTCTTACAAAATCATAGTTACAATGCTATTACTGTATTAAAGTATTTGTTGTTAGCATAAAGACTTTTAAGTGCTCAAGTTAATGGAGAAAAATAAAACAAACCATGTAGCGCTTTAAGAAACCTGATTACAATGTTCTTTTGTCTACAGCAGAAAAATTATTCTACACTGCACATAAAATTAAGATAATTATCTACTAGTTTAATTTAAGGAAAAGCACGCATGCCTCTTACTGCAGTAACAAAAGCAATTACTTTTGTGGTAAGTTAAATATTAGTTTTGGAATGTTTTCAAACTAAGCATAATAATGTTTTAACAGCAATTTACATTAAAAAAAATTCAAGCATTGTCCTTTTATGCATCTGCAAATTTAATTTTAAACGTGCTAAAACTTTATGGGTACAGCAGCATAGAAATGATGTTAACCAGCAGTTAACAAGCACAGGAAGTATACTAAGAGTTATGTAATTATTAGCTATAATTTGCATGTAAATAACACAGTGTAGAGGTATAAAAGCAATCCTTACAGTGATTCAGTTAGAGGGAGAACTGCATTTTTTGAAAGCTGATCTGTTACTGGTTTCTGTACTTGCTTTCATTAAGCCAGCGAGCCAAGCTCTTATTAACCAAGTATGGTAACAAACTACTGAGATTAGCTTACTCATAATGTTTGTAGTTTTGCATAGGAATATTAAACTCACACTATACTTATTTTATTATGCAAGCAAGCAATGTTTCCTATACTTTAATGATTTTCATTTGATTGTTTACAAGGACAGAACCAATTTAAAAACAAGTTTACTAAAATGTCTGGTTTTCATGTAACAGATCACTACTACATGTTTCAAGTTGTTTGCATTTTTCTGTTATAAATTTACAGAATAGATGCAAGGTAATTTCCAATTACAATACCCGTTTAAGCCCAAAGTCAATCAAAACTAGCTCAGAAGAGGCGTATGTTACACATTATCTCTTCTGAAAGCATCACATCATCCTGAACTGCAACAGAGACTCAGAGCTGAAAAGGGCAGCTAAGGCTCCATCCTTCTCCTACAATTCCCTATTTGCTCTCTTCAATTACACCAGCATAACACCTCATACAGCCTTCACACAGCCCTTTTCTTCTCTGTAAATAAGCAGCAGCTGTTTTGCATAAGTCAAAGGAGTTCTTGACAGAGATTACAATACCAGGATCTATCTATTGTGGTAACAAGGATCCTAAAATTCCAAATAATTTTACAGAATATAAAAATATTTCTCTGAAATTCTCCTCTTAAACTATTGGAGGTAATGAATAATTAAATCCAGGAACATTTAGTCCTTAGTCACATCATATATACTGAGTAAAAAAAAAAACCAATTTGCTCTTCCAAAGGAAACACTCTTCCAGTAGCATTATTTTAAAATTACCATTAAAAAAAAAAGGCTGATTTCCCTGAGACTTTCTAACCATATTTTATATATTACTGAAAACTAATAGTTAGATTACAGATTTTTTAAAAATTTCTATCAGGGACCATACAATTTGAATGTGGCTTTTTCCTTTTTTTTTTCCTTTTTGGGTAGTTTACAAATTAAAGAACAATTTTAAGGAATTTGATTAATTATATCTGGCATTACCACATTACAAGATGATATGCAGTTTCAAACAAAGCTGTACAAGTATGTGGATTTAAAAAGCAGTTTTTCTCAGTAAATGAAATATTTAAATATGAAATCTATGCAGTTTTCAACAGGAATAAATACAAGATAATATATCAGTCTCAAGTGTATTTTCTCCATCATCTGAAAATACACCAGGTGTATTTTCAATTTCACCAAGATATTTTCAATTACTTACTGATACCCCAAAGACAGAAATTGTTGGAATTTCTCAGTCACTTCTGTAGCTACTTCAACATAAATGTATCTAAACCAAGCTATACGTAAAATAAAATCCCTTATGTTAAAAATATTATATTTAAAACACTGTAAAATATTTAAGATTTCCTTTTTCCTTAATATGTTCCATTTATTAGGAAAATAATCTTATTTCTAATAAAGAAACAAAGTAAAAACAAGTTTTGAAGAAACTACAGGACAAATTCTTTAAGTGTTAGGAATATTCAGATAATTTTTTTCGTATTTGACATGATCACCTCTTTCAGGTAACTCCTGGAAAAAGCAAGAGAAAGAAAATGAAGAAACTATTATTTGAAAGATTTTTCAGACAGAACTTAGTTTTCTTGAACAAAGAGGACAAAAGTATCTCTTTTGCTCTAATCAGTGGCAGCAGTAATCTTCTCTAGCTAGTGGGGATCTGAACAGTGGGCATAACTTACGATATTTTACCTGTGACTTTCTGACACTAAATGTAATTTAAAGACAACATTCAGCAAATTAAAAAGGAAATTCATATTCAGAAATAAAGTTCAAAGAGCACTACCTACTGCATCAGGAATCTGGACAAGAGGAAGTGAACATTTGTGGACACAATTAACAACATCCTTGATATACCTGGAAGCAATAAACCAAATCTATAGCTTGTCTGAACCACTATAGCTCCACTGATTTGAGTGATAATAGGCCGATTTGCATGACCCAACAATCTAGCACAAATCTGTTAAGAGTTTTTCAAGATTTAGTTTTTGACATACAACCAGCTCTCAGAAGAGACAACATGAGTTGACTGCAACACTCATTACCATTACAACAGCATTTGTAATGGTAAACATTCATTTTAAGTATACAGATCTGAAAAACTAGTTTGACTACTAAGGTTTTAAAATCTACAGGTAACAGTAACACCCTAATTTACTTCTAAGAACATCAAAATGAAACAATGTAAAAAGAACTGCAATTTTTTTAAACTAACAGTAATTTCTATATATGTAAGTTCTTGTTTCCTTCTGTACTCAGAGAGGGAAAAATTTCAAGTAAGAACATGGGAGACCAGGCACCTCAATAATTTTCAATACAATATTTAAACATTTCTGAGGTTCATAAAACCCTGCAGGCATCTCAGTTGACTCAATGCCTAAAATTATTGCTAAAGCTTGCTGAAGAAAAGGAACCTTCAGCCCAGCACACCCTGGGGCAGCACAGTCATGGCATGGTCCTGGGGGACAAATATCCTCTGGCAGAGGAACGGTAAGCTGAAAGGTGTCCCCCCAGGGCAGGGGCCACTAGTGAAAAAGAAAAGTTGTACTAATTTACTCCCTCTATACCCTTCCTTCTTCCATTTTTGAAAGGCAGACTTTTAAAAAAAGTTTAAGGCTGTATTTTAGGATCTTGAGAAGATACAGATACTACCTTGCTTTAGTATCTTTGTTTTAGACTAGATACCCAAATTCCCAGGAATTAAAGGCTTATGCCATTACTGACCAATTTAAATTCATGCCCTACCTACCATGCCAGAATTTTGTATCTCAATCCTGGCCCTTCTTCACATGCACTGTATATGAAAGTCGCAAAATTAATTTCACTAAGCAAAGGGTATCTAAAGATTGTAATTTAAACGCACATTATAATGCTTCAGACATTGTCTGAATCGAGGTCTTGCAAAAGTCCCAATATAGACTTAAACATTATGGAATATATTCTCTTTTTTTCATTGACATGCTCCCCTGGCCTTTTAAAAAATATATCTGAAATTTTCTATTGAAATGGAATTTAATCACAATGCACATTTATATGCCTTACACTGCTGACTAGATTATTAACCTAAAATATTAATCAGAAAGCAATATCACATAGTTCTTCTGACATGTTGGAGTCCCAGACTGAGCCTATCTCAAGCAGGAAAATTGAAGCATTTACGTGTCTCTAAAGTAATTCAAAACTCAAGGTCTTGAGGACAAGGCAGAGTCTTCCCAACCCCCAGCCTATCCCTAAAATGCCAAGCAAACAAAAAGTCCAAATAAAACTACAAGCAGTATTGCATGTATCTATGACCTGTGACTTGAATCAATACAGATAAATTAGAAGTACATTGCTTCTTGGATCAGGTAACAGTTCGATTTTGGACAGAATTAATGTGTGTGGGTGTGTGTGGGTGAGCTCTACACAATACTGAATGGCCAGAACAAGATACATAACTTGGGAAGTGATGTGTGTAACTGTTTATCATTAAACAGTGGAGAAATTACTGCAACAAATTCCCACAAAACTGTCCTATACTCAACTTCAACATGCCTTTCAACTTGTTTTACTTCTATATTTATCCAAGATGAACTCTTCACAATGAAATAAAATGGTGAGCAAAAATGTAGTCACTGATTCTGCCTGACAGATTCAGAAGTGTTTCAAGTGATAGTGCAGGCTATAAACTAGATAGCTGAAAGAAGTTTAGAAATTACTCAGAGTTTTTATATGTTGGGTTATTCTATGCAAATGGGTTATTTCTATGCAAACATAGAAATAGATTATTATTAATATTATTTTATTATTATTATTATTATTAAAGGAAGCCAGCAGGTACAAAATTTCTTAATTTCCTATGGCAATGGGCACGTTATATTTTCAGTCTCTGTTTGAAACAACAGAAACACATATTTTTTTCTAATAATTTGACATACACAATTTGTTTCATGTCCTGCTTATGAGGAAGCACAAATCAAGTCAAAATTATAACCCGGGTGACCTTTTAAACAGAATCACAGGAAGGATTTGGTGTGTTGGCCAGAAATAGAATTCTAAAACCTACTGATTCACATCTAGGCTCTAGTAAATGTTTAGTTATGACTTATTTAATTTTCTCTGTTTTCCATTTCATTATGCTCATAGGATAATGAACAGAGTGCATTTAAAGAAGGACTAATGTACTGGTTCTATCTGCAATCTTTTATCCTTACACCTTTCAGGGTATGCAGTAAACCGTTAAAGTAAAACAGCCTCCATTATCACTCCTTACTAGCAAGCAAAGCAGCTGAGGAAGATAAAAGACATCATCACGGCAGGAGCAATAGTAAACAAGTATCACCGCCTCAGAAGTTCCCTTGAATCCAGGGTCCTATTTTTCTTTACTTCCTCATTATGTGTAAGAAGATATCTAGAATGAACATAGCAATGGCTGCAAAATTAGCCTGATTGTCTGAAATTTTCTTTCACGAACCTGATCGCGGCTTTAATTGTTAGAAGCATATTTGAAAAACAGCTTATTTAGAATCCATCATCATTCCTTGTTCACCACGATGGATTTCTGAAAAAAAATAGTATCAGAGAATGCAAATTTATAGCTGGATATAATAATATTCTTTTGTTGTGCAGAATTTTGTGCACAAATACTCAAAACTTTCATGGTCATAATATTCCAAAAATATGTGGAGGCAATACAGAAAATATCCTCAAACTAGCACATATAGCACGGCATATTCTTTGGAAATTTACACTTTAATGCTACAGGTAAACAGAAATATTTAGAGAATCTGTTTGCATGTGACATTATTATATACATATAAATGCATAATCCCTCTTATGAAAAAAATTAATATAAACTTCATCACAATTTAAATGTTTTACTATTGTTACTCTGGCTTAATGGATGTTTTGTAAACAATGATTTCTAAACCACATGGCAATTTTACCTCAACTGACCTTACGCATTTGAAGTCAACACACACTTTATGCTAGAGATCTAAATCCCCTCTTCAGTCAGTGAAGGAAAAGAAAATATATTTGAAATTACTCATGAAGCTTAACTTAGCAATCTTACAGAGTGGTGAACTAAGGACTGAAGATAGTATTTTCTCCCCACTGAGTGCCAAGATGATACTTCTATATGTCTAGAGCAACTTACAATGGATCTCATCTTTTACGATCTGAATGTCATTGTCTTTAATATATCAGCTAAGACAAACTTCTAATTATTTGAATGCTGATAGCCACTGGCAAAACCTGCTCTAAAAAAACTTGGTAAATAAGATAACATAGAATGATTTATCTTGTGCTCCCGATAATGTCTGGAAACACTATTTGCATTGTAAGAAATATGTTTATGTCTTTGTTTCTTTCAGACCATACTTTCAGGATCTTTGATATCTGCATCACTTCTTCATTATGTTATTGTACAAATGTTAAATTCCATTTATAAAATAGTGGGTGCCTACCATCAGAGATTACAACTGCCACCTTCCATTAGAATAGAGATATTATTCCTCTCTGCAATGGGAAAAAGTATTTGTGGCAAAGAGTTCTATGAACTGAATGAGAGTTTAAAAACTGCAATGTTTTCAAGAAGAAATATGTTTCATCCCTTAACAGGGATATTTTGGGACACGCTGAGGAAAAACAAGATCCTGGGATCTAATTGCCTACAGAAGTGACAGACATCATAAATAAAAGGGTAAACCATGTGAAATGTAAAGGAAGATAGTGACAATCAAAGAAAGAAGAATAGAAAGCTCTCTAGAATGTACTATGTTGTAACATTCTTGTTAGACATTGTGTCGTGCTTAGAATGAAGGTGCCATTCTCATTTAAACTCTGGAAAGCAGCTTATCTTTAAGGTCTCTTCTAACAGCCAAATCATTCAATAATCCTATAATGCAAGAAACAATTTTTCTACTGCATCCAGTACTAATAAGTACTATTCTTAGGTAAAATATTTCGTCCTATTTAGGATACTAATATTCTGGAAAAATTTGACCAGCAAGAACAATCAGTGTTCTATAAATACAGGAAAAATATAGAGGTCTACTGGAAAAATATAGTTAGTTGATTTTGGATAATGAAACAAGACAATTGAAGTAAAGACTTAAAATCTTGGAGTCTCCAAATAAACAAAAAGGAACTGTAAAGAGGAAGGCAATAAACAGTTCTGCATTTCCACCACAGACAGGATTAAAGGCAATGGGCTGAAATGATACCAGTGTACAATTAGACAATAAAATGAGAAAAAAAACCCATATTTGTAGCAATAAATAAGATTTGAAACAGCACACCTAGGTAACTAAGGAACCATCAAAACCAGTGGATTTTTCAAAGTAATTTAAAACAATAGTTTACAAACCAGCATAAACACTGGTCAGGTCAGATCACATTGTATTATCCAATCACTTCACATAATGACCTTTTATTACTTGCTCCCTACACCATCCAGTGAGAAATTACTAATTCTGCTTCCCCAGTTTCATTCCAGATCCTTTCTGCAGATACTGTGTCAGGAACCACAGCTTTTAGAGCTTTCTCTATCTATAGTTTATTTTTTCTTCTATGTCGCTTTCAAAAAGAATTAGTGCCCATTACGTCACATCAGTGTACACAGCTCAATATATAAGGAGTCCTTTGGAATCACAGTTTCAGTAAAGCCTGATTACATGTTCTCTCATGGTCTCTCTAGTAATATTTTGCTAAAAATCTATTAATCCAATTACACCAATGGGGTGACCTTTCTTTGCAAAGCCTCCGTGTGGCTGGAAGTTGAAGGAAAAATACTTTCTTCAAACATGCATCAATGTATTTGGTTGATGGCAGCTGATCTACTGAATTTTATATCCAAACCTCCTGTAAAAAATCTGAAAGCATCTGTAATATGTCATACAAAATTGCAGGCCTCTTCAGGCCATCAGTATACAAAAGTCTACTTAGATTTACAAGCTTTTTAATAACTGCCAGAGCTTCCTATATTTGGGTTAATTTAATTAATTATTTCATATTAGGATAGGAAAACCTTCACAGCCATTCTTTATCTTCATTATGAGCTTGTCTTCACTGATGCATACCCTTAATTGTGAACCAATTGATTATATGAAGCAAATACCTAACTCCAGAAGCATCTAAATAATAAATAGCCATATTTTTAGTATATTTTATTGCCTAAAAGGATATATTAATAAGTTTTGAAAAAAAATTATAGAAATGCCAGTATTTTCTGAAAACTGAGCATATGGAAAGAAGAATTATACAATCAGACAAATAATTATTACTACTAAGCAATTGCCAAAGTTTAGTTGTTTTTTTTTTAAATGGAAAATACCAATTGCAAGAAATATACACAACTACTTCATTATAATAAATTCAATATTTCCTAAAATATAACAATGAAATTTTGAGATGTATTAGCACTAAAATATAAAAAAACCTATGGTGTAAATTTGTGAGATTAATACAAGGTATCTTATAGTTTCCAAGCTGAAAGACACCTTCTGGGATTGGTCAAGTGAAACCTTTGAAGTTAGGAAGATTTTCTTCCCTTATCCACTCTTAGCAGGTAATGATGATGATGACAAAACACATAATCTTAAGAAACTTTTGTTAAATACAAAAATGCTTCTTTCCTGACAACTGAATAATTGTGGGCTATATATTCACAACATTGCCTATTTCTTATTGCATATTGAGCTTTACATAATGCTACACATGGGTCAATTATGAAAGAAAATAAGACTCCTGCTTCAATGAACTGATTCAGAGGTTCTAACATGGCCTCTCAATTCTGTGGTTTAGAGGGATGATATTGAATAACTAATTCATTTTTTGGAGATTCTTCGAAGTTAAAAAGTGATAGTAGTTCATGCAGTAATCAGTCCTCAAATTAAAAATTTCTTGCAACCAGAATTGCCGATTCAAGAGTTCTCCTTAAACAGTTCTACTTTGTTGAGTTCAATAAAATAAAATTGCTTATATCCTCGGCACCTATGCAACTGTTTTCAAGGTGACCAGTTTACAGTGTGTTAAGTGCTTACAGTTAGGTCAGCAAACAGAATCCAGAACCTGATGATAGGTAACAGAAGATTAGCAGCTGAGCTACAAACATTTAAAACAAACAAAAAGAAGTTGCTCTTTGTGAAAACAATTCAACTAGTGGATTGGAAACTGGGGAAAAATGTCATCCCTCTGCTGAAATCAAGTCACAGAAGTCAGCACTTTTTCATCCAGACTTTTCCTCAGGCAGTCTGCTCAATCTAATTGAAAACACCAAAGTAATTTTTTTTTCTACTTCTTGTCTCTATTTAAAATTAAGAAACATGATGAAAAATATGTAATACTCTCACTATTAAAATAGATCTGCTAATGCAGAGAAGTTTGATACTTTTAATGGTCTATGGTATCTTTTAGAAAAGAGAATAATAAATGAATCAGAGTATTATCTAAAAAAAAAAAAAATTAGCAGCAATTGCTGTTCCAAATTGAAACCATCTTAATTTTGTCTAAAAGATGAAAATGTGACTGAAAAGGCATGATCCTCTCTTCCAAATACATAATATCTGTCATGCTAGAAAGGTTTTTTGCAGATTAAGCACATGCCTGTGTTTGCACCCTCAAATAGAAAAGCCCGGGACCTTCAAGTACAGAACTCCTGCCTTGCCCTCTATCCAAACCAGTTGTTTCTGTATGCCAGGAACACAGCCAGCTGCATAAGATTATGATGAAACAATGCTTCAAAGCACAGCTATTTCTGCAAACACATTCAACACCCACCAAGAGAGAGGGAGATGGTTTGAGATCTGTCCATGCCTTCAGGAATCCATGCATGAGCCTATCAGCTCCTGGAGCAATTAACAGCCAAATTAATTTTTTTTTTAACAGTATTACTGATTGTGGAGGACTTGTTCCATACATTGACAGAAGCAGGGGAAAAAATGAAAAAAGCAAAAACATTCAGAGATTCAGTGTATCTTGCCATCCTAATCAAGACCCAAAGACCAATCAAGGATCAAAAAGAAGTTCATTGCAGATAAAAAAATAGGACAGTTTTAATATCATTCTAAAATTGATCTGCCATTATGTTACACATCTTTTTGGGAGACCAGATTATTTTTCAGTAATCTTTTTTCCTCATAATTTCATTGATTTTACAGGTATCAACAGCCCAAAATATTTGCCACAGAGAAAATATCACATTGATTGACCCACTTTGGCAGCATTTCACTTCTTTTAACAGCTGAGCCATTTACCAGTAACTGCAATGGCATTTTCTAAATTTTAGTATCCTAGTCATTCTACAGGTGCAGTGGTATAAACAAGTTAAAACAAACACACACCAAGAAAATCACAGAGCTGTAGAGGTTTGTAATAGAAATCTTAATACTGATATGAAAGGAGAATTAATGGGAATACAGGGGAGGAGAAGGAAATAACAAAAAGGAATGTCAAAAGGCCTGTATGAATGGATATATCAGTGAAAATTACATTAATCAGCCCTAAAGGTTCTCCACACACAACTTCATAGCACACACCAATTTGACAAACAAGCTAAAAGAACAAGCTAAAACAAGGGGTAGTGCACTGTGGATAAACCAAATATCTACAGAAAGGTAAAGAACCAGGTTGAAGTAACCAAGGTAAGGAGACAAGAGATAGTGAGTACATCCCAAGAGAAGGGGCATAGGATGGAGAGACAAAAGATCATGATCACTGTCAGCTCCTCAAAAGGCAAATCCCAAATCAGTACGTGGTCAGCAACCTAAGAAGGAGGAGCAAGGATGATGAGAACTCAGAAATTATAGTCAGTGTTAGCATAAATAAAACTACAGTACAGGTGTTCCGTAACAGAATTGAAAGGGATTAAAAAATCAAATTATAGTCATAGTTTAGAATATCTTTTCACTGTTTCTATCAGTCAGAGTGACTAATGGCTTATGTCTCCACATTCACAACATTCATCTTTATTTTCTTGCCTCTTTATGGCTGACCTTTTAAAACAGCATGTAGTGTATACTCCTTTCAAAGAGGTATAAATGCTGGTGTACAGATTACATATAAATCATATAATTTGATACAAAACCTACTGGTTGAATTTCGTCATCCTGAACATCTTCTATGTTACTGCATTGTATTAATAAAATTAATTTTAAAGAGATATTAGCATATCTCTGAACAACTCCCCTAATAATTTTTAAACTATAATGTTAACGTATACTTACAGCAAAAGATCACAGTTTTAATAATTGATTTAAAATTTTAGTTTGAAATTTGGTAGACAGGCGATTGGAAGAAAAGAAAGGAAAACAATGCACAGTCAGTCCTGGGGTTTGCTTATGGGTTGGCAGTTGTTAGAGTTCCAAAGCAGCCCCACAACTCATTCTCCTTTCAGGCTTTCCATGGGAACTGTTTTGCTCCATCCCTCTTTGCAGAGTCTGAACTCCCAGGTGGTAACACCCCTATTCATGGAATTAACTCATTTCCAACTTCTGCAAGTGAATTTCATGTCCTGAGATGTTTCAATTCCAGGGCATATCAATGCTTCAAATGGCTGTGACAGAGAACTGGTGTGGATTTAAAGTATCACTTTTGTATTTCTAAGACAGCAAAAAGGATTGGGATAACAGATGATATTTAACCTTAACTTTTGCACTTCTTTAGAAGTTAGTAGATCCCTTTTCAGTTGGCTCACCATGCCATACAGTTCCAGAGAAGACAGACTGCACTTGCCTGCTGCTCTCAAACAGCATTTCCAGTTTACAAATCAGTCTCTCAAAAGATACTTTGTGCTGTTAGGCTGCACTTCATAAAGCTGTTTGATTCCTGTCTCCAGTGGTAGATTTTCAGCAGTACATTTACATTTCAAATCAGGAAGTGAACACAAGCCATTTTCTGACCCTTTTCATTTGCATTTCCTCTGACAGGAATTACTCACTGGAACAATGGCACGCCATTGAACCCCTTGCCTTGCCATGCTCTAACGAACTGAATAGCAGCAACAACAATTTACACCACCCCCTCAACCCCCCCACCCCTGCAAATACCTGATTAGAAGCAAGAACTCCATTCTACAGCCAAGTTATGCTAGGATACACTGCCTAAACACAAGACTAGATTAAAAATTTTCCTATCTGGAACATAACTGTTCTAGTGCATGTGTTGTCCAGCATCTTTAAAATACACAAACTAAAACCTTTTTTGCATATTATCAAAACAAGGAAGATATAACTCTTTAAACAATCCTTTTTTCTCCTAAATACCTTAAAACATAAGAATGGCCATGCTGAAGCTGGTCAAAGACCTCATCTATTTTCGCATCTCATCTCTGACAACAGTGTGAAAAAGAGCAGCCTTCCAAAATGTTTAAGACAGGGAAAGCCCATATCAGGCTTCCTTCTCCCTTGACCCCATATTCCCCCAGCCTCCAACTATTTTTTATGTCAATGAATTTTTTAGCCTGGTGTTGTTTTCCTAGAACTCCATTTAATGTGTAAAATATAAACCAAGTGTAGTGTTTCATCACACTGATGTCTTGTCATACTTGATTGCATCCTCAGTCTCAGGATGGAATACTTTCACTGTCTTAAACCTAACAACCAGCAGAAGGAAAAATGTCATTTACTGGTGGTGTTTTTGTATATTCTCAACAGCAATTTTCATGTAATGAGAGAGGTTTTTAATTGCATTAATTAATGGCTTTATTTAGCACTAACTTGACATAAAATTAGCAATTTCCATCTGAAAATAAAACCTGAAGCAGTTATATTTTTCAATAGTTGATCAAAATAAATACAAAAATTAAGGAATACTCAAGATTTAATCATCTCTTTGGCACGGCTGACAGTGATTGTAACCATAACATAAATAACTTGTGTACAGAGGCATGTGAAGAAAGCACTGATGAGACCAACTATAAAAGGTTGCACTTCATTTAAAGTCAAGTTCAGACTGAAGCATGTTTCAGCCTAGTCAGGATCATTTTATATCTGGACATCAGAGGCATATTCTGTGGTCCACTGCTCTGCAATAAACAGATGTTTCAATACACTCTGTGCTATGGATAACATTAAATTTGCCTCCTGGGATTTACAGGACATTGGCTCTTAATGAGCAAATTTAATACAATGGCAAAATACAGAATGTGTGAGATAACACACAGAAAATAATGCAAAAGTTTATGATTATCCATGCATCTTTAACTATACTTAACATTCACTATGGACTAAAACTATACCAAGAAGCAAGTATTACACTGTGTGTCTCACTGTTATGCATTGTAGACCATTAGCTGTGTATAAAGGAAAAAAATACGTTGGCTAGTCTAGAATTGTTAATTTCTTCAGAGATAAAAAAAGTAGATTAAGTATGGAATTCACATTATGGTCATAAAGCTACAATTAAATACTGGTAAGAGGATCATAAATAAGAAAATTAAGTCTTTCAGCAGGAATAGATGAGAAAAAGGTCCTGCTAAGATTGTAAGAAAATAAGTGAATCTCTAATCTTGGAGTAATGTTCACAGCCTACCCAAGTCAATGGCAAGAGACAGCAGAGTCCTACTTTGCTTGAGGCAAGATAACTTCATTTAAACATGATAGACTGAAAACTTTTAAAAAATATAAAAATATATCAGCATGACTATAGCAAACAGATGAAGGATAACTCATAATACTTGAGTATGGAGAGAAACATTTATTTTTGGTAGGTATATGTAGTAATGCAATTTTCAGATCTCCATGTGCTCCCTTTGTTTCCCCGCTCGGTGTACCATTGGTTCATTTTAAAATATGTTCTGCTGTACCTCAAAACCTATTGGTGTGTAACCCTCCTGCCAATCTTCTCTTCGTCCTCCTGGGACTGGCTCAAGAGAGAGCCAGCCCCTGCCCCCTCTCCTTCCCCTTAAAAGCCAGAGCCTGGATCTGGGAGAGGCCTTCTCTCCGGGCTAGCAGCCCTTAACCTGTCCCAGCCTTTCCTCGCCTCTTTTCCTCCCCTGCAACCCCCTTTTCCCCGTTACCCCAAATAAACCTCCCTGCCAGAACAGAGATGGAGTCCAGTTTTTTCATTCATCTCACTATATTCCTGCTGAATTGACGTGGTTTGGAGACTGACACCATGCCGCGGAGCCTCAGGGGCCGGGCGCACCAGATCCGGTGGGATTACACGGACCAGAGACCCCGGACCGGGGGGGAGCCGGCCTGTGCAGCCCCTCCAGACCCTGATACATCAGGTATATTAACTGAGTCTGTTGATCTAGTCTTTTACTAGATAAAATGGCAGTTCTGAGAGGTGTATGCCTGTTTGTTGTTACTCCTCTTGCCAATCTAGATGTCTGTCTGTATCCAAGCTATCTCCTGGCTCTCTCCTAAGTATTCAGAACAAAATTGTTTTAACTATTTCCATGGAACAAGGCGACTGAAAATCAGATATGGACCATTTCATCCATTCACTCTCTTTGTCACCTCAAGGCTGCACTGTCTGTATTTTAGAGCCACAAAGAATTTGTTTCTTGTTTACAGACTAAACAACACACATTAAAATGCTGTTAACTGATTTTCTGACTAAGAGTAAACTATTGCATCAAGCTAGTGGTTAAATCTGCCCTTCTTAACTGCTTTTAGCTAACCCCCTAAGGCTTTTATGAGATTTTGGTTCAACCAGAACCAATTGTCATATTGAATGGGACCTTTTAATCTGAGGAGAATTCCCAGTTATGGGTAATTTCTGACCTGTTAACAAATCTCCAGAGTATTCAAAAAGCTGCAAACACTTCAAGATATCAAGCAGAAGCACAGAAGAGAAAAATATATATACAAAACAACTAATTGTACACACCACAATGGAACATTACTTCTATGGAATTTCGATAATGGAATGACTGGCTCCAACACCCATCTGTCCTGTTTCTTATTTCTGTATTTTCAGGTTGGCATATCACATATCACGTCTCTCAAGAAAAGCTACTCTTAATTTGAATGAATTTCCCATACCATTAATAAACCTTCAGTTCCTGGAGCTCTCCATCAGTCATGTGTATTAACTGATCTCCCAAATTTGTAGCAGGTGAATATCTTGGGAGAACCTCTCACTAAGGATTTAGTTCTACCTCCTATTACCCTGAGGCAGAACATAATACAGTGTGTATGCACTCTGAGGTTCACCTAAAGCTCCCACTGGTTCTTTGCATCTGACATTGATTTATTTTTCAAACAAACACCTCATACAGCTTTTTGATAAAGAAACAATTAACAATTCTGCAGCATTAAGAAAGCAAAACAAAACCAACCAACCCACCAACCAAAAAACCCACAACAGAAAACTGTTACAACAGTCATTGGGACTACTGCAAACAGAGTTTTGTTCTTAGCTACATTTAGAGACCAATCTGTAATTCTATACATTCTGATAGCTTTCTGTAATTGAGCTGTGACAAGTTTAAATGTAGAGGACTAGAAACCTAATGTTTCCTGTAAAGTTCACTTTTGAACAGCCACTGTAAACTCACCTAATGTGTACGGTCAAGTACACTAGTGTGAAGAGATGCTTTTTGAAGAGGAGGGCTAAATTAACTGAATCCTGGCACAGAACCTAGACATAAAATGATACATATTTGAGAAACAAATTTTCTGCATTAAAGAAAGGGATAAAATACCATACCATAAAGGATATGATGTCCACCTAGCAAATAATAGAAATCTAAAATATACAAAGTGTAGCACATCATGCATTTGTTAAAAAAATGCAAAAAGAGATTGAAAAGTTAATACATTCTGAGACTTAGCATATATTACTTTGATATATCACTGAAAGTTACTAAAAATGTTTAAAATTTCTGAAAAACTGATTTCTGGCAAACAGACTATTTTTAAATTCTGTCCTGCACAGAGACTACTTGGGCCACTTCCTTTGAAGACACTGCCATTTTTTCATAGTATTTTTAGTGAATTCTTCATGTATTTCAGAAAAAAACTGACACAGCAAGAAGCATCATTTCCTTGTAAACAACAATACAGAACTATCTATCCATAACTGACTGTAAAATTCAGTCATCCATATTGAATTGTGATGACCATACATGCCATTAAAAACTTGGTAATTTGTGTAGCTTCTAATCATGTTTAATTGCAACATTAGAAGAGTAAATTGCATTAAGTTTGGCTTGCACAACACAAAAAACCCGACTGATCTGTTTAAGCCCATTTTCTCAAAACATGTTTTTAAAATACATTTTATCTGTGAGAGAGTTAAACAGTTTGGTACCAGGGGCTCTTTTGTACACTTGCACTACAAAATTTAAATCAATTTGCATAATCAAGTCCTACCAAGTGTTTGCCACCAAGATGAATTATGTCTTTTCTTTTAGTTTACCCTTGAGCTATTGTGAGGAATAAAATAAACACAGTAGTGCTAGATAAAATTTACAGTTCTGACAGAGAACCTTGAACTATTCCACTGAATTAGGAATGGCCATAAATACAGCATATAAAGTCATCCTAGTTCTGCATAGCACTGGTTTTGTTAAAATTTATTTAGTGTAAATATGGACCTTAAATGTATAAACACTTGTATTTTTCATCTGAAGAGTGTCTTGTAGTCAGCATTTGAGTAGCTGTGCCATGCCCAGCCCTAATCCCTTCTCACAGTGTGATTGGTACCAGGCATTCCAGGAAAAAGTGTGAGAAATCTCAGATTAATCCCATTTGATTATTACTGTAGATGCTTTCATCACTTTGTGCTATTTTGAATCTTAGTAAATTCTTGGTTTTATTTCAGTACTGTTTGTCCGAATGTTTTTATATATGGCTCCCAAACATATGTATCCTGATAAAGTTACATAGTCTATCCTAAGTTTTGGTAATAAATAAAAGGAATAGTAAAG